>NW_024425675.1:5402438-5417102 GCF_017311325.1 Ursus maritimus
GGGGGGGGGGGGGGCGTGTTGGAGACTGAAAAACACCTCGATCCCACTCCGCGACTTTGGTATGGTTTTTAATTTTATGGCTCCGGTTCTCGAATCTGTCCAAGCGCATTAGTATTAACGTGCAAGATTTCCCTACAGGACTTTGATGGATGTTGCCCGGAGAGAAGCTGCTTTCCTGGGCGGAGAAGAGCTTCCCCCAGAGGCCTGGATGGACGAGCCCCGCTGTGCCCGCCTGGACCTGATGCAAGCGCTTGGGTGGTCCTTGATGGAGCAGAAACATCGTTTCCTGTTTGAGTGCCTGTCGTGGCCCAGGTGGACGGCCATGGAGACAAACGCGCCACCTTCCCCAGAAATCTGCCCCAGGCCAGGGGTGCTGGGGCGCGGCATCCCTCGGGGGACTCACGTAGAGCCCCACCGCGATACCCAGACTCTTCCGCCCCAGCGGGCTGCCCCCGCCCTCACTGTCCTGCCCGCGAGCAGTAGGGACACCAACGCGTGCATACGGACGGCTAGGGCCACTCTACGGCCACGCCTAGTCTCACTCACGCGGGCCAGCGCGCACGATCCTGCTCCAACCCCCTCCCGCCCCCACAGCACCCTCTAGCGGGGACGTAGTGCTCCCTCGTGGGCCGGCCGACTGACGCGCTGGAACCTAGACCCAAGCTCCCACCTTCCCCCGCCCAGCGCCCGGTCCTGCAGCTCCGGTGGGCTTGTTTGATCACCTGCTTTTCTATTTCTTCTACATGTATGACCCTGCTGACCCCGGGGAGAGGACAGCGGAGCTAGCGAATCAGGATGCAGTTATCTCTAAAGGTCAAGATAATGCCCATTTCCCAAGATCATTCACAGACTTCGCAATCCTTGTTCTCAGGACAAAACGTGGCAGTCAGCACTAAATGTGACTTTCCTCCAACCGAAAGAATAAAAAACTGAAGATAAGAACGAACCCTTTTATTAGAATGTAGAGGTCAGTCTTCTTAAGTGAACACAATTCTTCTCACTTGAGACCTGTCTTCATTCTTAAGAGAAAGCGCTGACCTGAAATGAGCTGGTCTTTGTCCCTTCCGTTCCAGGCTTGTTTACCCTCATCATTTTAGATAATTTCCCTTTCCCCCCTTTAGCTATCAAGACACAGAACACCTTATGAATTGCACCACGTAGAAAATGGACCATTTGGGGTGCCTGGCTGGCTCAGTGGTTAATGGTTAAGTGTCTTCCTTGGACTCAAGTTATGACCCTGGGGTTAAGACCCCGTGGCGCTCTCTGCTCTGCTGGGAGCCTGCTTCTCCCTCTCCCTCTGCCTGCTGCTCCCCCTGCTTTTGCTCTCTGTCAAATAAATAAAACCTTTTTAAAAAAACGGACCCATTTGAAATACATCAATTTGTAATGTTAAATTTCATGAGAGGTTAGAGTAGGTTCGAGGATGAAGGGGCTGGAGGGACAGGAATGCACAGCTGGGGAGTCACTTTCTTTCAGGTAAGGTGCCTGAGCTTCTCTGTACACCGAACCTCCACTCATCCCACGTGTGAAATAAATGTGCTTCATCATTATTTCTGTGAAAACCTAGGAGGACTCCTGGTTTTGACCTAATATCAAAAGCTAAAAACCAACTTTGGCCTGGAGCTACAGGTCTCATGAAACCAACCTGACTGCAGTTTTCCTACTGCCCTGCTTCGCCCTGCCCAGAACCCCTTCCTCTCATTCCTCTAACTCCACCTGCAAATTCCCCATCTCGGTTCACACCCTGTCAGTCCCACAGTTCAGCCCTTCTCTGCGCTTGCGTCCTCATTAAGTACCAGAATAAGGGTCTTTCAAATGGGAGCGTTAGTCCAGGCCTGGGTAATAGGAGGCCTCTGGTTCCCACAGGGTCTGGTTCTAGCCTTCGTGTGGTCCTTGGTTTGTGGAGCAGTGTGGGAAGGTTTGAGGAAAAAGGAATTCATTTGTAGTCAGCAAAGAGGAATGCAGGTGAGCTAGGAAAGTTGAGCGTGGTATCCGTAGCAGCTGAGACCTGTTTGGGATTTGTCCCAAGCTCCATAATAACCCTAGACAAGACACTAAAATAATTTGGAGAGCTGTGTTTTTCCCTGTCAATTTATGACTGGCCGCGTCTGGCCAAGAAAAAGGAGCTGGAGGAAGCACGCCAGGAGCCATTCGCCAGACAACTCGGCAAATAGGGCTGAGTCTGAAACTGAGGCAGGCCAGAAATTGCAATTAGCGTGGAAATGAAGATCTTTTCAGAAAAGAAAATGGCCCCAGCGCTTGTTCTCTATTGTCTCTCCCACCCTCTGGCGGCCACCCAGACAGCCCCGAGACAGCCCCTTGGCTCACAGACTTGTGAATACCCAGCCAGGGTAAGGGGGAGCAGTCACCCATCCTCACCTGCTCTGCAAGGGCCCCGCTGCCTGCAGTAAAAGGAAACTCAGGGAGGCTGGTGGGAGGCAGGTCCTCAGCAGGGAGGAGGAAGATCTGCTCGCCTGAATGCATTTGGGCGGAGTTTGTTGCAGACCCCAGATCAGGGGGAGTTTAAAATGGTGTCCTTGTGAGTTTGTCTCTTTCCCATTCCAAGGTATTAACCACTAAAAAAGTGCCTGCCCTCTGAGAAGGCTGGGAACTCTGAGCTGAAGTGAGAGGACAAAAACTTAGTCAACATTTTTTTGGCGATAAAGAGGATAGGATGTTTTTTTCATTTTCATCCTACTTTTGTTTATAGAATGTGGGGTGGTAGGTCCTGCTAGCTACATTACACTCATTCTAACGAAGCCATCCATCATTTGAGCTTTTACCAGCGACAGACTCAAGGCCAAGTGCTTTGTGTGCATTTCATTCTATCCCCGGAGTCCGGTGGGTGTTAATTACCCTGTGGATGGAAGAGGAACTGGATGCTGAGAGGTTAAGTAACCTACCCAGGGCCACACAGCACCCGAGGGGTAGCGCAGGACTCAAACTGGGGATTCTGACCCCAAAGCCCAGCAGCTCTTGGCACGACCCTGCAGCTCAGGCAAGGGAGAAGAGGCATCTTCAGGGCCTGATGGGGGAAAGGCCCAAAAGCTCCCGGGGAAAAATATTGCGGAAACAGCCCCTGGCGGCGGAAAGCCAGCCAGCTCCGCGCCAGGAAGGGCCTGCAGCTGGAAGGTGGGGTGGAGGCGAGCGGGAGGGAGGTGGCTGAGAGCCGGGCTTTGGCCTGCGGCCAGGATTTGGGCTCTAGCGCGACCTCCCCAGGACCGCCTCACAGCCCCGGATTCTCCCGCACAGGCACTGTGTCCTGCGGCCGCCGCCGGTCCCCTCCCCTGCGGCCCAGGAAGGCCGCGAAGCAAACTCGTCCCGGGCCTGTGCATGTTTCCCTGCGTGGGGGCTGGGTGCAGCCAGCTGTTTTCCGCAGGGCCGAGCACCCAGCTCCCGGTTCCTGACCAGTGCGTACTGGGCGTGGCTTGGGCCGCCTTGGGGTGGCTGGGACGCAAACGTGGTGGAGTAGGCCCGTCGCAGGAAGAGTGATTAGTCATGATGGAGTGCCTTCCGTGCGCTCTGCGCTTAGAGTTTCTCCTTAACCCCACAACCACCCTGGCTGGAGGTGGGGGGGTGGGGCCGGAGGTGGCAGGTGCGGCGATCATTCTGCTGGGAGGTGTCAGAGTTGGATTCGACCTCGCTGGGACAGGACATGCAAGCTTTGGGAACTGGGGAGGAGTCAGAAAAGTTGTGGACTGTTAGGATCTGTCAGGAGGGCAGGAGTGTAGGGTGTGGGGGCTTATGTGTGCTTATAAGTGTGTGTGGTGGCTGGCCATGGGGTGGGGAAGGCAAGGAAACAAATCTCCTTCTTCCATTTGCTCAGGCCCCAGGCCCTCGACAGTTCATAGTGATACTATCCTCAAACCATATTTTCAACCACTTTTTATCACCTCACTACTGTAGTGAAGCCATAGTGAAACCTCCCCAGGACTATGAGGCCCTCGAGTGGTCTCCCTGCTCCCATCCTTACCCTCCTTTGGTCCATGTTCAACAAGGGAGCCATAGACATCCAGTTAGAACTCTGATCGGGTCATTCCTCTGCCAAACCCTCCAGGATTTCCTGTACGTGAATTGTCTCCTGCCTCCTCCCCACCTGCTGACCTCTTCTTCTACCACTGTCCTTGTCGCTCCCTCTGCTCCTGCCTCAAAGCCTTGGCACTTGCTCTCCTCTACAGCTAGAATCCTCCCCACCCCTGCTCCCCCATATCCACAGGGTTGTTTCCTCACCTCTTCATGTTTTTACTAAAAAGTAACTTGAGGAAGGCTTCCCTGGCCTCCTTCTCTGAAATTTAAACCACCCCTCACACTTCATATCTTCCTTTAGTCTTCTTTTTCTCCTTATTGCTTACTTACTTTACACTTTCTTATTTTTCTTATTGACCTTCTGTCTCCCCAGCTAGAGTGGAAGCTCTGTGAGGGCAGGGGTTTTTGTCTGTGTTGTTGTTTGGTTGGTTTCTTTCACTCACTACTGTGTTCCCTTAGCCTGGAACAGGAGCTGGCACACGTTATGAACTTAGTAAATATTTGCTGAACAAACAGATGAATGAATGAGTCCCGCATTTACCTCATGTCATGGAACGGAGCTAGAAACTTCTGATAGGACAGGAGGGTGGGGGAAGGGTGGGGAGCAGGAGGGTGGTGGAAGGAGACGTGAGGGAGGCCATGTGGAAGGATGAGGAGAGCAAAGGCCGAGGAGCTAAAAATGGATGTCATGAAAGGCGGTGGGTGTGGGGGAACCCCCTCTGTGTCACTCACCCCTCTCCTCCATTATCTACTGAATCATTGTGACAGGGTCCTCGCACCTGGTATTATCATGGGGAGTCCCACAGGAAGCCCTCCTGGAGATCCAGGAACAGAATGAGATACATCAGAGACATCAGTGTGTGGAATGTAACCTCCACGGTTAGAGCTGGTAGGAAGGGGTTCCTTCTTAAGGAACAGGAGGCCAAGAGAAAGCCAAGGAGTCTCGTGGAAACCAGTTGCCATTGGCATCAGGGCAGGAAGTGTCTCTCCTCTGGTGGGTCTGCCCTGGCTCCTGGCACAGGTGCTGCTGCCCTGCCCACTTCCTCAGGGGCGCCATCTGAGACCTGCAGGTGAGACTTCGGGCCCCCAGGAGAGTCCTAGTATGCTTCTAGTTCTTGGCAGCGGTTTCAAAAGTATAAGCTTAAAATACTGAAACAAGCCAAATGCTCATCAATGAACGAATGGATAGAAAAGCCACAGTACATACACATGATGGAATATTATTCAGCTATGAGAAAGGAGAATAGCCTGCCATGTGAGACGACAAGGATGGGTCTTTAGGACATTATGCCAAGTGAGGTAAGTCAGACAGGGAAAGACAAGTACGATATGATCTCACTCATGTTTTGAATCTAAAAAAGTTAAGCCTATAAAAAACAGAGAGTAAAATAGCTACCTAGGGATGGGGGGGTGGTACAGAGTGATGGGATTTAAGGAACATATCGTAGAGTGTAGTAAATAAGCCATAGAAATCTAGTGCACAGTGTAATGAATATAGACAATAATATTGCACCATAATTCTGCAATGTAATAAATATCACAACATTGGCAAATCCTATTACAATATATAAAGTATATCAAAGTAACGGGCTATACACCTTAAACTTATGCAATTTTATATGTCAAATTTATTTTTAAAAAAAATGGACAGGCTTCTTGTCCCCCGGTTATGGGCTATCTGGGACTTGGAGTCACACAGGCCCGGGATGAGTCCTGACTCCAACGTTATTGTGTGTGTGATGTTGGGCAGGTCTCTTTAATAAGAGGTGTAGACAACGAGGTCTAATGAGAGCGGGCTATAGGGGAAGTAATGCCATATGTATACGAAGTGGCCGGCATCCAGGTGCTCGAGAAGCCCCATCAGAGCCCTATTTTCTTTTCTGTCGGAGTCACATTCAGAAGCCGGGCTGGTGTTTAACAGTGCACTCGGGAAAGCAAGAAAGGGCATCTGGGCTTGGGCTCCCACTGGTTCTGTGTTCTGGGCAGGCTGCTCCACTCCCGACAGCAGTCTCGGAAGGAGAATGGAGGGACTTGAGCTCCGTGAGCCCTTGTGGTGCCTCCCAGCTCCAGGATTCTGTGATGAGTGGTTCTGAGCAAAGATCAGTTTTAATTGGGCTCCACTGAAGGGAGGAAATAGGAGGCAAGGGCCCATCGGACTTCGCGAAGGGCCTTCTCGGAGGCCTTCTCCAGAGTCGGTGGGCATTTGCGTGTTAACACAGGGGGAACTTGGAGGAGCTCTGCTGATATCCTAACTGCCATGGTCACTCACACGGGGGACCCAGCCTCAATCTGGCCGAGGGAACACAGGGCCATCCCTCACACAGTGGCCGCCGGCTCAGGGACTCTTGAAACTGGCTGTGCTTCAGGTTCACCTAAAAGCAGATTCTCAGGCCCCACCATGCTTATTGGTTTGTTATCTCTGTGGACAAGCTCAGGAGTCTCTATTTTTATCAGTTTCCCCAGGGGATACTGATAGCTACATAAGGACGTGCATTTGGGACCCACTGCAGTAGGCCATCGCCTATCCTGTAGGCTGTGAGCTGGACAGGACACATGTTCTCCTCAATGTCTTCGCAGTGTGGTGACACAAGGGGACATCTTGACTGAAAGTGTCCCTCAGTTGACGGGTGCCACCCCCACAGATGCGAGAGCATGTTGACCAGCGTTTATGACTTGCTTCTCCGGTGCTTTGCTAGGCCGACTCTGTTTTTCCCTTTCTGGCCCCATTACAAGCATGGGGCTTGCCTAATTTATTAAAAATCCATGTTCCATTTGCTTGGGTGTGGATGGTGAGAAGGGTGAGGAACCAAGTCTCCTCCGGGCTCTTGTCGGGCCCGTCCTGGGGGAGCGGCTCTTTGTGGGGTGACATCACCCAGCAGGGCAGGAGGATGAGTAGAAAGGCAGGAAGGGGCTGTGTGAGTTTCCTCGGGCTGCCATCACCAAGTCCTACGTGCTGAGTGGCTTACACAGCACAAATCTATCTCCTCAGGGTTCTGGAGGCCGGAAGTCTGTGCTCTGGCGTCCGCAGGGTTGGTTTCTGCTGAGGCCTCTCTCTCGGCTTGTAGATGTCTGCCTTCTTCCAGTGTTTTAGCGTGGTCTTCCCTTCATATGGGGCTGTGCCCCAATCCCCTCTTCTTCTAAGGACACCGGTCATATCGGATTGGGGCCCACCCTGATGACCACATTTTAACTCGATTACCCCTTTAAGGATCCTGTCTCCAGTGACTACTAAATTCTGAGGTACTGGGGGGTTAGGGTTTCAACATATGAATTTTGGGGGGACACGATTGATTCCATAGCAGGAACACATAGGGGCAGCATGGAAAAGAGGAGGGGAGCGAGGGGCAGTGTCTTCCTGTTTCCAGGCTTGTCCCAGGACCCAGCCGGCCTTCCTCTGAACCAGCCTCTGTGGGCTCACCGCCTCCACACTTCCCTTGGAAGGGAGTGCTGGGCTCTCCCTCTTGTGTTTCTGGTCTCATTTATTCCTCACAACCTCCTATGAGCAGGCCACGTTTATCATTATTTTGCAGGAAAACCCAACTTCAGAGAATTTGAATGGTGTACCCCGGGATGTCATGATCGGCACCCAGACTTTCCGGCACCCAGAATAGTATTCTTTCCACAGGGGCACGGGCACCTGCTGTGCACACTATGTCTGTGTCCTTGGCTTCCCGGGACTTGGGTGCAATGTCTGAGCAGGGCTGAGAGCTGGCTGGGGAGGGTGCAAAGAGAGATTCCCTGGCTCCCTCCGTCCCTCCCCTCTTCCTCCTTCCTCCCTTACTTCTTCCCTCCCTCGCTTTCTTTTTCTTTTTTCTTTTCTTTTCCTTTTATTTTCTTCTTTCTTTCTTTCTTTCTTTCTTTCTTTCTTTCTTTCTTTCTTTTCTCTCTTTCTCTCTTTCTCTCTTTCTCTTTCTTTCCTTTTCTTTTTCTTTTCTTTCTTTTCCTTTTTCTTTTTTTCAGCCTTTGTTATTGTTGTTTGATCACCTCTTACATTCAATTCTCTAATGGGATTCTTGGGAGAATAAAGCCCATTCTGTGTATACAGTTAAGTGTTTTCCCCTTTTTTGGCCCCATTACAAGCATGGGGCTTGCCTAATTTATTAAAAGTCCATGTTCCATTTGCTTGGGTGTGGACGGTGAGAAGAGTGAGGAGTCAAGGAGACCAGGCTCTTGTCAGGCGGGCCTGGGGGAGCAGAGCCTGAGTGGGTGGATGACTGAGCTGAGAATTAGAGAACCTTCTGGAGGAGTCAGTTCGCCCCACAAACACTGAAGTGCTTGCTGTCCTAAGCCACAAGCAAGCCACAGCCTCTGCGGTCACTTCGCGGAACTAGAGAGGGAAACAGCCAAATGAATGGGCGATGCCGTGACTGTGCGGGAAGTAGGGTGATGGAGATGTGCACATCAGGGCCCTGCGAAGGGCAGGATAAACGGGCCGCTGACAGGGAGTGGGGAGGGAGCTGCGGGCTAAAGAAGGAGTTGGTCTAGGAGTACCGGTTATCCCTGCCCCCATGTGTGCTCGCATGCTGCTGTGTGTGCACACGCGTGCGTGCACTCTGCTGTGTATGTGTGTGTGTGCACACGCGTGCATGCACTCTGCTGTGTGTGCGTGTGTGTGCACACGCGTGCGTGCACTGCTGTGTGCATGTGTGTGCACATGTGTGCGTGCACTCTGCTGTGTGTGTGCGCACACGCAGGCACATGCACACACCAGTCTTGTGATGCACGGCGCATGTTCTGGTCTGCGTTCCCCATGGAAGCTCTGTGGGAGCCCCAGAATGCCCAGGCCGCCTGCCAGCCCTCAGGCAGCTCCGAGGTGCTGAAACCAGTATGCTGCAGGCGGCTGATGACCAGTGGGGAGAGATGACATGGGGCTGAAGTGTCCCCAGCCTGCGGTCACCTAGAAGACAAGCTCAGCTGCTGTGAGTTTCCTGATGCGTCTCTGAGTCACCAGCAGGATAGGAAGAAAAGTTTACGCTCAATCTGCAAAAACCAGAAACTAGAAGCCAGTGGGCAATGATCACAAACCACCAAAGGATAGCCTGTGTGGGGGCTCGAGTGCAACCGTCTTGTCACTCTGCTGTGGTATTCTGACTTGGGGACTTCGAACAGGAGCATTTTCAGATTGCTGAGCCAGCAGGAGAGTCCCTTCTTGTCGACATGGTTCCACTAACCGCTGGGGAGAAAGTTCCCACAGTGACTGGGCCTGGAGGGCCCACTCCCGTCGCCTCCTCCGTCATCTCTGCCTCGTATTCTGGGCACAATCCGCAGTGTGCCTGCAGAAAAGGAAACCCAGGTCGCCTAAGAGTCTTGGGTAACATCACTGTCTGGGCCCCTTAGTCAGTTGGTAAACTGCTCTCTCTGGCAAGGCCAAGGGCAGAACTGCTTGTTTGTTGGTTTTTAAACCCTTATGCTAATCAAGGTGTGATGACAGGCTCTTTCTCTGCTTCCAACCAGGCTGGTAGAATTGGCGTTGGGTCCGTGATACAGCTTTGGCCCAAAAGCCAACCCCCCTGGCTCCCTGGCTTGAAGCCCCCGCCCACCCCCATTCAGTCCAGGAGCTTTGGCCAAGGGAGAGAGAAAAGCTGACAGGGGTGGAGGGGCTGCTTCTTCCAGAGCCGCCAGGGAGGCTCCAGACTGGTGATTTAGTGAGAAGAAGTCCCCTTGTTCATCTGTCACTTCCGTCCCCTGAGGGCCCCGTGCCCTGAGTCCTGCAGCCCAGCAGTGCTCCCGGCATCTGACAGGGGCATCAGACCAGACCGGAGAGCCAGGAGGGGTCCTGCACTGACCTGGCCGGGGCCCAGAGCCCAGAGCCGCTGGGGCTGGGGGAGCCGCGTGTCAGGAAAGGGCCGGAGTGGGGGCGGGCCGGGGAGCCCGGGCAGGCTGGGACGGCCGCCAGCAGACAGCTTTGTTTTTCCATGGCAGTTTGCTTGTGATACTTCTAGTTCCCGAGACGCCAGCTGGGGTGGGGGGGGGGAGGGGAGAAGAGCCGGGCTTGAAAGGGACAGACTGTGGCCACGGAGAGTGGGAGCCGGTGCTTGGCACAGCTGCGGGGTAGGGGCCGTCTTGACACCCCGCCCCCTCGGATCTCTTGCATCCGCCCTTCAGATCTCGTGGCCAGGGGAGCAGATGTCTTGCTGGAGCGACTCCCCGTCCAGAGCCCCCCCTGGGCCTCCCCTCCTCCCCGAAGCGCAGCAGGGCAGGCGCCAGGCTGAGAGATGGCCTGCCAGCTGTTGGCTCCCCCGGGCGCTGGCCCCGGCCCTGCTTTGTGTGTGCCAGGCGGCAGGTGCCACGCAGGGTGCTGCCCCCTGCTGCTTGTGTCTGGGGGCTGGAGTGTGCGGGGAGGGGCGGAGCGGGTGTTGGTGATAAGGGGCTGCTGAGGGGCAGCAGGTTGTTGAGAGGAAGGGCAGCTGCCTCTTAGGGATTCAGGCCTAGAGGCTGTCCCGAGGGTCCTCCACCAGCCACAGTAACAACATGGACAAAATACTGGGTGGACAAGTGGATCAAGTCTTGGCCTAAACCCAAGATTCCATGTAATTCTGTTTTCACTTGAAAAAAAATGGCCTCCAGCCGTGGTCTCTTTTCCAGGCCTCAGACTTTCCCAGGGCAGCAAGTCGTGGAGGAAGGAGCTCGTTCGTGCCAGGAGACGTTTCTCAGGCTGTTCTGGCAAAGTCTGCTCTGAAGCTGACCCTGAATTCGGCTGGGAGCCCCAGAAGAGGCGACTGGCTCAGCTGAACCGGTGGCCAGGACTTCCCCAGGCTCTGGCCACTTCTGGGACCGCCCCCTGCCCAGACCTGCCTCCAATACCCTTCAGACATCTTCAGATGGTGGGGAGAGCAGCTGCCACTGTGAGGTCACCATGGCGACTGCTACAGACAGCCGGCAGCCCCTGCCTCCATCCCACAGCGGGCAGGCCAGCTCCCAGCCCCCAGCCTCCAGCCCCCAGGGAGCAGCAGGACTGCAGGGTCTGCCCACCGGCTGCCCTGGGGGCCTCCTTTTAGCCACACATTTCTCTCTGGCAGCCTCAATTCAAAAGCAGGGTTCTAAGTTGAGGCAAATGGGCTAAAAGTGTCCCTGGAGAACTCTAAGGCATTGCAAACGTAAGGTATTGTTGTTTCAAATAAAATCAAAGCCGTTATTCAGGAGATAATAAAAATCATGATCCACCTGGTCTAGTCAGTACCCTAATCCCGCTCTCGAGCGTCCCACCCCCTTGTGATTCATTCACGTAATGAGTCCGGTCTGCCGACATCTTCGCTTTATTTTAAGATCATTTGCTTTCAGTGTGTCGGAGGTGAAGGATGACGGAGAGACTCCCTTCTCAGAAATCTCCAGCTATTTTAAGGCCAATCAAGCCTCCTCTTCCTTAAGCGGAGCAACCCCAATTATTCCAAGTTCGTCTTTTTAATGACCAAACATCCTTTTTCCTTTTAGAATGACATTGCCAATCTGCTCAAGAAAATACCATCGGCTGACTTATTTGGCTCTTACAAGTTCCGAGGGAGGGAAGAGGGAGAGGAGCAAAGCATTAGAGGACAGCGCTGGCAAGTCATGTGACCCCTGATCAAGCGAGGAGAACCAGCACCCAACTTCAAATGAAAAAAAAATGCACTACTTTTAACCTTTTTTGAGCGTCTATTTCCCATATCTTTAACCATCTCTTGCTCTTCTCTGAATCCTTTCTAGTTTTCAATGTCCTTTTGAAGGGATGTTAATCAGAATTACCCATTATTCTGATAGGGGCTCAAGTAGCTACACTGTATCATAGAAGAATCACTTTCCAATCTCAGTAAGTCATACAAGTGCCCTTTATTACAGCCCAAGTGACCAGGCTGTCGCTCTTCCTTTGCTTCTGATAACCGTAACTTGTTGGGGCGTCTGGGTGGCTCAGTGGGTCGTTGTCCAACTTGTGATTTCAGCTCAGGTCATGATCTCATGGGTCATGAGATTGAGTCCTGAGTTGGCTCCATGCTCAGCGGGGAGTCTGCCTGAGAGTCTCTCTCTCTCCCCCCCTGCCCCTCCCCCTCACTCCTGTGTGTGCTCTCTTTCTCTCTCTCAAATAAATAAATAAATATTTAATAACCCTCACTTGTTATTTCATGTTCAGCTTGTGGTCAGCTAGGGCCTCTGGATTTTCATTTTTGTTTTGTTTTCTACACCTGTGCTGAACCACCAAGTATTTTTGTGTCCGTAGGCGCTCTCCGCCATTCCATTTAGCATGTTCTCACTGAAGCATAATAAACACACACAAAAGTGCACATACGTAAGTATACAGCTTGATACATTTCACCCTTGCAGCCCATGTAACCAACATTCAGACAGAGCGACAGTACATCATCAACAAGCCCGAAGCCTCCTGGTGACCCTTTACCACCTTTGCCCCCACCCCACCTGCATGCACCACGATCTTGATGGCTAGTAGCATAGATTAATGTAGCCTGTTTTTACTCTTTATAAAACGCAATCACAGAGCGTGCACTATTGTGTGTCTGGTTCATTCATGTTGCCACTGACTTCCACCCTCCTTTATTAAACTTACCCTTTTCATTAGTAGACCTAGAAGGATCTTGGGGCCTGAGAACCAGGGCATTTCAAGCTCAGGCCGGTCAGTGTTGACTGCAGCTAAGTAACACCCCGTGATACGCTAGGTTTCCGAGTTAGAATTCTACTTGAACCATTTACTGGTTATTTTGTCTCTTCTACTCCTCAGAATCAGCCCTCTCTTCCCCAGGTCAATTTGTACTCTTGTACCAGGGTAATCTCTGAGGACATAGTGTGTGTGTGTGTGTGTGTGTGTGTGTGTGTGTGTGTGTGTTTCTGCATTAGCCCTACGGGGAATTACATCTGTGCCTATGAGGGAAAGGATTACAGAGAGTTGTGTCTGTGTTTAGGGAAGGCTTCAGTTCAGATGTTCAGTTCAACACTTAATCCCTCGTTGTGGTTTGTGCTAATGTGCTGGGGGCGAGACAGGTATGGGAGGTGGGGAAATCGCAGGGGCTGATCCCTTAGAGCCAGTGCTTCCCAGCCTTGGTCACAACACGGCACCACAGAGACAACATTTATATGACAAAACTGGGGTCAATGGAGAAGATATTTTTGTATAATGGGTGACAAAACATAAGACCGTGTTTTACACCACTCACATAATTACAACAGTTCCTTTTATGTATATATTTACATTGAAACAGGTATAATCTATAACATATTTAAATATATTGAGTAAATATAGAATACATGTATTTTTATTATTGTATATATTTATAGTGAAGGAATCTAATAGCTCTTCCTTTCCTTTGTGTCATATGTAATGTTGGTTTGTGTGTGTATGTTTGCTGAGGTAAATAGAATTTCAAATCCAAACTCATTTATTTTGTATCATCTATTTCAGAATAAAGACATTCTAATTTGTAGAATAAACATGCCTTGTTAGAGCGGTGCTTTATCAGCTGGCGTGGGCACCACTGAAAGGCGTATCTACCAAAATCTCAACAAAAGTATCCAATACACAGAAAGCTGGAGATTGAGCTGTGCCTGGGGGAGCCGCTGCCGCCCGCACGTGGGCCACGCCCCTGGGCACATGGAACCCCAAAGTCCTGCAGCAGCTCATGGACTGCTCGCCCGTCAACAGCAGCTGCAGCCTGTGGCGGGCTGTGGTGTCCGTGGCCAGGTGGCGGAGGCGAAGCCACAGGTGTGGGGAGTTTCTCATTGTGCGTGCTGCCTGCGGGACCACGTGCACGTCGTCAGACCCCACTTCCCCGGGCTGCCCTCCAAGGAGCCGGAGGTGGGGCTGCTCGAGCTGCTCAGGCCCTGCTCAGCTGCCCTGAAGGATGAGGGGATCGCCTCCCATGGCATCGTCTGCAGCACTCCGGTTGGCTCACCATTTGGGACATTCTTCCTAGGATGTGTTAGTGACAGAGCCCAATACTCCCGAACCTTCCCCTTAGTCCATTTGGGCTGCTGTCACAAAGTACGGTAGGCTGGGTGCCTTATAAACAGCAGAAATGCATTTCTCACAGGTTTGGAGTCTGGAAGTCTGAGCTCAGGGTGCCGGCATGGTCAGCTTCTGGTGAGGACCTCTTCCAGGTTGTAGACGGATGACTTCACATTGTACCCTCACATGGCAGGGAGAAGAGAGTCTCTGTGGTCCTTTTTCTTTTAAGGCCACTAATCCCATTCATGAGGGTTCGACCCTCATGAACTACTTACCTCCCAAAGTCCCACCTCCTTATACTGTCACAGTGGGGATTAGGATTTCAACATACAAATTTTGGGGGGACACAAACATTCAGTCCATTGCCACCCTCCCCCAAGCAAGCTGGCTGCGCCAGCTGAAGACTTTTACACAGGACGAGGACGGGTGAGTCACAGAGTCAAGAGCAACGAATCAGGCCCACTCGGAACAGGTGGGGATTGGCACAGTCTGAGGGAAAATATCCATCCTAAACTCAGCCTGACTAAATTGGGCTGTGTCCCAGAGGATTGTGATAGATTATTCAAAGATTTATTTATTTGAGACAGAGAACGAGAGAGAGAGAGAGAGTGTGCAAGCACGTGGTGCACGCGAATGGGGGCAGGGGTGGTAAGGAGCAGTGGTGCACACGAGTGGGGGCAGGGGTGGTAAGGAGCAGTGGTGCACACGAG
>NW_024425675.1:5417123-5444042 GCF_017311325.1 Ursus maritimus
TGGGGGCAGGGGTGGTAAGGAGCAGTGGTGCACACGAGTGGGGGCAGGGGTGGTAAGGAGCAGAGGTAGAAGGAGCGAGGATCTCAAGCAGCCTCCTTGTGGAGCACAGAGCCCACCCTGATGTAGGGCTTGATCCCAGGACCCTGAGATTATGACCTGAGCCGATATCAAGAGTCGGTTGCCCAACCGACTGATTCACCCAGGCACCCCCAGATTATTCAAATGGAATAATTGAGAAGAGTTTAAGAAAGGGACTATTTACAAGTGTATTGGCAGGGTTAAGGGAAATCTGCAGCAGTTAGTGAATCATCTTGGGAGTAGATGCCATTACCACCCTTTTACTTGAAGAGAAGAAGAGGAGGGGTGGGTACCAGAACCTGGAGAGCAAAGAGCCCTGCAGCGGAGGCCGCAACCTTTGGTAAAGGAATGTGGCCCCTGACAACCTGTGACGTGATAGGAAGGAACTGATGGAAATGTGCTATGACTTCATTGTCCTCCTGCCTCCGGTCTCGGGCCAGAGCCCACCATGGCCAAACCCAAGTGGACGCTGAAGACATAGGAGCCCATAGGTGTGCTGTGCAGAGACCAGCTTCCCGGGAACAGCACACAGAGTGGAGGAAAGAGAATATCCAGCACTTTCCACACCTTCTGCCCTTCCCCCTCCATCTTGTCCAGATGAAGACGTCATTCCCCAACACTAGGGTGTACAAAATCCCATTAGATACTGAATGACATCATACTCCCACCTGAAATCTAAAACGTTAGCCACAATGCACTTCATGTAAGGTTTGGGGGTAAAAGTGAGGAAAGAGAATCAAGTAATTCGTGTAAAAGCTGCTATAATCCCCACTTCTATACCTGGTCATGAGACCCAAGTTGATAATTGTAGCTCCCTTCTTTTACCACCTATTACCCATTCCCTAGCTCTTTGCTAGCACCTCAACTGATCAGGTTTCCTTTCCCTCATTTCTTGATGATCTGTGTCCTCGGTGGTCCTATCTTTTTGGGGTTGCCTCAGTTTTCCACTGGCCAGTAATCTAGGTAAGAGAATACTCAATGGTGGCCCATGAATTCTTGGATTCTACATCTAGCCCTTCCCAGTCTCATTGTGTAGACGCAACCAATATCTCCTTGGTAATCAGATCAAATGCCTTGGTGAGTAGCATGACTCTCTTTTCTGACTGTTGCATCAGTAGAATGAGAAGCTGAAAATGGTTAGAAGGCAGTACCAGATTCTGTCTTAGCAGAACCTCAGCTATGTTTTCTGGTTCTTCTCTTGCACGCAAGGACCTCTACTGAGGCCGCTGAGCTCAAAGTTGCAGGGATCAGAAGCAAACATCCCTGAAGAGGGTATAATCGTGAGGGGCCACTCCCACATCCACCCTTGATTCCCAGACTTGGGTGTTCTGCTTATGAGACAGCACTATACATTGGCTGCTGGTTTAAGGGAGTTACCACATCCTATAGGCTAGCACCCCAGTTTTGCAGACTGTGGTCTTCTAGCAGGCACAGTAACTGAGTCTTTGATGGGCCATGCCACAGGAATCTGAAGCCATCTGTTTCTGGGTGACAGGGCATGTTGAAAGACCACATGAATTTAATTGGAACGAACCCTCTCCTGCACTTTCTTTGCACTTTTACAAAATGGCTTTCCTGATCATAGGTATTGTGCTCTGTAGTGATGAATAAGGCATTCCGCAGGGAATGATGGTGCTGGCAGAGTGTTACGAGCAGGCAAAGTGAAATCAAATACAGAGTATGTATCTATTCATATAAGGACAAATCACTGCCCCAACCTCTGCCCCCCATCCCCCCTCCCCCGCCCCCCAACGCTGGAAGGGATTCAGTGTCATCCACCTGTTGCTAGGTGACCGGCTATTCAGCTCAGGGAATCGTACCGTATTGGGAACTCAGCACTGACCTCTGCGATGGCAGCAAGGGCAGTCAGCTGCAGCACTGCTTAGGTGAACCTTGGTGAGGTAGAGACAACCGTGTTGTTGAGACTAGCATAGCTTCCACCCCAGAAAGGGGTGGGGTGAGCTGTTCTGTATGTGGTCCCAGTGATTTAGTCCCAGTCTGCCTTGGGGAGGCACTCACATAGAACATGAATATTTTCCCAACCATGGCCCATTCAGTGAAGTCTGTCCATATGCCCCTCCCCATCCTTCCTTGTCACCAGTTTACCCTCACAGAAACATCAAGAATAATGTTTGACTGAATATCAACAATGACCCAGCTAAGTTAATTATTAAATTAATTAATAAATTAACCATCGCACTGCTTGTCAATTTACTTGTGCCTGAATTGGTAGATACAATAATGCTCAGCTCATGATGGTGGTGCTGGTCACATAGTCACTTGGTATCAAATGACCAGGGGTTCAGTGTCTATCAGAACCCAACGGCGTGCAGGGAACTGCTTTGCCAATGGAGAACAGTTGTCAGCAAAAGAGGCCATACACGTCCACCTTAGAGGTCTGCATGTAATTCTCCTATTGGAGTTCTCCCGAGCCTACAGACAGCATTTTTTATAGTCTGTGTATGAACCTTTCTCTAGCACTGGGTCTGCTTACTCGTGTAGTCACAGACATAGAGCGGCTTACACCGTGACCAGAGTATTTCTTGTACCGGCATCCCTCAAACCTGGCAGCTTGAATGGGTCAGAGCAGCGTCTACCAGGATGGTGTATGTTATTCCTGAAAACCCACCAGTCTACCAAATATTGTGGTAGGAATACAAGGTGTGGCAAATGGTCACTCATTCCCGACATCTTTCAGACCCCTGGGGTCCTAGAAACTTCACGATATGGAATACTTATCTCTAAACTTTCATGGGGCTTATCTCTCATCCCCTGAAAGCGTTGACATAAAGCTTCCAGCGAAAGTGAACTGTGGTCCCTGCCATGTGAAGGCAACCAGCTTTGCTGCTGGGAATTGGAAAAAAAAAAAAAAAAGCCTTTTCTAGGCCTATAGCTGCACAGCAGGTGTCGAGGGTGATTTTATTTGTTCTGGTTAAGATACCCGTCTGGAATTACAGTTGCAATTGGCATCACCATGTGACTGAATTCTCTCCAGTCTACATTCTTTACCATCCATCTGGTTTCTTGCACCAGCCAAACAGGAGTTAAATGTTAACGTGGTAGGAATCACCACTCCCACATCTTTTAAGTATTTGATGGTTACACACTAATCTGTGAGATTCCCCAAGGGTTATGCTATTTCTTTGGGTTCACTATCTTGGCAGTAGGGGAGAGGGAAGTTCCATTTGGAAGGAAACAGTTCCCACTTGGAACTGCCATGATGTTTTTCATTCCATGGGTCAGGGGGCCAGTCTGTGAGTAATATTTACTATTATACATTCTGAGACTGGGAAAGTCCCAAGGGCACGGCTCCTCAGTTCTCTTGGATTGGACTTGGACCACTATTCTATTTATCACCTGATCTCCATGAGCTCACCCTCTGACTCGTGGACCACTGTGCCAATTTGAGTCTCCCGTGGTTAGCATGAGTTCAGAAACAGAATTTAACGGTCCCTGGAAGTTCTGGATAGTTCCCTTTCCCCATCCTGTTTAATGGTCTCTGGTCTTTCTGGGGAAAGATCAGGGAAGAGTCACAGCATAGATTTATGGCCACATTTCAGGTGCTTGCTCAAAGAGACCTCCCTCCACTCCCACCCTCAAGTTAAGGGATTCTGGGCCTCTGGGTCCAAACACTGAGTAAATTCTGATTCTCCACCATGATTTTTCCTACTAGATCCAGAATTGCCCTGCTTGTCTATGTCAAGCAGCACCTTAATAGTTAGTCCTAGGGACCCCACGATTAGTTAGCCAGTGCCAGAGATCGCTGGCCCAAGCATTCCAATTAGCATTCCAGTTTCTCAGCTCATTATGGTAATTGTGTCCACTGTGGCTTTGAGGCCCCTGGTCCCTACCGCACTGGGATCCCATTTTTTTGCCATTAAAATCAGGGAGTCTAATTTCATTGCAACCTCTCCCGTTGTCATTTCCTGCTTACAGAAAACAGCCAAAAGCTTTTCAAGGAGGTCTGTGAACACTTCACGATGGAATTCTTCTGGCCTTGTGAGGAGAGTATCCTCTGGCCTCCTGGGGAATGTGGTTAAGGTGTGGCTGCGCGTGTTGTGCGGAATAGGTCCCCTCCAACATTCCTAACCTCCTGAATCTTCGGTTTCCTTCTCCTCAGAATGCTAGAAAAGTCCTCATTAACGGCCAGCCACTGTTGAGTCCAGGCTTCTGTTGGCCAGCTGAGCTGTGACTGCCACTCCCGGCTGCTCACGCCAGCACACGAAGTCCTGAATCTTGAGTGAGCACGCCTGTGTCATTAAATTCTCCCACTCAGTGTCCTTACAACGCCCCCTATATATGCTGCCCAGACTCCTGCTGGGTGTCCCGCAACCCCTTTGATGTATAGGCTCTCCCCCGTACCAGGCGTTGTCCTTCTCCGTCTGGGCTATGCTGGAACATTACTCTCACTGTTGGCCTGGAGACAATGAGGGCTGTGGAATGAGGTCCTGAGGTGCCTTTGGCACATCTGGGTCTGCTTAAATGTCCCAACCTATGAAACACGGTCCCACTTTTGCAGCCAGTAGAAAGCGTAAGAATTCTAGCGGGATTGAACATTTGATTGACTCTGCCTGTGTCTCACCTTTATAATCAGTCCCTGGGCATAGCTGCCCAACGGGAGATCTGTGACTCTCTCAAAGCTACCATCAAGGCCATGGTCCAAGTATTCAGGACCTTCCATTTGTTCCTCCTCTGTATAACAGCCTCCCCACACCCCAGTAATCACCATTGTCAGCAGAGCTAAGCCATTGACTCTGCTAACATCGTTATCTTTCATCTGCATTCTTTTAATGTCACTAATGGTGATAATTTGAACAACTATGATGCCACTGTATTTTACACATTTGCTGCGTTCTATTTCCCTGGCCATACATCTCAAATATGTGAGCAATCCAATCCTGGAATCCCATCTGAGGGTTACTTTCCTGTAGGGCCATCCCTATCACCATCACTTTATCAGTCAGGGTCCCAATGGGAAAGGGATGGCACACTCAAGTGGGGTAATTGCAGAGAGTTTAACAAAGATATTTACAAATTTGTAAGCAGCATTAAGGGAAATCAGTGGGGTTATGGTATAGCACTCTTGGGCTGGAAAGAGCTGAGAACCCTAGTCTTATCTAGGTCTGAGTGGTTACCAGAACCTGGAGAGGGAGCTGTAGTTGTGGGAAGAGGTCACAGAAGAGGCTGTGTGGCCTTGGGAAGAAGAATGCTTTACTGTCAATCCTCAGCCCAAAAGGGCAAGAGTTGGGAGGCAGAGGCTGCAGGGTCATCAGGCCTGGACTCCAGGGGAAAACCAGCTTCTCACCCATGTGTTTTGTCTGGGTACAGAAAACCTAGGGGACTCCCAACAGCACATCACCCTGGAAATCCTCAAGCTCTGTGTAGACCAGCCACATGAAAATTGATAGAGCACACTTCCTGATTTGGAAAAAAAAAAAGTCACCTATTAAAGATGTTTGGGGGAATATTGGGGAAATTTGAATATAAGAATTGATATTCAGTGATGTCCAAAAATTATTAAGTGGGATCATTTCTTGTGGATGATAGGAAAATGTCCTTATTTTTAAAATGCAGTTAAAAAAATGGCACGGTGTCTGTAATATACTTAAAATGGTTCAGCCAAAAAGGAAAATATGTGGAAACATAGAGTTGCAGGAGATAGGGCAAAATGCTAGATGTTCTTTAATCTAGGTGGTGGGCATATGAGTGGTCATTGATTTACTCTTTTTTCTGTATGTTCAAAATTTTTCAAAATTCAAAGTCAACCACGTGACACGAGGTTTTTGGCCTCTCATTTCCTCAAAGAAGTGGAAGCAGGTGGAAGCATTCAGCTGTTGGACAGCTGTTCGGCAGCACGGGGTGGGGCAGCATTGCTCAGCATGGGTCCCTGGACCAGCCTGTCCCAAAGTAACTATGGAGCTTGATAAAATGCAGATTCCTGGGCCAGATGTTCGTGTGGACACCTGCATATTTAACAGAGCTCCTGGGCAAGAAGCACAAGAGTAATAAGTTACCTACCGAGCTAAAAGTCAAGAGTGAAACATTTGATTCTGTTTGCCCCCTAACAGCTGTGTGATCTCAGACAGTTTGCCTAACTTCCCTGAGCCTGGACTGACTGTGTCGTATGTGAAGTGGTGACATTCCACGAATGCTGGAATGTCACCTTCCCTACCTCACTGGTTAGTTTACTCCGTACTGGGTTTTTTAAATGCTCTCTAAAGTGCTCTTCAGGTGTCAGGCGATATCCTAAGAGGTGAGAAAGAGGAACCGTGGCTTACTGAATGCTCATTACGCCTATTAGTAAGTGCGGCACGTACAGAACTTGGTTCCATGCTCATAAACCCACAGAGAGACACAAATGACACGCTTCTCCTTACAGATGAGCAAAGACACTTGTCCTGTTGTGTCCATTTCCTATTGCTGTGCGAACAAACTAGCACAAACTTCCAGGCTCAGATCATTCATTCATTCATTCATTCATTCATTCATTCATTCATTCATATTTGTTCTGGAGGTTAAAAGCCCTAAATTCAAGGTGTCAACAAGGCTGTGTTCCTTCTGGAAACTCTGAAGGGACAATCTGCTTCCGTGCCTTTTCCAGCTTCTGAAGACTGCTTGGCTAGGGCCCCTTCTTCTTCCAACCCACAGTGCAGCATCTTCAAATCTCTCCCCCACCCCCCACTCTCTCACTCTCTCTAACCTTTTGTTCACGTCTATTGTCAAACGTTCTCCTCTGCCTCCAGCCCTCCTGCCTCCCTCTTAGAAGGGCCCTTGTGGTTACACTGGGCCCTCCCGAGTAATCCAGGATAGTGTCCCCACCTCAGAATCCTTACCCTAATCACCGCTGCAAAGGTTACACATTTACAGATTCTGGGGATTAGGACGTGAGCATCTTTGGGGGGCCATTATTCCCCGATGGTCGTTGCATACCTAGGGAACGCCCTTCGGATTCCAAAGCCCACGGCCCTGGGCTGCTCTCACAAGGATGACTTGAGCCAGTGACCTGCCGACACCCTCCCAGCCTCCTTACAATCTTCTACGCTGTCTAGTTTGTCAAGAGAGGGGCTGCTCTGAATTGCACCCACGTTGTGGAATGTTTGTTGAATGGTAGACAACTGAAGCCTGAGTAATGAGTCGGGACAGTCGAGTAGCCCCGCCCGCGGAGCGGACGCTTTGGATGGGAGGGAGCCACGCGGCAGGGCTCAGCAGGTGCGGTCACATGGTCTGAGGGTTCCCACTGCCCTCCGCAGCACCCCTCAAAACACACACACTTGCTTTCCCTTCCTTGATCGTGGAAGCAATATTTACTCATTTTGGAAACAAAATATAAATGGGTATGAAGGAGGAAATGTCACAAAATTCCCATAATTCAGAAAGGTTTTTGAATGGTATGTTTTGCTCCAGCTTTTTTCCCACACGTTTTTATACGATCTAGATCATACTACGTATGTAATTTTGCATCTTGCCTTTTTTCATCCTCAACATTATATGGTGAGTATTGTTCCAAATCATTAAAAACTCTTTGTAAACATCATTTTTAATGGCTGAATTATTTACTTAATCGATACATGCTTTTTGGACAATTAGGTTAGGTTTTTTTCTGATAGTTTTGTGCCATTATATACACTGCTACAGCTAATATTTTTGTGCATCAATCTATGTATAACGAAGTTGCATCTGAAGCTGGGCTTAAGCTTTAAAATCAAAGTGTAAAGTCAACATTGGGTATAGGTAAAATTAATCTTGAAGAAATCTCTTAGGTCGGCCTTAATCCATTAAGGCCACCAAAAACTCACAAACTGAGGATTAACTATTTGTATTCCTCTTTGCACTTCTGCGGCCGCTACTTTCCCTGGGGCAGTGGAGAATATGGTTGAATAGGAAGGTTAAGGGGGCAAAAAAAGACATTTTTCATCCCCTCATCCATCCTTCTCTGCTTCCCTCCAGCCCTTCCTTTCTTTCCCTTTTCCAGTTATAGTTAAGTACACACACCACTCCCTATTTTGATTACGGCTGACCCTTGAACAACTTGGGGGTTAGGGGTGCTGACCGTCCACGCATTTGAAAATCTGTGGGTAACTTTTGACTTCCCAACACCTAACTACTAATAGCCTATCATTGACTGGGAGCCTCGCCGATAACATCAACTGTCGATCAACACATATTTTGTATGTGGTACATGTTACATACTGTAATCTTACAGTAAAGCTAGAGAAAAGACAATGTTGTTGAGACCATTGTAAGGAAGAGAAAACACATTTATAATACGGTCCTGTATGTATCGATAACGTAAGTTTCCGCCATTTGTGAGTTGTGTATCAGGACCTACGATGATTAACATCTCTTAGGACACAAAACAGGTGGCATACTCATACCTAACACCAGACATCACAAATGAAAGGATGACGTACAGTCTGTGTTTGTATGTATAAACTTTGATAAATTTTAACTTTTTGTCATAGATTTGTGTATATTTTATGGTAGGAAATGATAAAATAGATGAGTACCTATATTTTATGCATTCATGCCTGACATACCTTGCTTTTTCTTATTTCATTTTTTGGACATTTCTAGGCTGCACGGTCTGTTTGTTTTTTCAAGCCATCACAAGTCTCCCCCTAAATTTCCCAATATGTTTTTTGACAACAAACATTCACGCATGCGTGGCCCCGCGCAGCTCTAACCTGTGGTGTGTACGGCTCAGCTGCATTTCCCTAGATGGATGCTCCGAGGGTAATTCCTGAGACAAAGGGGATGCTGGGTGCTCAGTGGGGCATCTTGAGCACCGCTCCAGTCAGCTCCGCCCTGCCTCTCATTCCCTCATTATTTGTATCAGCTTTGTGCAGGTGCAAACTGACAGCCTCCCTGTGGCTTCTAGATGCCTGTGCTAGGCCTTTCCTGAGGCTTGGCTCTCCCAGGTGTGCAGTCTGGAAGCATTAGTGCCCGTGAGCCCACTTTGAACTTTGGGGCTGGTGCCAGTAGATGGATGATGGCTTCCCCTTCATGCCCAGGGTGGGAACTTTTTTTTTTTTAAGATTTTATTTATTTATTTGACAGAGAGAGAGAGCAAGAGAGGGAACACAAGCAGGGAGAGAGGGAGAGGGTGAAGCAGTCTCCCTGCTGAGCAGGGAGCCCAATGCGGGGCTCGATTCCAGGACTCTGGGATCATGACCTGAGCTGAAAGCAGATGCTTAATGACTGAGCCACCCAGGCGCCTCCAGGGTGGGAACTTTTAAAATTGCTTCATGGACCTCCTCAGAAGGTCCTGCAGGTTTGAGCTCCAGCCACCAACTGCGGAGCGACTTGATAACTTGGATAACACATCCTCGGGCTGGCTTCTCTCCTTTGGTTTCCCTGTGCGGGTTCTCCACTGCTTCCTGAGATCAGCTTCAAGCCAACCCTCCCAGGCTTTGCTTCAGAGACACCCAAGGCAAGACATCAGGTGTGTGTCCCACTGGCAAGTGACAAAGGTCCAGCTATTCTCACTCTTAGAACCTTGAGAATCACCCCTCTCTAATGGTTGACAGTTGTTATGCTGAACAAGGGTACCACACTGTTATTCCCATTTAAATATCTTTGACTAATAGTGAGGTTGAACATTCTTTTTCCATGGAAAGTTTTGTCCCCCATGTTTTGTAATTCTTTCTTTGATGCTTTAATTATTTATATTCAATGTAATTATCATATGATTAGATTTATGTCTCCCAGGTGAACTGGTTATTATCCATCTCGTTAGTTCTGTTTCCCTTTGTTTCTTCTTTCCTGATTAAAAAAACCCACTCCTTTGAAGCATTATTGACATACAAAAGGCTGTACATATTTAATGTTTGCAACACTTGATGAGTTTGGAGATAAGTTTACATTTGTGAAACCATCACCACAATCTATGCCACAAAGCTATCCATCACCTCCAAAAGTTTCCTCCTACCCTCTTTTTTTCTTCTTCTTCCTTTTTTTTTTTCGTGCTAAGGACACTCAACATAAGATCTAGTCTCTTAGAAAGTTTTGGCGCATACACTACAATGAATATAGTTTCTGTGCCATACAGTAGATCTCTGGGACTTCACTCACCTTAGCCTCTTTGTCGAATATCTTCCTGTTTGCCCCTCCCCCTATTTCTTGCCTCTTTTCAGGGTGGGTAGGTTAACTGTGTATTTTTTAGTATTCTATTTTTCCCCTTGTATTGACTTTTTTTTAACTATATATCTCATTGTGATATTTCTTTTAATGGTCGCTCATGATCTCTCTTCTAATAGTATACTACTTCTTGAGCTGTATAAGAATTCCATTTACTCCATTCTGTATTTTGTGTTATTGTCTTACACTATGAAACCCACAATACATATTATTATTTTTGGTTTAAATAGCCAATAATGTTTTTAAAGTTATTTTTAAAAATTACACACATGCTTGAACACACACACACACACACACACACACACACACACACACTCATGCAACTACACAGGTGAAATCTTTTATATTACCACCTTGCACTGATGTTTACCCTTCCTGTTGCTCTCATCCTTCCTTCAGATTGTGGGTTCTGCTGTGCTGTTTCCCTTCAGAAAGATAGAATACTTTCAGTCTGAAAAATCTTTTAACATTTCTTGTATGTCTTCTCTTAGCAATTCAGTGTGCTAGAAATGATTTCTTTAAGTTTTTGTATGTCTGAAGATATCTTCGGGTGGCCTTCGTTTTTGAAGCAGCTTTGTATTGCGTAAGAATTTTATGTTAACAATTTCTTTTTCCTTCAGCACTTTAAAAAAGATATCATTCTATCGCCCTTTGCTCTCTACTGTTTCTGGTGAGAAATAGCATATCCTTCTTGAATGGATAAAGAAGATGTGATATGTATATATATATATATATATATATATATATATACACAATGGAGTAACACATAGTCATCAAAAAAATAATCTTGCTATTTGCAATGACGTGGATGGAACTAGAGGGTATTATGCTAAGAGAAATAAGTCAATCAGAGAAAGACAATTATATTATCTCACTCATATGAGGAATTTAAGAAATAAAACAGAGGATCATAGGCTAAGAGAGGAAAAAATAAGACAAAATCAGAGAAGGAGACAAACTTAAGAGACTCTTAATCATAGGAAACCAACTGAAGGTTGGTAGAGGGGAGGGGAGTGAGGGGATGTAGTAACTGGGTGATGGACATTAAGGAGGGCATGTGGTGTAATGAGCACTGGGTATTATACAAGACTGATGAGTCCCTTTGAATTTAAATTAAAAAATAAAATAAATATATAAATAATAATAATTAAAAAACAAAGAAGAAAGAAATAACACATCCTTCTTCCCTGGTTGCTCTTAAGACTTGATGTTCCTATTTGATTTTCAATAGTCTGATCATGTTGTGCCTAGGTATGGTTTTCTTTTAATTCCCCGTGCTTGAGATTTGCCGAGTTTTGGATTTTGGATTTGGAAGTTCATTGGCCATTATCTGTTCAAATATTCTTTTGCCCATTTCTTTCTCTCTTCTCCCCTGGGACTCCAATTACACATACAGTAAAATGATTGGTATTTGATATCATCTCATAGATCTCAAATTCTTTGTTTTGTTCTTCTCATTAATTCACATTTAACTTTGTTTCAGTTTGAAAATTTTCTATTGCTCTGTCTCTAAGTTTACTGATCCTTCTCTTTGCTGAGTCCAGTCTGCCATGAAAGCCATCAATTGATTGCTTTATTTGTAATACTGTGTTTTTTATTTCCAACATTTCCATTTGATTCTGTTATAGTTTCCATGTCTCTAGAAGTTCGCTACACGTGTTCCACCTCCCTACTAGATACTTGAGCATTTCTACCATAGTTATTTTAAAATTCCGTTTGATAATTCCAAAGATGATCTGTTTGCGTCTGCTGTTTCTTCTCTTGATCATAAATCATATTTTCTTGGTTTTTCATGTGTCTTCTAATTTTTTGTTAACGCCAGCCATTTTATATAAAAGACCAATGAAGAGTGAAGTAACAGTATTTACTTCCAGGAAAGGGTACTAGAATTGAGAGGCTGAGTTAAAATTTGTATAGTTGGGTCTGTATTTTATTGCAGCTTCATTTCGATTTGGCTGACTGGTAGATACACATGTTTTGAGAGTATGATCAGAATTTTTCTTTCTCTGGGTCTTGATTCTGGAGACTTTGTTTTTATGGTTGAGTTGACAGCTTTCTGAGGCAGAAGGGATCTCTCACTTGGCTTAGGAGCCTGACTGCCAGCATTTTGAGTTGTGATGAGCTCTCTTTGCTCTTGCCCCAGATTTTCTGTACCGGTCTGCCTAGAATTCCTGGAGCAATTTTCTTCAGCGATCCTTTCCTGCTTCATCTCGTGGCAGTCAAAAGTCCACAGTATCTCATATTGATTTTTCTCAACTTTCCTATTTTGCTCCACTACCTTCATAGATTGGCTGTCTTGAACTTGGTGGAAGACCCACATAATTCGGGCAGTATCTCTTCCAGCTCTCCTGTTCTGCCTCTCAGCCTCTGGCACACTCTTCCTGAGAATTCAGTGAAATCTGTGGGAAATCCTTGGTGGATGGGAACAGCCTGACTGTGCCTTGAACTCCTGGGAATTCTTATCTATAATGTTAGTCCATACATGCTTGTTAAAAAGTTTTTGGAGTTTCAGCTGCTTTCTCCTTATCCACAACTATGGAGGATTCTTCCTCCTCCTGCCACTTTACCAGAGACCAGGCATAAGTGCAATTGTAGGTATCTTATTTCCTACAGATAGCTTGGTATTTTTGGTGATTGAATCCACTTAGGTTACTTTGCATTCTCAGCTCTCTGACAGGTTCTAAAAAACTATGATTTTGTAGCTTATCCAGATTGTTTTGGTTATAAAGGTGAGAGTGAGAATATCTTGCAACTTTTTACATCTTCATAAGAAGCAGAACTCAACATGACATAATTTATTATAATTATTGTTCAAATCTTCCATCTTTATCTGCTACTGGTACATCACAAATTCATTAGAACATCCCATAGCAATTTTGTTTCAGTCAATTTTTTATGTATTTCTAGATTTTTTACATTATATAATTTGTTGCCATATTTGGTAAAGAAAGAAAGCAATGTATTGAATAAATAAATCCCCAAATGGCTCTTTGGCACACCCCTAAACAAACAAATGAAAACCCACAAAATGAATAATTCTTTTTTTTTTTTTTTTAAGATTTTATTTATTTATTCGACAGAGATAGAGACAGCCAGCGAGAGAGGGAACACAAGCAGGGGGAGTGGGAGAGGAAGAAGCAGGCTCATAGCAGAGGAGCCTGATGTGGGGCTCGATCCCAGAACGCCGGGATCACGCCCTGAGCTGAAGGCAGACGCTTAACCGCTGTGCCACCCAGGCGCCCCTGTAATTCTCTTAAATTCAGTTCATTTTACCTTCGACAATATGAAATTATTATTTTGTTTTAACAATTTGTCTTAAATTCCACTTCTGCTATATCAATTAATCTTTTCTCTGTGCTCATGTTTCTTCTTATTTTTGATTGCCACAATCCTTTTATATTTAGCACTTTATGTTATTTATTTTATGCTTTAGATATAAGCTTATAAGCAGAAAAGTTTTAGGTTTTGCTTTACAACTTAATCTGAGTCTTTGGAGAAATTTAAGCCATTTATATTTATTGCCATAATTTGATGCTTATTATGACTTTTTATTTACATATTTATCAAATATTTGTTGAACACCTTCCTGGAAAAAAAAAAGTGAATGAAGCAAAATTTTTGCCTTTTGGGAGATCCCAGTCTTTACTAGACTGTGATAACTACTACCAATGATAATTTTACCCAGGGAATATGAAAGAGTGAAATGAGAGAACTGACTCCAAAGGAAAATGGATTTTCAGTTCTAATCTATTATTTAGTTGAATTTATACAGGGATGCAAAATATATGCTTGTTCCTTATTCCTTTTTATGGTTACATAGAGGATTTTTTCCCCTTTCAAATGATATGTTATCATACATAAAGGAGTTTTCTTAAGTCTCCTACTCAGCCTACCATGATTCTGGAAGGAAAATTTTATCTTTGTAGCCATTTTGGATCATCTCGATATTTCAACATAATTTTTGCCTAGAAGTTGAGGATAAGCTTTGTTGTAAATTAGTATTTTGTAGGCCAGTTGAGTTTCAACTCTAGAAAGGAATAGCCCTTTTTAAGTGAATGGAGAAGTTTCCATCAAACAGTTAAGAACTCTTTGATTCTTTGGGGTCTGAGGAGAGAATAGTTACGATATGATTATTTCAGATAATTTTGTCTTTGAAACTAGAAGAAGTTGTTTCTTACCAAACTGCTGGCTGGCTGGGCTAACTGGGGAACCTAGAAGGAGATGGCGTCTGACCCTCTAGCCTTGTTCAGGGTGGAGAAAGCATCTGGAGCAATGGGTCTCTGTCACTGTGCCTGTTTAGAATGGATAAAGGACAACATCTTCTGCCTAGAAGCCACAGATGAATGAGTGTTGCAGATCTGAGTCTGTCTTTTGATAGACTTCACAGAGGCCTGAGGGAGGAGAGTGGGCTTGAAATTCTGGACTCAGGACTGCTCAGGACTCTGCTCTCTTTTGCACTTGGAGAGGATGTTGGCAGAACTCAGTCACTTTGCTGGGAGTAGTGAGCTTCTTTGACAAGAAAAGGAGCCTGGCTTTCCTCAAGTCTGCAGCAGAGCCAGCTTTCTCTGGGATGAACTAATCCCCTCTCTCCCCACTCCCCATCCCTGTATAGCTTCAGACGGTCATGGTCATGGTTGCTGACAGCCACCTTCCTCCCCTTCCTCAATCCTCTCTACCTTGTTGGGCCCAGGGTCAGTTGGATCCAATTGAATGTTCAATATTGGAGCTGACACCAGCTTAGAGCTCACAGTTGAGGTGACTCTACATTCCAGGTTTCCTGGGACAGTCACCATCTACACTTGTTGTTTTGGCATATTTATTAATAGCTCTCCTTTTCACTCAACAGTGTCCAGATTTAGACAATCATGTGGTTACTCTAACTTTTCATCTGTAATGAGACCCATTCTTTGGCTTATACTGACACCTGTAGGATAGAAAATGGCTTTGAAGAAAATGAGAAGGTGGAAGACTCTCTATCTTCAATGTCCAGGATTTTAGCCCACCTCCTGTGTATATTGAGAACCCTGATTGTTTGGCACGTTCTAGAAAAGGACAACGGCAGAGAAACATTTCCACTTGAAGATGCTACATACTCCATTGCCTCAAGTGTCCAGGGTTATACTAATAGTTGGAGTAAGGTCAATGCTCTGAAGAGGACATTTTGACCTCTTTGACATTCTGTTGGTGACAATAGTTTCTGGTCAAATGGCTCTATGGGCTATGAAAGACAATGACCGGATGGGAGGTGTGATACTCAGGACCTCCTCTGGGGGACAGGGAGTTGTCTGAAAAGGGCAGGGAAGGACTCAGTGAGGACAGCCACAGGAGCCTTGAGGCTCTGAGTGTTCACAACTGGAAAGGCTTAGAAGAAGGATTTAGGTGGGTCATTGTCAAGGCCCCCTGGCTCATCTGATGGAAAGTAGGTGATTGGGTCCATACTGACAAAAAGGGCCTTTGGAGGGATGTAGACTGCAGGGCAGGATGGCCTCCGCTCTCCTCTCCCTCAGGTTCCAACAACACACTTTAAAAAAATGGAGATTCAGAGGTCAGGACAGCTTCAGGCAGCACTAATGGGTAGGCCTGGCTGTCACAGTGATGGGTTTGCAGCACATTAACCCTTGGGCTTCTGGGCCCAACTGCCCTGGAAGGGGGCACCTTTCCCTGCATAAGACTGACTTCGCAGGGGGTCCCCTGTCCTGGCAGAGGTCACCCCCTTCTGCTGCCTCACAGCCCAAAGCCCAGAAAAGTGAAAATAGACTGTTGCCAAGATCAGAAAGGAGGCTTGGAAAGCGTGTTTGCCCTATTCAGAGTAAATCAGGATAGGGAAGGGAAACACAGGATGTTGTCCGACTTCCAGGTATTCTTGTAGGATTTTACTGGAGCTTTTGTTTTTGTCTTTTTAAAAAAGATTTTTTTAAAGACGCTCGTTGTTGTAAAGTCCTCGTGTAAAGTGAAAAGTGTAACCAGATAGAAACCCCAGGCTTCACCAATTCCCCTGGAAAGGGCTTGCCCTGGCTTCTTCCAGACTCTCTGTGAGAAAATCCTGGCCGTGCCCCTTGACCTGCATCTTGGGAATGTGGGGACTGAGCGGGGGGCCTTCTGGCTGTCACTCGCTGAATGAACAGACCATAATGAGTCAATTCTCTGCTGCCTGCTATTTAAAACAACGGGTTCCTTCCTGTTTCCTACGCGCTGACTGAGGCTTCTTCTGTGTTAGGGGAAAAAAAAGAAACTCAGGGATAAAGTGCGTCCTCGGAGATGAATGAGCTACAGATCTCAGCCCACTGTGGCACAAAAGCTCCTAACTGTTTTATCTGTACAGATGGCTCTAATTTGGTGTTGGTGGCATGACTCTGTGAGCTAATTTCCTAAATACTTGGTTCATTAAATTGGGAGGAAAAAAAAAAGAACAAACCCGCTCAGCCAAGCTAGACTCATTCCAAGAAACAGAATTGCTCCTAGGGTTGCATGTTGCATTTCTACAGAAGTCCCTAAGTATTTAACTGCAATGTTGCCTGCAAGAGGGAAAGAGGGAGCGTGTGAAAACCCCCAGACCAGAATTGCAATGCCCAGCGCTCTGATTCTTTGTCCCTCACCCTGGGGAAGCCCAGTTACCCACCGGGAGTGAGCCACCCCGATGATCTGTCCCTGGGAAAGGTGGACCAGGGAGGGACACGTGTAGCCTCCAATGATGAGCGGGGCCTCGGCGATGCCCCTATCAGGGGCTTCTTCCTCAGGTAGGTTCCTAACTTTGGCTTTTTCACCATTTCTCCAATCAAGTGTTAGGGATTTAGGAGGGAAGCCAGGTTCCCCTGGGGAAGTGACCGCTGAGTTGCCATGCAGCAATGGTAGAGACACGGGAGCTCCTGCTCTCCCGGGGACATCACCCGGCTGCTGCTAGGCTCAAAGGACATCAAGACTATGCCATCTCGGGCTGTGCACAACTTGTGGCTTGGGAACCAGAGCTTTGGAGGGATGACAGAGAAGCGTGGAGAGAGCTCAGAACGCTGCTGGGACACGTGTTCACTTGCGCGTGCAGCAAGCATGCTGGACTCTCAGATCAGGCCCCGGGATGCATAAGATTAGTGACTCAGGTCCCCACCCACAGGGCTGTCATTTCTAACTGAGCCAGGGGGCTAAGACACGCATCAGGGTAGCCACTCCACCCGGGAAGCAGGCAAGAGATCACAAAAGAGGTGCCACTGAGCCAAATCTCAAAGGAAAGGGATAGGGCCACATTAGGCTGAAAGGGAGGAAGACATTTCCAATGGAGCGAATAATAGAAAAAGCACAGAAACCATGTATGCGATATGTTTAAGAAATGGTATGAGCGTCAGTGTTGTATCCCCAAGCACAAATAGTCAGCACTCTAAATGGCTGCACACACGACTGAATGGTTGGGCATGACTGGAGCATAGCGTGCATGAGTGTGCCTGTGTGTGCGTGCACGTGTGTGTGCATGTGTGTGCACGTGGAGGCTGGTCTGCGGAGGAGGAGAGGACTCGAGGTGTTAGAGTAGGCTGGAACCAGACTGCGAAAGGACTGTTGGCAAAGGGAAGCCTAGAAACATGTTTCTAAAGTCACAAAATATGTGAGAGTCATTTAGGATGTAATAATCAGACATGTATTTCCAGCAGCTCATCCTGGGTGCTGTACAGGGATGGACGGGAGGGGCACTGATGAGGAGGTGAGTGTGGAGTCAAGGCAAGGCGCTGCTGGGACTCAGGGAGGGGCAGCGGAGGGGAGAGACTTCCAGAAGGCAGGGCTGGTGCTTGAGCAGCTGGGGGCAGGGTGGGGAGGGCAGGAGTCCACCAGGACCCTCAGGCTCCCGGCTCCACGGCAGGGGGGACATCTAGACCCCTCGCAGGTGCTGAACTGGGAGCGCAGGTCCAGGGAAAGAAGATGAGTTGAATGTTGGTCTCAAGTTCTTTTTTTTTTTTTTAAAGATTTTATTTATTTATTCGACAGAGATAGAGACAGTCAGCGAGAGAGGGAACACAAGCAGGGGGAGTGGGAGAGGAAGAAGCAGGCTCATAGCAGAGGAGCCTGATGTGGGGCTCGATCCCATAACGCTGGGATCACGCCCTGAGCCGAAGGCAGACGCTTAACCACTGTGCCACCCAGGCGCCCCCGGTGAGTCTCAAGTTCTGAGGGGCAGCAGGACCGAGCAGAGCATGGGCAAGGAGGGCCCTTGAGACCAGGAAAGATCCCAGCAGTGGTGAGAGGAAGGAAGGAAGCAGAAACGGAGGAGACAGGCACCCCTGGCGGAGCAGGAAGCCTCCACGTCGAGTCCAGGAGAAGGCATCCAACCAGAGAGCTAGAATGGGGGGGGCGCAGTGGGGACGGCCAGCGGTCTGCAGCAGCGAGGGGCCGAGCCAGCCTAGGACGGGGGATGGTGCAGGATCTGAGGGAGGCAGCACAGGCCTCACAACCTTGGCCGTGGGTCCCTCCTGCTTCTGGGCTTGGGTTTGGAGAGAGATACCTCAGGGTGCTGGTGGGGGGCGTGGGGGGGGTTGCATGTGTGGAGGGCAGAGGTTGGGGGCCAGATTGGGGTGAGGGGGGATGTGCATCCACCTGACGTGCTCACCTGTACGTGCGCCCCAAACCCCAAAGCCAGCTCCGCAGCCAAGGCCTGGGCTCTGGGTCCCTATCTCAGGAGGGACCCGGGGGAGGCGCCCCGCCCACTAGCGGCTGCAGTCCAGGGGCAGCTCTGCTGGAGAGGGGCCGAGAGCCCCTCGGGGTGGAGGGGGGATGTGGGCCACTCGTGGCCCGTGTGTTCTTGCTGCCAGTAAAGTAACATGACAACGTGGGGCGTTTTCTACAATGACCTTCTCAGAGCACAAGGCTTTCCTTTTCTTACTGGCTCTGGATGTAAAACCAGGGAAACCCTCATTGGAATGTTCCTTTGGGTACCTCCTGGCCACGGGACCTTGAGCAGGTGTCCCACCTTCTCGGTCCTCCGAGAGCGCCGGCAGAACGTGCCAGCCCCCAGCGCGCCCGGGACTCCAGAGGCAGGAATTGTTCTTGGTTGTGTCTGGGCGTGTGGCCCGCTTACAGCAGCACAGGACAGTAGGCAATGCTTCAGAAATACCCAATGGATGCCTGAGGGAGCTGAGAGGCCCAGCATGCTCGGAGCACCAGTGAAAATGGAATAAATATGAGTCCCTTTCTCTCCCATGGTTTTTCCTGATTTCTTTCCCATTGCCTGGCTTCTTCCTGTCACCTTGGTGTTGTTTCTTCTGCCTTCCTCCTCACCTTTCCCTCACTCACTTTCTCTCTGTCCCTCTCTCTCTGTCTCTTTTTATCTTTCTCCTCCCCTCCTTCCCTTCCTGCTTATATGGGGGTGAGTAGTGGCCCTCCCTCCACTCTACCCCCCAAATTCATATCCACCCAGAATCTAATGAATAGGACCTTATTTGGAAATGGAGTTTTTGCGAATGTTATCAAGTTAAGATGAGGCCATACTACGTTAGAAGGGCCCTCAATCCAATATGACTGGTGTCCTTATAAGGAAAGGGAAGGTTGGACACAGAGACCCAGGGAGAAGGGCGCTTGATGGCAGAGGCAGGGACAGAGGGATGCCGCTCTACGCGAGAAATGCCAAGGAGGGCCCACCACCACCAGAGAGGCCAGGAGTCATGGAACCAAGTCCTCCAAAACAGCTCCAAAAAGACTCAAACCTGCCCACACTTCGATTTCAGACTCCAGCCTCCAGAATGGTGAGAAACTTGCTGTTTTTTTAAAGCCAGTTTGTGGTGCTTCACGAGGGCAGCCGTAGGAACCGGACTGATTGCTTGTCCCTCTTCCATGCGCGGTGAGCTGGGAGACCCGCAGCCGTCCCTCCCGCAGAACTGTGCCCCCCCCGCCCGACCGGGACCTGCAGGCCAGCTGCGTATTCCCGGGCCGGCCTCTGGTTTGCGTCCCAGGATGAAGACGCACAGAAAAGTGCAACAGAGGCATGGAACACATCTAGGTGGGGAAGTCACTCAGAGCCCCGTGTGAGGGAAGGAGGGAAGGACGATTGGCTGGAAAGCTGGGAGTTTTCATGCGCAATGTCAAAGTCGCCCCAGGTTGGGCACCGGGGAGCGGGTGAAAAATGGGCTGGGGAGACGTGTGCTGGCCGCTTGGCTACCGGAGCGCGTTAGTCTCCAGGTACCGGAGCCGCCGGCAGACAGGAAGGGAGCTTCTGCTGGCTCTAGAGGCTCGCGAGCAGCAGTGACCCCGATAGACCATCTGTGCCCCGCAGCACCGCGGGGGGCTGGCACCAGACTGGGAGCTGAGGAGGGCCCATCAGTGAGGTCTCAGAGAAGCGGGGGCTCCGAGCACTCCTACTGGCAGGGGGGCCAATGGCCAGCTCACCAGCTCGGAGCTCGCATGCCAGCCAGTATCCACCTGTAATCCTTCGTTCTTCCTTTACCTGGCCGAGTGTCACACGCAAGGCTGGGCGCTGGCTCCAGCAACTTCCGCGCACTCTCCATGGAGCCCTGGAGGCAGCAACCTCACAGCGAGAGGAAAGGGAGACAAGGTAGTTTGAGCAAAGCAGAGTGGCTCACACCGTGGGATCCTGGAGCCACAGTTGTGAGTGGGAGCACAGCCTTTTCCTGCTTCCACTGAAGGACTTCAGGCCTCTATAAGAGAGAAGGACCCAGAAGAGAACAGGCTGCACGGCCCAGGTGGGGTCTCTCCTCTCTCCCCTCCAACGGATGGGCAGCTGTATTCAGATAAGGCAGGGCCACCTGCTCTAATGGAAGGGCATCTTGGGGTCAAGGGCGGAGGAGGCATGGCACAGGCATGGTGGAGGGATGCCACCTGCGTTGGGTGGGGGAGAGAGTGAAGGGAAGGTAGAGAGCGAGTGGGACTGGAAGGTAAGGTCACACTGAAGAGCTGTAGCCCAGCAGGAACTCGGTCAACAACGGGCCAGCAGCCGGTGGGTCAGGAAAGCCCAAAGCCTGGGAAGCACCCCAAGGGTCGTAAACCCAGGGAGAAGGAAGCCTCGTCCGGGGAGATGGCTGTGGGTGGGAAGTCTGGGTGTGTGGGCGCGCACATGGTCAGGGTATACCGCCACTGGACGTTCCAGTGACACCCAGAGTGAAATTACAGCAGCAGAGCAGCGGCAGCGAGGACACAGCCAGGGAGGACAAGCGAAGAGTCCTAGTGCGGTCTGGGGGAATCAATAAGCGTGCAACTGGAATTAGCTTAGAAGAGTGATAAGCTGGTCAAGCGAGTGAAGCACGCGCCACCTGTGTTCACCTAGGGGCACCTAGGAGAGTAGCTCTGTCCCCACATGACCCGTGGGGTATGTGCGGGGTCAGTAATTCCCCCGGAGAACTGAGAGGACCGATGCCCCAAGCTTGTGGTGTGAAGGAGGATTTCCTTCGGAGAGGCTGGGGAAGTGCTCTGCTCTGGGTGCCGGGGCCCAGGAAGAAGCAGCACCCGTGGGCCCCACGGGGTCGTTGGGAGGTCACGTGTTCCTGGGAGGGCCACCCAACCTGCCCCAAAATTTACAGGAACAGACTGGAAACCAGTGTTTCAGGGTTTTAAAATTTGTTTTGGGGGTGCCTGGGTGACTCAGTCGGTTAAGCATCTGCCTTCGGCTCAGGTCATGATCCCAGGGTCCTGAGATTGGGCCCCACATCGGGCTCCCTGCTCAGCGTGGAGTCTGCTTCTCCCTCTCCCTCTGCCCTTCCTCCTGCTCTCGCTCTCTCTATCAAATAAATAAATAAATCTATCTTAAAAAAATAAAACCTGTTTTGTGTGTGTATGTGTGTGAGCTATGGACCACTTTGTCAATTTGGTAAAGCCTACAAGTCTCCTTAGGAATGTTATTTATTTATTTATTTATTTATTTATTTATTTATTTATTGGAGAGAGAGAGTGAGTAAGAGAGAGCACACAAGCAGGGGCAGAGGGAGACAGAGAAGGAGACTCCCCTGTTAAGTCGGGAGCCCGACACAGGGCTCGATCCCAGGACCCCCGGATCATGACCCGAGCTGAAGGCAGACACTTAACCAACTGAGCCACCCAGGTGCCCCTAGAAATGTTTATAAGTGGATAAAATAGAAAACTAGATTGAAATTTGTACTGAAAGACAATTATTAAAATATAAAATTAATAATAATTTAATATACATCTCTTTATTAATCCATTACTAAATAATAAGATAATAAATACTAAAGGGGAAGGTTTAATGACCACCATACTCTTGAAGTAGTGATGAGTATGAATGAAATTTTGTTATAAATACAATTGTAAGGTGATGTGAAAATGTCTTTGGTTTCTATTGGTGATGACATCATAGGTAGTCAATACTAATGGGACTTATTGACCTCATTTATTATTGAAGACAGTGCTGAGTTTAGAGAATACAAAGATGTAATTTTTTTCCTATCCAAGCTCACAGATCCCCTGAATTCTATCTAAGGATGCTTGGAGATGCCGGACGTAGGTTAAGAATCACTGTTACTGTATAAAGCCCTGGAGATTTTGGAGTTTGTGTGTTCCAACAGCAGCTAGCATTGATTATCCTCTCACATTTGTCGTGCCTGTGTAAGGACCTTGACCTTCACGCCATGTTATCGTGGTAGGCTATATAACGCCCCCCCCCAAACGTCCACGTCCTAATGCCCCTCATTGTGAATGTTACCTTATACGGCAAAAGAGGCTTTGCAGATGTGATTAAGTCAAGGATTTGGGGCCGGAGAGTTTATTCTGGAGTGTCTGGGGGGGGCCCAAAGTTATCACAAGGGTCTTCACCAGAGGGAGATCAGGGAGTAAAAGTCACAACGGTAGACGACGTGATGACAGAAGCAAGAGGTTGGAATGACATGAGAAAGGGTCGTGAGGCACAGCATGGGGGTGGCTTCTAGAAGCTGTAAGGGCTACAGGAAGCAGATTGTCCCCTGAAGCCTGCAGAAGGGGCTCAGCCCTGCTGACCTCCTGCAAGATAACAGATTTGTGGTGCCTTAAGCCACTAAGTTTGTGGTGGTTTGTCACAGCAGCAATAGGAAGCAAATACGCTGATATATCTTTCTATCTTGAAAGCATTTTGTACGGTGACACGCCGCGTCCGACTCACACGGCTTCATGACTCCTCACACATCGTACTCTGTGTAACCCTCCCCCAGACCAAGCTATGGAACATTCTAGCACCCAGAAGCCTCTCTGGGGGTCCACTTCAGTCAGCACAGCAGGAGTGACCCCCCTTCGGACCTCCGTCCCCTGAGATCGGTTTTCATTTTGCTTCTGAGCTTCACGCAGGTGGACGCAGCCTGAGGTATGCATTTGTGTCTTGTTTCTTTCCTTCAACATCACGTCTGTGAGAGCCGTCTCCGTGCTTGTCAGTGTTCCACGTGCAACTTAGTCTTTTTATCGCTTTAGTGGGAAGTTCTTACAACTGTGCCCCCCAAAAAAGGTGGAAATAAAATAAAGACACGATCATGTATTTTTTTCAGTTGCCTGGCTTCCACCCTTTCTCATCTCTCCACCAGGAGCCCAGGGCCCTCAGCCTGGAGGAGGGTATCTGGACTTGGGTTTCTTCCTCCAGGAATCAGCGCTCCAGGCGGTGCGAGGGTCTGGGCAGAGCTGGAGGCCTGTCTGCCACACGGTTTTCTTAAGGGGGGACCATCCTCCCGACACCATTTCCTGAGCTTTTTCTGGCAAAGACCCTCTTGCAGACCCTCTTGCTCGTCTGCGTGCTCCCTTGCTCCTCTCAGACCTTTCCTCGGAGTGACTATCCCTCCTCTGAGAAACACGCTCCACTCCGGTCCCGCCTCCCCCAAAACAATACCCAAGACTCCTCTTTCGGTCCCCATTTCCATCTATCCCCATCTCTGAGCCCCCCACAGACAGCCCCCAGAGCCCCCCCCCACTTTCCTTAAGTCTGTGCTCCCTGGAACACGAGATTTTCCTTCTGCTCAGCCAGGGAGGCCCCGAACGGTGGAAGCCTCAAGGAGAGGAAATCCTCGCTGGCCTTCCTGCCTCCTCGCCCCTCAGGATGCTGTCTGGCCTCCACACCCTCCCAGACCGTTCCCTCCGCTCTGGCTAGAGAGCGCTCTGTCCTTGCTGGGGCCACGGGAACCCCACAGCCTTGGGTTTCCCATTGCCGGGGGAGCAAGAGCTAGAGGAGAGGCACAGGCCTGAGAGAGGCTGGCGGACGCAGGGTCCGCACACAGGCCCGCAAAGGAGGAAGGCCGTTTTCGGAGCCACACGGCCTGAGTTCTGAATCCAGGATTACAGGGGTCTTGCCAGGCTTCCAACCACTGTCCTCTTTGTTACACCCCTCGTGGGCAGTTGGCACACTCACCCATGGGCGATTCCTGTGTGTGTGTGTGTGTGTGTGTGTGTGTGTGTGTGTGTAAGATCAAAGCATCCTCTGTATTACCAATTAAGCTCTGGGAGAACGGGTCTACGGCCAACAGGGCTTTCCAATATTCCCCACGCCCACCTTTCATTGAACTCATGACTCCAAACTTCCAACCTCCTCCCTTACTCTTAAATCACAGAGTGCAAAATTCATTTTCACACGAGCAACCAGCACCGTGAGTGGGGAGGCAAGAAAAGGGGGTCAGGGGAGCATCAGGGTTTTATTTCGGGGTAAGTGGAGTGGAACAGAGGGAAGGAAGCAATTCTGTCTGTGGAAATCCGTTCCCTACTCAAAAAATCACCCCCCACAAAAACTACAGACAAAACCCTGGTGCGAGTGTCTGAAGAATTTTGTTTTGAAAGCTGTTCCGTGCCCCGGGTCACCGCGAAGGAAAGAGGGGTGCGCGGGGCTGCGGGGTGCGGGCACCCAGCGCCTCTGGCCGCAGACGTTCCCTCCAGGAAATTCAGGTGCCTCGGCCTCACCCCAGGTTTTCAATAATAAACATGTGTTATCCTTGCCCGCATTAGTGACATTTTTTTGAAAAGGAAAATAAGCCACACGAAGAGGAGCCGTCCGCGCATAAAACCTTGTCTACACCCGGACTGGAGAGGCCAGGAAGGAAAGGCCACCTACCATTTATTTTTATAAACATCGTCATAAAACACACGCATTTGAAGCGACGGCTATAAATAAGCTGGGCTGTTTTCACTCCAGGTTGACTCGGGCCCTGAAGGGCCTGCGCAGGCCTAGGGGCCGTCCCGTCGGGCCTCCCCTTGCGGGCTCAGCGCCGGCCCAGCGCCGCACTGGCCTCCCGAGCCAGGCCCGCCTTGCTGAGTCTGTGCGCACACCTCCTCAGCCCTCGCCCGGCTTCTGCCAACCGCCCCCCGCCCATGTCCCCCTACCGGGTCCCCTCCAGGACCTGCCCGCGGCGGAGGACACCTGACGGAGAGGAGAGGCGGCTGGGTCGGCTTCCTTCCTCAGCGACTCTCGGCGCGCTCGCAGATGTTCTCCCCGGGTTTTGTTTTGATAGCTTGTTTCAAAAACAGTTCATATCCACCAACTGTTCAGATAATAATATTCCAAGTGGCGAGCAACTGTGATTATTTTGGTTGCTGTTTATCCTGGCAGCCCGGCCCAGCTGGAAAACATGGGGGGGGGGGAGTCCCCTTTCTTGCTCTTCTAATTGTTGCCTCTATGGACCGTCGGGGAGGCTTTTCAGCTTGCTTCATGTGGGAGCCCTGTGTTCCCAGGGGAAGCGGAGGGGAAAGAGTCAGACGGAGGGGCATAGCAGTGTGGGTATTACCGCACTGATAACCCTCCCGCCCAGGCGGCCTGTGGCACAATCCCACCCGGAACCTTTCTGTACACGCTTGTGCCAGGATTGAGGGGGGCCTGGCTGGGGCGTGCAGTTGGTCATCTGAACGGACTCCCGCTCCAACGTCCCAAACATTGCAGGCCTAAAATCAAACTTCCCATATTCCCACCCAGCCTCAGGCGACCCGCCAGCTTCTCTAAATGTCAAAGGCACCCACTCCCGCATTCCCAGGCACCTCGCAGGGCCTGCTGTCCCCTGCCACATTCCTCTCCCTTGACCTCCCAAGTCAGGGCTTTGCCAAGCCCCACTGATTTTCCTGGGCCGTTTTTTCTCTCTGGCATCCATCTCCTGTTCTCCCTCCTCACTGCCTCCAGTCCCAGTTGGCCCCATCACCTGTCCCTTTCACTGTGGCAGAAACTTGCCACCACTGTCCCGGATTTTTCCCCTCCCCTTCCATTGCTCCCTCCCACCTGCTGCCAGGCTCAGCTTCCTACAGCTTCACTGTTCTCACTCCTGCTCCAAAACCCTTCCTGACTGCCCGCTGTGTGCAGAGTGGAGTCACAGAGCATCTTGCCTGCTAGGCCAGGCCCTCCACGCTCTCATTCTAACTTGACTTCACCCCTGGTCTCTCTACTGTCCTATACAGATCTTTCCCACTGCCCAGGCAGTCTGGCTATTTCCTGACCACCCCTGTGCTTTCTAGCTGGGTCGCCATGTGCCTGAGTCCAGGGCTTACCCCTCACCTGATAAGCTCCATGAAGGTACTTCCTGGTGTTGTACAGCCCGTGGGACCAGAGAGCCCCTGGGCCTTTGGACATGCTGCTTCCTCTTTCTGGGGCTCCCTCCTCTCCCAGCTCCACCCATCAAAACCACACTATTCTCAAGCGCCACTTTTCCCTTGAGCCTTTAATGGACACCCTTGTTAGAAAGGGGAGCTCTTATTCCTAAGTCTCTGAAAAAATCGTATCCGAAGTAATCAGTATTTCTGTGACAGATTTTGTTAGAACACAAACCTCCTTCAGGATAA
>NW_024425675.1:5444052-5448595 GCF_017311325.1 Ursus maritimus
CCCCCCCCCCCCCCCCCCCCGCCCATGTCCCCCCTACCCGGGTCCCCCTCCAGGACCTGCCCCGCGGCGGGAGGACACCTGACGGAGAGGAGAGGCGGCTGGGTTACGGGCTTCCTTCCTCAGCGACTCTCGGGCCCGCGGCCTCGCAGATGTTCTCCCCGGGTTTGTTTTGATAGCTTGTTTCAAAAACAGTTCATATCCACCAACTGTTCAGATAATAATATTCCAAGTGGCGAGCAACTGTGATTATTTTGGTTGCTGTTTATCCTGGCAGCCCGGCCCAGCTGGAAAACATGGGGGGGGGGGAGTCCCCTTTCTTGCTCTTCTAATTGTTGCCTCTATGGACCGTCGGGGAGGCTTTTCAGCTTGCTTCATGTGGGAGCCCTGTGTTCCCAGGGGAAGCGGAGGGGAAAGAGTCAGACGGAGGGGCATAGCAGTGTGGGTATTACCGCACTGATAACCCTCCCGCCCAGGCGGCCTGTGGCACAATCCCACCCGGAACCTTTCTGTACACGCTTGTGCCAGGATTGAGGGGGGCCTGGCTGGGGCGTGCAGTTGGTCATCTGAACGGACTCCCGCTCCAACGTCCCAAACATTGCAGGCCTAAAATCAAACTTCCCATATTCCCACCCAGCCTCAGGCGACCCGCCAGCTTCTCTAAATGTCAAAGGCACCCACTCCCGCATTCCCAGGCACCTCGCAGGGCCTGCTGTCCCCTGCCACATTCCTCTCCCTTGACCTCCCAAGTCAGGGCTTTGCCAAGCCCCACTGATTTTCCTGGGCCGTTTTTTCTCTCTGGCATCCATCTCCTGTTCTCCCTCCTCACTGCCTCCAGTCCCAGTTGGCCCCATCACCTGTCCCTTTCACTGTGGCAGAAACTTGCCACCACTGTCCCGGATTTTTCCCCTCCCCTTCCATTGCTCCCTCCCACCTGCTGCCAGGCTCAGCTTCCTACAGCTTCACTGTTCTCACTCCTGCTCCAAAACCCTTCCTGACTGCCCGCTGTGTGCAGAGTGGAGTCACAGAGCATCTTGCCTGCTAGGCCAGGCCCTCCACGCTCTCATTCTAACTTGACTTCACCCCTGGTCTCTCTACTGTCCTATACAGATCTTTCCCACTGCCCAGGCAGTCTGGCTATTTCCTGACCACCCCTGTGCTTTCTAGCTGGGTCGCCATGTGCCTGAGTCCAGGGCTTACCCCTCACCTGATAAGCTCCATGAAGGTACTTCCTGGTGTTGTACAGCCCGTGGGACCAGAGAGCCCCTGGGCCTTTGGACATGCTGCTTCCTCTTTCTGGGGCTCCCTCCTCTCCCAGCTCCACCCATCAAAACCACACTATTCTCAAGCGCCACTTTTCCCTTGAGCCTTTAATGGACACCCTTGTTAGAAAGGGGAGCTCTTATTCCTAAGTCTCTGAAAAAATCGTATCCGAAGTAATCAGTATTTCTGTGACAGATTTTGTTAGAACACAAACCTCCTTCAGGATAAAGACCATGAATTACGTTTCTGTGTATAATTTGCTGTGCCTAGCTCTCGGGATAGCACATAGTAAGTGCTCAGTAAATTTCTGCCGGACGAATGAAAGAGTGGATGACTTATGTTGGGCTCGGACTTGCCAAATTTCACCATCAGTCTCTGCTTGCATTAAATTCAGGCATATCTAGTAGGTCTTTTCTCATCCTTCTTTGCTACTAGACTGCAGACAAGAATTGAGTAGAACAGGAAGGATGTTCCCTCCACCATCCAGACTCACATCATGGTGAATCAGGGCTTCTCAGGTATCTGAGTCCGCAACATCCAAGCCATCGCTCCAAGCCCTGAGTCCCAGGACATGTCTCCAGGGCGTAGGGATACAGGGGGCAGGGGCTATGGGGGAGGGAGCCTTGAACCCACGCCCCCACTTCACCAGATCAGTTCTGCTTATATCTGTGCCGTCTGCTTATATCTGCTTATATCTTTGAGGTCTGGAAGAAGCCAAATGCAACCAGAGGCCATTTTTTTTTAAATGAAAAACCAAATCAAACCATAGATACAGTCCATAGATATAGTCCTAGGTAAAAATCCCAAACTCTTAAGAGAAATGCCTGTTTAAGCCTATTTGTAGGGGTCTTAAATACGTGCCACGGCTTTCAGTCCAGAACAGTCAGGGCATTATCACAGGACAGCCCACAACAAAGAGCCAACAGGTCCAAATGTCCAGGGTCCAGGGGAAGAGCCAGGAGGGTGGGGGTGCCACGGTCAAGTTGTGTAACTTAGTCCCAGTTCTCACCTCCCTAGACTCTGCACTCACTCAAAAGCGCAGAGTGGCCCAAGAGCCAAGCAAGGTGGTGTGGGGGTCACAGAGGTCAGGAGCCTGAGCCCAGGGAGCATGTCCTGGGCAGGGAGCCGCGGCCAGAGGTGAGGGGCGGGGCGAGGGCACTGAGTGCAGGCTTAGCCTTCGCCTGAACTTGTCGATCTGGAAGGCCCTCTCCGGCTCTAACGTTTCGGACTCTGACTCAGCGGGCAGCCGCGTGGACCCAGTTGCTGGGGGAAATGCTGCGTGCACATTTATTCTGGGTTTGGATATTTAAAGAGCAGGGAGTGTTGCGCTACATTTCGGAAGTGCTTGAAGAGGGAGGGGGCTGCAGACCGGGCTTTTCTTTAAACAGTTATAGATATCCTGTCCTGATCTCTCCGTCCACAAAGAGTAATTTTCTTCCCCTAAGAATCTGACGTGGGTCCTGCCCATTGTGTCTGCCTGGCTGGCTCCGGGCTGCTCAGTCCGGGCAGGAAGCAGGTGGCCCGAGGTGGGACATGTGCCCAGCCCCCTCCCCGGCCGGCCGTGGGTCCCCATCCAAGTGCCACCCGGCTTCCAGAAGGCAAAGCGTGGCGACGGCCCCCTGGGCTGCAGGGAGGGAAGCAGAGTGTCGGTCGGGTTCTGCTTGCCACCCGGGACCTGGGGCTGACCCTCCCCTGGGGATGACAAGAAGGAGACCCCTGGGCTCTCAGGGGTCTTGGCACAGGTGGTAGACCCGGCGCCCCTTGGGACACTGGGGAGCCCAGGCTTCCTCTTCCACGCCTGCTGTTTTCACTGGCTCAGGAAACTGACCGATAGCTGGGACTTTGTTTTCAAAGCCCTGCGTCATTTTTACTATTTAAACGGCCACTTCGGGCCGCTTTTAGGGAGGTGGCCCTTTTGTTGCTTTTCTCACTCAGGATGTTGTTTCCAGTAGATTTCCTCACAGACTCTGTCTGCTGCCTCTGTTTGCCTGTCTGAGTGCTCGTGGAGAAGTCTTCCAGAATCCAGGCTGAATCAGTGAATCGGACCGGGGGTGCTGGGAGGAGCGCAGTGGAATTTTTTTCTGATGACATTTATTGTTTTCCTTTCTGCTCACAGAGGTCATCTTGTCCATATGCTCGTTATAGCACATTTGAGAAACAGAGGAAATAAGTGTAGGTGATAGAAGAGGGAAGTATCACCCACAGCCCCGCGGCCAGAGACCCACCACTAGCGGCCTTCCCATGTGGTCTTTCTTTTCTTTTCTTTTCTTTTCTTTTCTTTTCTTTTCTTTTCTTTTCTTTTCTTCTCTTCTCTTCTCTTCTCTTCTCTTCTCTTCTCTTCTCTTCTCTTCTCTTCCTTTCTTTCTTTCTTTCTTTCTTTCTTTCTTTCTTTCTTTCTTTCTTTTTTCTGACTGGCTCATGCTACACGTATTGCTAAGGAGGCAGCTTTTTACACCCAACACTGTCCTGAACATGGTCCCAGGCCCTTGGATGTTTTGTAGGCACAGTTTTTAAGCCTCTTTTGCTCTCCTTGAGCTCTTCTGCCAGCAAAGCAACATCAAAGACATTAGCCAGTGTTCCCAAGGAGAGAAGGACAGGAAAACTGAATAGATACCATAGTTTGATCTGTATGGAAAGCCTAGAGGGCTGGGGTGGTGGGTAACTTTTATTGTCTTCTTTCTCTTCTATGGTTTGCACGGTTTTCTGGAGCAAACCTCGGAGAAGAGGCAGAATGATGCAGTGATCGCATGCGCAGCCTCAGGCAGCCGGGGGCGCGGGGTCCTCGCTGCCGCTGTCTAGGCACGCGGCCTGCTGAACTGCGCTGTGACTCAGTTTCCTCACCTCTAAAGTGCGAACGGTGATGCTACCTCCCCGTAGGGAGGTTCTGAAGTTCAGATTTAGTAAAGTGATGCATGAGAAGCCGGGTAAATACGGGCGAACAGTAATCCTTGTGGCTTCCCATTAGCCTTATCGTAGTAGAAATGCTGAAAGTTACAGGCTTCTGTGCTGAATTGTGTCCCCTTCAAATTCATCTTTGATGTCCTAACCCCCAGTAGCTCAGAATGGGACTGTGTTTGCAGATGGCGCTTACAGGGAAATTGAGTTAGAGTGAGGTCATCAGGGTGGGCCCTAATCCTATATGACTGGTCTCTTTACAGGAAGAGAGTGGGACCTAGACACCCCCAGAGGGAAGACCAGGTGAGGACCCAGTGTGAAGGTGGCCATCTGCAGGCCAGAGAGAGAGGCCTCTGAAGAAGCCAACCCTGCCAACACTCTGACCTGG
>NW_024425675.1:5448605-5741096 GCF_017311325.1 Ursus maritimus
CTTTCTTTCTTTCTTTCTTTCTTTCTTTCTTTCTTTCTTTCTTTCTTTTTTCTGACTGGCTCATGCTACACGTATTGCTAAGGAGGCAGCTTTTTACACCCAACACTGTCCTGAACATGGTCCCAGGCCCTTGGATGTTTTGTAGGCACAGTTTTTAAGCCTCTTTTGCTCTCCTTGAGCTCTTCTGCCAGCAAAGCAACATCAAAGACATTAGCCAGTGTTCCCAAGGAGAGAAGGACAGGAAAACTGAATAGATACCATAGTTTGATCTGTATGGAAAGCCTAGAGGGCTGGGGTGGTGGGTAACTTTTATTGTCTTCTTTCTCTTCTATGGTTTGCACGGTTTTCTGGAGCAAACCTCGGAGAAGAGGCAGAATGATGCAGTGATCGCATGCGCAGCCTCAGGCAGCCGGGGGCGCGGGGTCCTCGCTGCCGCTGTCTAGGCACGCGGCCTGCTGAACTGCGCTGTGACTCAGTTTCCTCACCTCTAAAGTGCGAACGGTGATGCTACCTCCCCGTAGGGAGGTTCTGAAGTTCAGATTTAGTAAAGTGATGCATGAGAAGCCGGGTAAATACGGGCGAACAGTAATCCTTGTGGCTTCCCATTAGCCTTATCGTAGTAGAAATGCTGAAAGTTACAGGCTTCTGTGCTGAATTGTGTCCCCTTCAAATTCATCTTTGATGTCCTAACCCCCAGTAGCTCAGAATGGGACTGTGTTTGCAGATGGCGCTTACAGGGAAATTGAGTTAGAGTGAGGTCATCAGGGTGGGCCCTAATCCTATATGACTGGTCTCTTTACAGGAAGAGAGTGGGACCTAGACACCCCCAGAGGGAAGACCAGGTGAGGACCCAGTGTGAAGGTGGCCATCTGCAGGCCAGAGAGAGAGGCCTCTGAAGAAGCCAACCCTGCCAACACTCTGACCTGGGGCTTTCAGCGTCTGAAACTGCGAGAAAATAAGTCCTGTTGTTTAAGCCCCCGGCCTGTGGTACTTTGTGTTGGCGGCCCTAGCAAACCAATATAGTTCCTTAGTGCGAATATTGGCGCTGGAGTTTGCGGCATCTCCGCCCTGAGTTCCTTACATTCTAAGAGCAGTGCCAAGAGGTCTAAGAGATGGTGGGAAAATCTCAAAGAAAAAGAGCCCCTGCCTTTGACCCAGCAAAACAGGCCCCGTTCTCCTTGCCCACTCCTGGAAGCTCCCTCGTCTTCCCAGCAGGCTCAGTGTCCTGGGGGTGTCCTCAGGGGCCCCTCGCTCATGCCTCACCACGACTGTTTCTCCCCAGAGAAACTCCGTTTGGAGAGAATTCACTCCTTCCTCCTCCAGGAGCCATTTTCCTGTAGAAGATGCCCTCTTTCCTGAAGGTGTCCCTGCATTTGAATGAAGGGGTTTTAAAACCTCCAGACACCAATAAGAGAATGTTTTCATGCATGTGCCCTTTGCCTCACTAACGGGATGGTTTTTTAGGGTAGGATTTCTTTTGAATGCTTAAATATATTTATTTATTATTATTATTTTTAAAATTTATTTTGTTGTGGGAGGAACACTTCATAAGAGATCTACCTCCTTGACACATTTTTTTTTTAAAAGATTTATTTATTTATTTGACAGAGACAGCCAGCGAGAGAGGGAACACAAGCAGGGGGAGTGGGAGAGGAAGAAGCAGGCTCCCAGCGGAGGAGCCTGATGTGGGACTCGATCCCGGAACGCCAGGATCACGCCCTGAGCCGAAGGCAGACGCTTTAACGACTGCGCTACCCAGGCGCCCCCTCCTTGACACATTTTTAAGTGTGTAACGCGTCGTGTGGACCAGGGTACGATCTTGTGCAGTAGTGTCTAGACTGTATTCATCTTTTCTCCACTGAAACTTCATGCCTGGGGCTGCGTAACTCCCCTCTCCCTGCTTTCCCGCCCCTGGCAACCACCATCCCACCCTCTGAGTCTGTGAATTTGACTTTTTTATTTTAGATACTTCATGTAAGTGGGATCATGTCTTTCTGTGACTGGCTTATTTCACTTAGCACAATGCCCTCCAGGTTCACCCATATTACAGACTTTCTCTGTGTTAAGTCGGAATGGTATTCCATGGTACGTATACACCCGAGCTTTGTTATCCACTCCTCTGTCGGGGGTCATTAGGCTGTTTCCACACGTCGGCTACTGTGAACAATGCTGCACCGAATGTCAGACTACTGACGTCTCCACAAGATCTTGATTTCCATTCTTCAGGCTGAACGCGCGGCCGTGGGATCTCAGGGTAGGATCTGGAAGACACGGAGAGGACGCCCCTGGGACTGCACGTGCAGGGCCTCTTCATTCAAGGACAGCTAGCCCTCCGCCGAGAGTGCACAAGGGGGAAAAGTGGCTGTTGGGTCAGAATATTTTTGTCTTTAGGGGGCGCCTGGGTGGCTCAGTCGTTAAGCGTCTGCCTTCAGCTCAGGGCGTGATCCTGGCGTTGCGGGATCGAGTCCCACATCGGGCTCCTCCGCTGGGAGCCTGCTTCTTCCTCTCCCACTCCCCTGCTGTGTTCCTTCTCTCGCTGGTTATCTCTCTGTCAAATAAATAAATAAAATCTTTAAAGAAAAAAAAATATTTTTGTCTTTGCCAGCTGAGGGTCAGCTCCTTCTCCTCGGCTGGGAGTTAACCACTGCGCCTTGTCTGCTAAGCCAGCCCCTCTCCAGCCACCCTATTTTCTCAGGAGACAGTCTTATAAATCTGGCTAATAACTCCCATTTCATTTCCCCAAACTCCATTAGAGGGAAATTATAATGAAGCTCAAATACTTGCGAGGTTATTCATGGGAAAGACCTTTGGCTTTTAAAGAATGCATTTTAGATGGCTGGATTAATCGAGTGGCACATTACAACACGGCCCCGCTGAAGTTTGCAGGAGGTCCCTGGCTCCCGGCGTTGGGCATTACACCATGCTGCCGGGGAGCATGAATTATCTTTCCAGGAAGAGGCAGGAATTAATATGTCAGAGGGAAAAGAGGCACTGGCAGCACTGATGAAAGCCCCGGACCCTTGCTCCTTGTCAAGGTCCTGCGAGGTGGAGTCCAGCTCAAGAGCGAGCACCCTGAGCAGGTTCCTCTCGGAGAAGGGCCCGGCGCAGAGCAGCAGAGAATTTATGCACTGCGCCTCCCCATTGGGCCCTGCTCACCCACAGGGGCTGGGGCAGGAGCCTTTGTAGCCCTGGAAAGAGACACTTACCTAGATGCTTAATTTGTGACGGGCGCGTTGAAAACAATATGCTGATTTCATTCATTTTATTACCTTCCTGGCACAGCAAGTTAATTAAAAAAAAAAGTATGGTTGCTGCCTTGTGCTCACTTAAGAGGTTGATTTGTAATGTAAATCTATGCATTTGTATGGGACATACATTGATAGAAAAGTAATAATAATGATGATAGCGTCTATCATTAAATGAGTTCCAGACCCGGGGGAAGGAGTTACACACAGGTTATTTATAACCCTGCCAAGCCAACGTTAGTCAATTCATTTTATTGATGGAGAAACCGAAGCTCAGAGTGGTCAAGGCGTTTGCCCAAGGTCACACAGCTGAGACGTGGATATGCTGGAATTTGACCTCGCTTACAAGACAGTATTCATGGCAGGGTGAACTGGAACTTCTCTCTGTACACCCTGCGCCATCTCCCCATGTCATCACCATGGTCAAGGGAGGACCCTGGGCATTAGGGCAAAGTAAGACTGACAACATAGTTCACCGTTCTGTAACGTGAGGAAGCTGAGGCCTGTGACCTGCAGCAAGCTATAGGCTTCCTACAGAGATGCAATTTCAATAAGACACAGTAGGTTAAGCATAAAAGATGAAAAAAGATACAGTCTGCTAACCATTAATCAAAAGAAAACTGGAGAGAGGATATTAATATAAGACAAAGTAGATTACAGAACAAACAACATTTCCGGGGGGGGGAATGTCATTTCATAATGATAAAGGGATCAATTAATCAAGAGGACATAATAATTCTGAATGTTTATGTACTGAGTGACAGTCCTTCAAAATACACGAAGCGAACGCTGACGAAACTGCAAGAAGAAATAGACAAACTCACAATTATAGTCCAAGATTTCAAAAACCACTCTCTCAATAATTACTAGAAGAGGTGGGCAGAAGATTAGCAAGGACACAGAGGACTGGGACAACACTGTCCCCCCACTCGGCTTGATTGACATTTGTAGATCACTTCAATCAGCCGGAGTGGAATACACGTTCTTGGCAAGCACACACAGAAGATTGATCGACCACATCATACTCTGGTCTGTAAAACAAGTCTCAATATATTTAAGCAGATTCAAGTCCTACGAAGTACATCCTCTGACCACGGAGGGAGTAAATTGCAAATCAATAGCCAATATTTGGAAAATCTCCAAATAATTGTAAATTAAACAACACATTGGTAATTACCCAGTGAGTCAAAGAAGAAATCACATGATTACCTTAATTGCCATATAAAAATCTTTTACAATATCCAACCTTTGTTCCTGAATAAACACACACACACACACACACACACACACACACACACACACGATGTAGACTAGTAGTAACTAGTCTCTATTTCATAAGAGGCATCTACAAAAAAATATATAACTAACACGCTAATTGATGGTGGGAGACTAAATCCTTTCCCTCCCCTAAGGTCTGGAATAAGAGATGTCTGCTTTATAACTTCTGTTTGACATTGTACTGGAGGCACTAACCAGGGAAATTAGGAAAGATAAAGACATAAGAGACATTGAGATGGAAAGGGAGAAGCAAAGCTCCCTTTACTTCTGGACAATATGGTCATCTATGATCAACGTGATCAGCTAAAAAGTGAATTATTGCAAACCAGCAGGGTACAATATCAATATACAAAAATCATTTGTTTTGTTTGTTGTTTTGTTTTGTTTTTAGAAAGGGAGAGAGAAGGTGGGGGCAGAGAGAGAGGGAGAGAGGGAATCTTAAGCAGATTCCACACCCAGCTTGGAACATGATCACAACCCTGAGATCATGACCTGAGCCGGAATCAAGAGGAAGACGCTTGACTGACTGAGCCACCCAAGTGCCCCTCCGCCCCAAATCACATTTATTTCTGTAGGCTGACAATGACTAACCAGGAGTTGGAATTAAGAAAAAATATTATCATTTACAATGGCATCCAAAAATATGAAATTGGAATAAATTTGACAAAAGATATGCAAGATCTGTACACTGCAAACTGTGAATCCTTGTTGATGGAAGTTGAAGAAGACCTAAATAAATTGAGAAAGATACCTTATTATGGGTGAGTAGACTCACTATGGCTAAGATGTCAGTTCTTTCCACATTGATCTATTTATAGAGTTAACACAATTCCTACCAAAATCCCAGTTGTTTTTATGTAGAAACTGTCAGTTGATTCCTAAATTCATATGGAAATGCAGAGAACCTAGAATAGCCAAATAACTGAAAAGGAGGGACGGCTACCTGATTTTAAGTCCATAGAAATTAGGACTTTGAGCTCTTTCTTGTATTTCTTTTCAAGCCCAAAACCTTGCCTGTGACTCCCTAGAAGTGCTCTCATTGACCCGAGGTTGAGGATGAGCTTGTGGGGAGGATGGGTCCCCAAAGGAAGACCTGAGGGTGTGCCAGAAAAGGAGAATGGACAGATGTGTGACACACAGAAACAACAGATATCCATCGCAGGAGGGCCATGAGAGGAATTCAGGCTGAGCCACTCATTTCCTCTCTCAGTAAAACAAATGTGGTGCAGGGGGCATGCACCTGCTGGACAAACGACACACCTCAGGGCCACAGAGCCCAGGAAACAGTGGAGGAGGTATTCAAGGGACACTTGATGAAGACGTAAGAATGTGTCCTGTCTTCCCTTGTGAGGCATGGGAAAAGTCTGAGGGAGCAAAGCTTCCCCCTTTGTCCCTTCTCCAGCGATATTACCTTTAGACCTGCCGCCATTGTTCAGTGGAGAATTTCTTTTTTTTTTTTTTTAAGATTTTATTTATTTATTTGACAGAGATAGAGACAGCCAGCGAGAGAGGGAACACAAGCAGGGGGAGTGGGAGAGGAAGAAGCAGGCTCACAGTGGAGGAGCCTGACGTGGGGCTCGATCCTGTAACGCCGGGATCACACCCTGAGCCAAAGGCAGACGCCTAACCGCTGTGCCACCCAGGCGCCCCCAGTGGAGAATTTCTTACAGGGAGTTCAGTCGTGGGCATTGGCCAGCCTGAGGTCGACAGGACTGTGTGACCCTAGGAAACAGGACAGTACTGTTCCTCCTTCTTTCCTTGTCTAAGCCCCTCAGATAGAGGACGATGGAAAGGGTGCCCATTGCAGAAAGACCAGGAGCCCTGGGGTGCCAGAGAAAGTCTATGTGGGGGGGGGGGGTTAACAGTCAATGTTCAGATTATGCTGTGGGTTGGAATAGCCAGCCTTCAGTTGCAGAAAGGGCTGCTACCCAAATAATATTGGAATGACACATAATAAACAAAGTAACTTGCAACTTCTCTCAGAAGGAGCTGCTTTTAGAGCCCACAGACAGAGACCTGGCCCTGGAGCCCCTTTCCTGACCCCCCCTACCCTAGCTCTCTGTGCCCCCACCACAGAAACTTCCAGATGGCAATCTCCATGCTATAGGTCCGGGGAAAGCAGATAGGAATCCTCAAGTAGAGGAAGACACTTCAGTCACTTCCCAGGTCACACACAAAGATGTGTTCTTGTCCTTTGGCCACCATTCCTAGTACTAGAATGATAATAAAATTGCAAAACTTACTTCAGGCCTATTATGTGCCAGACACTATTCAAAGTGTTGTACAAAGAGCGACTCTTTGAATGCTCACAACTGCATGTGGGAGTTACTGTTATTATTCTCATTTAACAGTTGAGGAAACTGAGGCACAGACATATTGGTAACTGAGCCATGACCAGCCTCTGTGTCTTCCCGGAACTCCTTTCCATTCAGCCCCATCTTTTCTGGAAACAGTTGCTTCCAGAACACACCCCGTGCCTTAAGAGCACCGGGTGATACAAAGAAAACAACCATGTTATAAATACATACACTCAAGTCCCATTACTTAGGAGGACCTGAACTTCCTGGTCTTTTTCAAACTACTTTACTATGTTCAGGTTTCTCAACAGGTCCTTATTTTACTACCATTGACCCTTAACGGTGATTTTCTTTTTCCCTCAGGAGAAAGGAACATTTGTCCCAGGATGACTTGGTATCTCCTTGGAAAATCAAAACTGCTAAAACGGAAAAAATGGGATAGTTTCTAACTACCAAATCCATGGTGGGCAAGGCTGTGTGTGGCGTATAGGGACAGGAAGGGAGGGCAACTCATGACTTTCACTACAGATCCCTACCAGAAGGATGTCAGACCGAATATTGGACACCAGGTCGCTGTATCCAGACTTCATCTCTTCCCTTTTAACTTTTTATTTTGAAGTAGTTACAGATTCCCAGGAAGTTGTGAGGCTAGTAGAGAGATGTCCTGTGACCATTTCTCCAGCTTCCCCCCAAAGGTGACATCTTACACAGTAACAGAACAATGAGAACGATTGACATTGATACAGTGGTGTCACACACTGGGGTGTTTTATCACATGTGCATGTCTGTGGGACCAGCACCGTAGTCAAGATCCAGAACTTGTTCCTCATGACAAAGATCTCCCTCCTTCTCCTCCTTCTCCTCGTTCCTATCCCCTGGCCACCACGAATCTGTTCTCCACAGCGTTCATTTTGTCATTTTGAAAATGTTATGTAAATAGAAACATAGACTATTTACCTTTAATGTAATTATTGTTATGGTAGGGACTAAGTCAGCCTTTTTATTTTATTTTTTTCTGTTTGTTCCCTTTGCTTTCCTCTTTTTTTTTCCTGTCTTACTGTTGGTTACTTGAACATTTTTCAGAATTCCATTTTGATTTTTCTACAGTGTTTCCAAATGTATCTCTTTGTGTAGATGGTTTAGTGGTTGGTTTAGGTATTATGTTATGCACACATAATTTATAACAGTCCATCACTGTTGACATTTTACCAGTTTGAGTCAAGTGCTGAAACCCTCCCCTCTTTTCATTTCCTATTACTCTCCCTTGTTTATGATATAATTTCCTAAGTATTTCCTCTTCATGAATTTTGAACCAGTTGAACGCTGTTACAATTTTTGTTTCAACCAAACCCAATTTAGAAAATTCAAGAAGTCTGTGGTATTCATCTTTTTAATATTCTTCCCATTGTTCTTTTTCCCTCCCAGAAGTTTCTTTCTGTTCAGTAATTTTCTTTAGCTGTTTTAGAGTACGTCTGCAGGCCACAGAGTCTCTTAGTTTTCCTAATCTTAAAATATGTCTCTTTACTCATGAAAGATATTTTCACTGGATACAGGATTCTGGGTCAACAGTTCTTTTCTTTCAGCACTTGGAAAATATGCTGCCACTTCCTTTTGGCCTCTGTGGTTTCTGATGAGAAGTTTACTGTCATTCAAATTGCTTTCTCCCTCAAGGTAATGTGTTGTTTCTCTCTGATGGCTTTCAAGAACTTTTTTGAGGGCGGCACCTGGGTGGCTCAGTCGGTTTATCATCCGACTGAGCTCAGGTCATGATCTCAGAGTCATGAGACCGATCCCGGTGTCAGGCTCTGTGTTCAGTGGGGAGTCTGCTTGAGATTCTCTCTCTCCCTGTCCCTCTGCCTCTCCCCACCATGCATGTGCTCCCTTTCTCTCTAAAATAAATAAATAAATTTTGTGAAAAAATAATTTTTTTTGGTCTTTAGTTTTTAGAAGTTTGACTATGGTAAATCTTGGTATGGTTTTCTCTGGGTTTATCCTCTTTAGGCTCCATTCAGCTTCTCAGATCTGTAAATTTATGTCTTTGCCGAATTTTGGAAATTTCCAGCCATATTTCTTCTACTGCCTTTTCAGCCCTTTTCCTCTCCTTTGAGGACTCTGGTGACATGAATGTTAGATCTTACAGGATAGTCCCAAGGTCCCTGAGGCTCCGTTCATTTTCTTTTTCATTCTATTTTCTTTCTTGTTTAGACTGGGTACTTTCTATTGTTTTATGCTCAAGTTTATTTATCCTTTCCTTTGCCCTTTCCATTCTGTTGTCAAGCCCATCCATTAGGTATTTGAAATTTTGGTAATCATCTATTTTTCAGTCCTAAAATTTCCACTTACAGAACTTATATCCCTGCATCTTCTATTTCTTGGTTGAGATTTTCTTTTTTGTAAGTGGGTTTGTAATTGCTTGTTGGAACATTTTTATGATGCCTGTTTTAAATTCCTTGTCACATAATTATAACATTTGTATTGTCTTGGTGTTGGTGTGTGTTGAATGTCTTTTCTCACTCATTGTGATTTTCCTGCTTCTTGGAGTAGTAAGTGATTTTTGTTTGTATCCTGAACCTGGATATTGTGTTACAAGACTCTGCCTTTTATTTAAATCTTCTTTTTTAGCAAGTTTCCACTGACACTGCATAGGTTGAGGTGAGGCAGAGCTCTGCCCCACTGGATGGTGGTGAAAACCGTGGTTTCCCATCCACCTTCCTCTGACACTGTGGGAGGGGGAGGTGCCACCTCATTACCACTGGGTGAGTGTGAAAGTTCAATGTCCCCTCGTGGTCTCCACTGGCCCTAGGGAGAGGGTTATAACTGGTGGGTGGGACTGAAGTTTCCAGATCCCTACTCAGTCTTCTCTGATGCCAACCTAGTGGGCAGGAGAAGGAAGGGCACCTCATTACAGCAGGTGAGGTAGATATGGAAGCTCCCTGTTCTGCCTGTGCTGATGGAGTGGCAGTGTGACAATTTTTTCCTTGGTGTTTGGCTGGGGGTGGAGTAGTTATTGTCCAAAAGTTTTCCATCTTGCTAGGTTGCCCCTTTTCTTGGTCCTTTACCTAGGGAAATATATTTATACTGCCAATATTTACATTTATATTCAATATTAATATATAAATATATAAAATAAACATTTATATATTTATTACTAAGTATAAATATATTAATGTAAATATATATTTACCTCAGGGTTTTTATTTGTTTTTAACATGAGGAACAGAGACAGTGTGTATATTCCATCTTGGTCTGGAGATCTAGTCTTAGAAGAAAAGAACCCTCCACCCCAAAGCACAAGGAGAAGGATTAGGCTTGACCCCTGCCAATGCCCCAACAACAGCAGCTCAGTGGAAAAACCACCGAGATGGGAGCAGAGACTGTTTGCTAAGCAGTGAGCTCTCAGCCTTCACCTCATATCACACACTTGATCCATTTGGTATGTTTTCTTTTCTTTTCTTTTTATTTTTCTTTTTTAAAATATTTATTTATTTATTTATTTATTTTTATTATTTTTTTTATTATGTTCAGGGTTCACTCAATATATTTTCAACTGTTCAGCCATTTTACAGACTAGACTTTGTTTTTGCAGAAATAGGCCCCCCTTCTAAAAATGACAATTTGCCATTGTAAGATTTAAAAGAAAAAAAGTCCCACTGACCTTGAAAACTTTTCTAGAAGCAAAGTTATAGCACTGTAGTTAGAGTGCATGTTGCCCTCCAAGAGAACTCGTTTATTTGGGGTATCACTTCTGTAGATATTATTTGTCAAACAAAACCCAACGGGAACAAGTCACCTTCCTTTAGACATAATCTCTCCCCTTGGCCTTCAGTGGGTCACAGGGACCCCTGGGGGCTCCTGTATTATTACAACTGCCTGGAGAAAGGCCAGGCTTTGGGCTCTAATAAATTAACAAAAAGGTGTTACATCGATCAAGCACAACATTGGCTTTAGTCCTGGAAGGTTTGTTAAGGATTCAGTGACCAGTGACACTTGCAATTAACAATTAGTTACCAAACACCTGCAAGCTAAATTTAACAAGTACATCATTTCTGCCAGTGTTTTCTTTTTTAAACCTTCAGTCATTTACTCATTCAACAAATATTTACTGAACACGTATTTTGTGCCAGGCACTGTTCTAGGTGCTAGAGATACGGCACCAAAGAAAACAAACGGAACTCTGCCCTCATGTTGGCTGACATCTACTGGGAAGACATATGATTAATGTAATAAGTGAATGAAATACACAGCACGTTGGAAGCTGGTAAGTGCTCTGGAGGGAAATGAAGCAGGAAAGGGAAGTGGGAAGTGCCCGTAGGTCGGGTTGCATTACAATAGTGTGGTCAGGGAGACACAAGAGTGTGTCACCCTCATCGAGAGGGTGACATTTGAACAAGAACTTGAAGGAGGGATAAGGTAGGTAAGGGGGGGGAGATGTTTGGATGACAGGGCCGAGACACTCCATGCAATAGTGACAGCTCTGAGATGAAAGTGTGCCTGATCTGTTCCAGGAACATCGAGAAGGCAGAGAAGACTGCACTAGGTAGACTCCTAGTCAGGTCAAGTAAAGACAAGTCTTGCGAGTGGGGTCTTCCCGGCAACCGGCCAGGTGTGGGAATGGGGTCCAGGCTACTGGTTTTCACTGAGATTGCAGGCTGCTAGTTTTCAAGGCTACTATGGAACTGGGGATGAGAATCTGATAAGTTACAGCACCATAAAGCTCACTGTTCTGACTGAGAGTCTGTTTTTGTTTTTGTTTTTTTTTTTTTTCTCTAGTAAACACTCTCCAGTTGCAGCAAGCCTTTGGTTAATTTTCTGAGTTCTGAAAAAGTCAATTCTGCTGATTTTGGCCACAGTTCTCATTGTTTTTGCAGAGGAGAGGATTTTCAGAGGTCTTCACTCCATCATTCCCTCTGCCATTGCTCTTGAAAGGACACTTGAGGCTGGAAATCGACATAAACAAAGTTGACTCAGTGGGAATCCACCCAGAGTTTTAGTGGCCATGCAGTTTGGTCAGACCAGGGGCCCCATGCTGCAGGACAGTGGGAAGAGGGCAGGACAGACAGCTTGAAGCTGTTTTCAGACTGGCATTCAAAGGTTTTGAGGAGAAGAGGGAACTGGTGAAAATAATGTTTTAAGATTAATCTGGCAGGGAGTCTAGGAGGTGAGCAAGAATAGAAGCAAGAAGACGAGTTAATTTAGTGAGAAGGGAATAATTGTGTACCTGGGAGAAGCAATAAGAACAGGTTGGTGTGAGAGCCTTCTGAAGGAAGCTTCTGTGGAATGGTCAACGACTGGTTATAGGGAGGGCTTCAAAGTACATGTGTGTATATCACTGTTTTCTGGAACTATTGACAGTGAGATGCCATCCCCTCAAGTTTTCTTCCTGCTAGCCCGGAAGTTATATAGCTCCCAAGGGGGTCCTTCTGGCTTCCCCCTCTTATACTGCTTGCCCCCCATGAATGACCCTCCCAGTGAAATAGTGGAGTATCTTGAAATTCATGGCCAGTAATTTCCCCCAATGGTCTGCTCCTGGGTGGGGAGGCACAGCTGGTGTTCACACAGCCAGGCTTGACTGTAAACACATGAAATTCTTGAATCATAGAGCTCCCTAACTTAAAAAAAATTAAGTTTGCCATCCGTTTGCTGGTGGGGGGCACTGTGCCGAGCAAAAGAGGAGCCTGGCACTTTCCTTCTGGGTTATCACTGATAACCAGAACCTCTTTTCTAGGTACATTGGCCCAAAGATAAGGGTGTGTGTATGGCGGGATTGGATCAGACACAGCAGGTGCCAAGCTGCCCCCCCCCAGCCCCCGTGCTGCTCTGTCTCCCAAATGGTGGATCCAATTCCTTCTTTAGGTATCTCCAGACATTTTGATCTTTCAGACAGAGACACACCTCAAGTTCCAGGCCAGATCAGGCCAAAGTGGGGAGACTGATTAAGTCAGACACAAAGGGTTTCCCAAAGTGTATTCCATGGAATTCTGGTCTCATGAATATCTCCTCAGAAAGAGGTTTAATAAGGTAAGGAAATGCTCCATTCTCTATTTCCTGTTATACGAGTCACAGTGCATGTTAGTACATGGAAAGCTCTGAGAAGTCCTGTAATAAAGAAACTTTCAATCTATTTAAATTAGCATTTCCTAGTGCTCACTGACCGTAGAACTCGTTTTCCTTTGGACAATCCACTTTGGAGCCAGACCTTTAGCAAATGTCCCTTACTCTCTTCCCCTATCTTTCTCTGGTCGGACACAATATGGGCCATTCACATCCTTGTTCCAGGGGCTTCAATCAGTGGGGACCCTTGAAAAAATGAGGACTTCATTTCAGCACGTGGCTGCCACTCACACAGCCCAGATGGGACAAGCTTACTCTTCCAAATTGTCCCCAAAGATCCTGAAACCTTAGAGTTTATTCTTAGAGACTCGGAAGGTTTCATCTGCTGTCTTATCTCAGACCTTCCTCTAGGGTCCTCAGTATAAAGCGGGGTAAAAAGTAACAGTACTAACGTTGTGGGATTGTGGTGAAGTTAATACCTGCTCATGAATGGCAAGTGCTCAGGACAATTCCTGCACGCAGTGAGCTCTGTATCTGTTTGCCAGTCTTGGTCTGAGGACTTTCCTTCCCTTCCCTTCCCTTCCCTTCCCTTCCCTTCCCTTCCCTTCCCTTCCCTTCCCTTCCCTTCCCCTCCCCTTCCTTTTCTCTTCTTTTCTTTTCTCTTCTCTTTTCTTTTCTTCTCTTGCCTGAGGACATTTGTTATTGACTTTTTTGGTATTCATTATTGTTAAATTATGATTATTATATAATGTTAGCATGGATCTAGTCTTCTTATTTTTTGGTATAAATGGTGAAATAGTCCTAAGTAGTTGTCTGTCTTGTGTGCAAGTGCACGCAAAACACAAACACACACACACACACACACACACAAGACTCCACTCTCTTCCTCTGAATTCACTGGTTCCCACTGATCTATGTCTCAGGGCCTGGGGCCCAGTTACAGCCCCCCTGAGGTATTAACTCAAAAGATGAGAGAAAGAGAGAAAAGAGGCTTTCTTTGGGGAAGAGAGATGGGAGGAAGGGGGTGGGGCCTGCGGATATACAGGACCATTGTTCACCGAAGGTCCCGACAGTTTTATAGGAACAACACAGAGAGCTGTGGGCCGGCCATTCCCACCGAGGGGAAGAAGAAGCCACTGGTCCCTGTCAATCTCTCCCAGAGTAAGGTGTGTGTATCACGTGTTAGAAAACACGGTGGCACATGCTGGGAGGAAAAAGGATGTAAGTGAATGGGAAGGCTATTTCCCCTGGAGGTAAATGCTGGCCGGGAGGGCGGTGGCTCCCTTCTCCCCCAGAGAGGAAATGGCTGGTTTGGGTGTGCTCTCGGCCGCCCACCCTTCCCCACCTCCTCCTCGCAAGGAGTAGAGACGACTGCTTTCCCCGGTACAAGCAGGCACTGGAAATGAGGTAACAGCAAAGGGGTGTTTTGCCTGTCGCCAGTGAGGGAACATTTCTGAGAAAGTCGGCAGGCTCTGGAGAGCCCAGCCTTGCCTCCCTACTTTTCTGAAGGGATGGGGACAGAAGGGAAGCCAAGGAGACCGGACCAACATTTCCAAACAGAAAAGGTGTGTCCCTGACCCTCAGAGGGCAAGAACTGGGCATGCCAAGGTGCCCCTTTGGGAACCATGCCACAGGGCGATGCGGTGTTGTGTGTGTACCCAGAAAGATGTGTCACTTACCATGCTTTAATGACAAATAAAAAACTCTTCAAAAAATATATGCCTCCCTGTGCATCTTCGCCCGGTAATGAAAGGTGACAAGGGCGACACAAACCTCACTGGCTTGCCCTTCTCCTGGGCAAGAAGAAAGCTGCCATCAGAACTGCTCTGCGCTGAAAGTTGTTTCTTCTCTGTCACCCCTGCCCTGGGACAACTGAAGCAGCACTGGAACCTCCAAAGTGAGGCCCCGTCCCATCGATCCCTGGCCACCCGGGCCTGCAAGGGCGGCGGACCCTTGTCACCGTGCCACCAAACAGAATGCAAGGTTGGGTCCCCTGCGAGCTGTCTGACATCTCACACACAGAAAAGGGACAGGTCCAATTTAAAATGTGTCACTGTCTCCATGCCCAGACTGGGAGGGACAGCGCTGAGGGGCGGGCATGGGGCCAGGGAGGCTCGGGAAATGATATGCTGTCTGCCAGGTAGCGGGCCCTGCTGTGCTCCAGGCCTTATTTACAACCCAAACATCGCCGGTGCCGCCAAGTTCCCCCTGAAGGTGATGTGTCTGTCTGTGCGACCAGTGTCCCAGGTCTCTACCTGCAGAGTGGGGGTGCGGATGAGCTCTCAGCCAAGCTCTGGAGCTACTGCTGCACCGGGAGGGCCAGGAAAGCCTTCAAACTTGACTCCCGCCCCCCTGGCATCTATGGCAGCCAGGCCCCTCTGGAACCCAGCCCCCAGGCCCCCTGCCACGCTGCCACCCCCACCCCTCGCCCCGAGAGCTGACTCTTTCGCAGGCTCTGCCCTGATCTGTGTGTCATTTGGTTTTGTTTGCAGAAACTGTCGTCTGCTGCCGCTGCGACGGCCTGCCCGCCCCTGGCTGCCTCGTGGGCAGCTCCTAGCAGGCGGGATTCTGCAGGCCTCGCCCCGCCTCCAGCCTGGCCTGCAGCTCTGTTCTGCTGGGCCCTGGTCACCACGGCTGCCTCTCCAGTCAGGGTGTGCAGCTTCCATTTGTTCTGGAAAAAGTCCCCATAGGCAACCTGGGCCTGCCTGGGAAGCCAAAGCACAGGCTTCCAGGAATGCTGGGGCCGGTGTCCAAGCTCCGCTCCTCGCTGCTCCAGTTCAGGGAGACCTGTGGACTCGTTTCTTTGTGTCCAGTGGAAGATACCAAAGGCCTGTGTGAGGAGGGGGTCACCCAGCCGGGACAAACCACCGCATCTCATCTTTCCTGAAGGCTGAGGCCAGGCAGGACAAAGGCGGCGGTTTCCCTTCCCGGGAGCCGTGCAGAGGCGCGGGCAAGGCGGGGGCCGAGGCTTGTTCAGTGAACTCAAGCAGAGCTCTTCTCTGGAGGCTGCTGCCTTCTGCCTGCTCGCCGGGACTAATCATCTCAGGCAGGCCCTGGGCCTCCTACTACAGGGCCTGAACTGGGTGATCCGCAGGCTTCCCGGACCCCCACCAGCTCCAGGACCAAAGCTGCAGTCGGGATCATTCCTCATAAATAGCACTCACCTAATCCAAGCGCTAAATTAAATGAGACTTAAAATAGTCCCACAGTCAACACCTGGTTTACTGCGCCTGGTAGCCAACAGCTGCCACGTTACTAAATGCGCATTTTCTGTGGCTCCTTCCCCGCTTTCCAAAGCTCCGTCGCCGGCATTGAAGCCGAAGCTGTTTTTCTGTTGTGCTGGGTGTGGTCGGCGTGTTTGTAGGCAGGAGAGACAGTTTGACCACCACGGGCCCGCGTGATGGTCGTTCCGGCCCTCCCCACCGCACCGCTCCCGCGGCAGGAGAGCTCCTTTCTCTTCCCTTCGGCGCCCCGCCCCGGCCAGTTTTGTCTGTCTCTCCGTCTCACAACAGTGACCTGCTCTAAGCCCCGGCCCATCCACCACCACAAGTCCCCACACTCAGGTCTTGCTTTCAGCTCAGGCCGCCCCAGCCTCAGGCCACCGCTGCAAATACTCTGGTCACCTGCTGCGGCCACAGCCCCAGGCCTCTCAGCCAGGGCTGCCCAGCGGGGCCCCAGTGCGGATGCATATATGTTTGGGGTTCAACAAACATTATGCTAAGTGTCACGCAGTGCCCTGTGTGTTGGGCTTAACAAGAGGAATAGCCACAATTTCTGCTCCCAAGACATCAGAGGCTTGAACGACAGGGGTAGAGGGGGTCCTGTGTTGCTAGTTTATTCATTCATTCACTCAAGCTTTACGAGGGCCTTTTAGGTGCCAGATACAAGGACACTCCAGATCCCAAACTGAGTGAAACCTAGTGTCCACCACACAGGAGCTTGTGGCCCAAGGGCAACATTAGATAAACCGATGTATACAGGGCAGGAGGCCACCGATGATGGCAGACATATGCGGAGGAAGAAGTGGGGGCCCCCAGGGGCGGAAAGCTCCAGTCCGGTGTTCCGGTGATGATGCTGGAGCTGAGTTTTCAAGGGTGGGGCGGCAGATTAACGGGGGTCCCAGGTCTTTGCACGCCTCCCACCGAGAAGGAGACGCTCCCTCTTCTGCCCTTGAATTTGGGATGGGCTAACTTGCTTGACCAATAGGATGCAGTAGAAGTGATATTCTGGAATTTCCGACGCTAGATAAGAAGACTTGCTGCATTTACTTCCTGGCTCTAGAAACCTGTAAACAGTCTGACTGTCCTGGAGGGGTGACAGGCAGGTGCTTTGACTGACGGTCCCAGCTGGGACCAGCCTTCCAGCCAACCCACTAAGGCAACAGCCATGGGAATGAAGCTCTCTTGGACTCTCCAAACCAGCCCGCCTGCTAGCTGACTAACACTGAGGGACCCCTGTGGATACCATGAGGAACAGAAGAATTGCTCCGCTGAGCCTTGCCCAAATTCCTGGTCTACAAAATATGAAGTGAGTCCTAGAAGGTAAAGCTTACACGGGGGTGGGCAGACAATCCCTGTTAACGGGGACAGAGAGAGCATGGAGGCTGTCCTCCTGGTCGCAGGACATAGCATAGCCTGCTGCTGGGTGTCTCAGTCGTGGGCTCCTTTCTCTTCATCGAGATAAATTATCACCCCCCCCCCCCCCCCCAGATGACCACTCCCTACTCCACAGTTAGGTATTCTGGCCTTCACGGATTCATTTTCCGATTTGTTCGAAGTACAAGAATTTGATGTATATTCATCACAGTAGCACACTGATTCACCGATTCTCAGGCACCGGATTCAACACGTGAATGATCGCATATCATGCTCACCACAGCCCCTCGCACTAGTTTTAAAAATGAAAATCTGTTTCACCGTAGTTGCGGTATTAGGGAACAATGTGATCACACTGTGAATTTTGTGTTTGATTTTGTCCACACGCACCGACAAAACTAGGAGGCAAACGACTGCATCCAGCCGCACCTCCAACACCTCGCGGTTACCGGGGTGCACCTGCGTGGGAGCCGCGCCCTCCCTTCCGGGGTCAGTACGCTCCAACCGATGTTCTCCCTCCGCTGAGAGGGCAGTCGCTCGCCAGCACCCACTTCTGGAGAGGACCCCAGGTCTCCCGCAGGGCAGAGCGCCAGCCTGTTCGCAGCGGGTCTGGCCCTGTGTGGGCCGGGGCTACCGTCAGCATTAGGCTTCTACCTTATTCTGCGCGTCGCTGAGTACGTGTTTGGGTGCTGTGCCCCAGCCCCGTGTCCCGCACAAGCCTGGAGCTTTCTGTCTTGCGCTGTAGCACAGCAGTGATTGTTCGGAACGCCTGGTCCTATCGTGGCAGAAGCGACCGCGCGCGTATCTCCATCTTAAAGATGAGCAAGGGGAGGTGAGAAGCGGCTGGTCCAAGCTGCTAAGCCCGGCACCCGGAGGTCAAACGTCTGGTTGAGAAACCAGACCCTGCCTGGGCTCCCCTGTCTCCCGGTGCCGGGCTTTGAAGCCCTGCACTGCGTTTCTGGGTAAATGGAGAGAAAAGGCTACTGGAGGGGAGGCAAGGCTTTGAAACTCCCGACTGCCCTAATGTAGTTCCCTGGTGTCCCTTTCCTCTCCAGCACCCCCCACCCCACTCCCACCCCCTGGGCGCACTAGCGCCACTGCCCAGACCCTTCCTCGGTGCCAGCCTGTCCCCCGCCCAGGTTCTACCTCCGTAGTGTGTGGTGCGGGGCCCGGCACCCATCCTCATCAATGCTTCTGGAACCTACCACGCTGAACAGGTGGCTTGGCTGCGGCGGGCAGGCAGAAGGAGCCAGCCTCCTGGGGCAGGCGTGGAGCAAGGCCGGGAAGGGCCAGCGGTAGCCTGCATGACACCGACCCGCCGAAACACCGGCGCGGTGGGAACCCTGCCCCCTACACCTGATCCGGAACCAGAGGGACAGTGGTCCCCTGCCTGAGGGGCTGCTGGCAGGCTCTAAAGGTGAAGCAGGCTCCTTGCCCCTCCTACTTGTCCTCGAGGCTGCGTAGCTGCTTTGCTTTGCCATCTTTTGCTGGGGTTGCCAGAAGTCCACCTAGGTTTTATAGCTGATCCCAGGGGACCCCCCCCCCAACTCACTGCAAACTGCAAGGTTCTCTCTCTGTGTCTTTAGAAGTCGATGCCCCGTGGTTTCCCATGCTCCTTTGGTAATTAATCGTAATCAATCCACTCTGTGATGAGGCTTAAGTCATCACCTGGTGTTATTAACTTCTCAGGTACAGGCAGATCCCAGCTTAAGATGAGTTGGGTTCTCAGGTCAGTGGAAAGTGCTGTTGGAATCGGAACACGTAGTCCCATAGAAGCTGTGCTGCGGGGGAGGGTGGGCCCCTAGGTCATCACCTAAAAGCCTGTTTTACCCATAATGTGGCTGAGCCAGACCACAGCAGAGTTTGGCATGCTGGAGGGGTGGGGAGCTCACCCAGGAGGAAAGGGAAAGCAGAAGAGTTGATTCTTCCTGAGCACAAGACCAGCTGTCAGGAAAAAACAAAACAAAACAAAACAACTCCCCTAAATATTGAAAGGATTGAATGCACATGCTTCCATCTCTCCTTCTGGAACTTTTCCCATTTGCTGTTCTCTCTTTCCTCACCTGTGCCTCATGCGTGCCCTTGGAACACCCAGGCAAATGTTCCTGTCCTCCAGAATTCCTAGAATTTTCTCCCCCAAACCTCCCCAACACCATGAGAGTTCTCATTTTGTCTGTAGGGGTGAACCAAGCAAGACATTAGGAGAGAGACTACTAAATGCACCACTGCAGGGAGCGTGGTAGAGAGGTCAATGGCAGAGGATTGGAGTTCCAGCTACTGAAGGCTGGTGACCTTGGATGAGGAATGAACCTCCAGCCTCAGCTTCTTCCTCTGCTGACGATGCAGTTATAAGGGTGCAGTGAGGAGGAGGGAGAGCACGTGGGTGGCCCTAACTGCTTTCCTGGGTGGGCATCTTAAGAGCTCCGTGACTGTTTGCTGTGAGGCCGTGTAGGACTCAGCACCCAGCCCGGAAGGCAACCCTAATGGGAAATCACCCACGCTTCTCAAATATGTTTGTTTGGACAATTTTTTTTAGCTTCTGTTTCTTCAAATATTAGTTCTTTTCTATTTTCTCTTATGTGTCCATCTAAGACTCCAATTTCATTTAGTTGAAACTTTTTTACTGATTCTCATATGTCTGTTAAGCTTGAAGAAGCATCTTTTTCCCTGTCCGCTTCATCCTAGATATTTTTACTCATTTCTCTTCCAAGTCATGAAAACCTGTCTCCTGCTGTGTATTATCATTGTTTCATCTATCAGATCCTAATTTTCCATTATTGTGGTTTTCTTTTTCTTTTTTTTTTTTTAAAGATTTTATTTATTCATTTGACAGAGATAGAGACGGCCAGCGAGAGAGGGAACACAAGCAGGGGGAGTGGAGAGGAAGAAGCAGGCTTCCAGCGGAGGAGCCCGATGTGGGACTTGATCCCATAACGCCGGGATCACGCCCTGAGCCGAAGGCAGATGCCTAACAACTGAGCCACCCAGGCGCCCCACATTATTGTGGTTTTCAGTTCTAGGAGGGTCATTTGGTTCTTTCTTCGAGATTCCAGTTCTCAGGTGAAAATTCCCCATCTTCTCCATTTTTGTCTTGAACTGTTGAGCAGAGCTATTTAAAACCCATGTCTGTTAAGTTTAGCATCTAGATCGTCTCCCTCTGGTTCTACGTTCTGTTTTATCTCTTTCTATTCCCTGTCTCCCCCATCCCTCACCCCACTCCATTGGTTGCTATCTCCTGGTTGTCAGGTCATTTTTTATTTGCATGTTGGACATCATGTGGTAAAAATCATGGAGAGTTTGGCTGATGCTACCTTCTTTCAAAAAAGATTTACTTTTCTTCTGAGCGGCTGACAATTTGCTGATCTCCTTGAGATCATTTCAGGTTTTCTCTTACTCCTATGGGCTAACTCTTCCAAGTCCTCAACTAAACACTTGGGTGTTTATCAGTGACCTTCGTTCTTGCCACACCCTGAACTCGTTTCTGTGTCTCTAGCACTGTAAAACTCTGGTTACTATTTGACTTTTTAACCTCTTAGAGGCTGATTTCTGCTTAGTTTCTCAGTCTCTACATGTGATGGATTCTGTGATACACTGGCCAGGTCACCATTCAGGAGTGAAAGACTTATTCCCCCAACTACTTAGAGTCTCATCCGAAGGCAGCCTCCAGGGGCGCTTGGGTGGCTTAGCTGGTTGAGTGTCTGACTCTCAGTTTCAGCTCAGGTCATGATCTGATGGGTTGTGGGATTGAGTCCTGCATCAGGGGAATCCTTACTCAGTGGGGAGTCTGCTTGAAGATTCTCTCCCTCTACCCCTCCCCCCACTTGTGTACATGCTTTCTCTCTCTCAAAAAAAAAAATTCTTTTTTTTTTTAAATGATTTTTCATTATATTATGTTAGTCACCATACAGGACATCCCCGGTTTCCGATGTAAGGCTCGATGATTCATTAGTTGTGTATAACACCCAGTGCACCATGCAATACGTGCCCTCCTTACTACCCATCACCGGTCTATCCCATTCCCCCACCCCCCTCCCCTCTGAGGCCCTCATTTTGTTTCTCATAGTCCATAGTCTCTCATGTTTCATCCCCCCTTCTGATTACCCCCCCTTTCTTTATCCCTTTCTTCCCCTACCGATCATCCTAGTTCTTATGTTCCATAGATGAGAGAAATCATATGATAGTTGTCTTTCTCTGCTTGACTTATTTCACTTAGCATTATCTCCTCCAGTGCCGTCCATGTTGTAGCAAATGTTGAGAACTCGTTCTTTCTGATAGCTGAGTAATATTCCATTGTATATATGGACCACAACTTCTTAATCCAGTCATCTGTTGAAGGGCATCTCGGCTCCTTCCATGATTTAGCTATTGTGGACATTGCTGCTATGAACATTGGGGTGCATATGGCCCTTCTCTTCACTACGTCTGTATCTTTGGGGTAAATACCCAGTAGTGCAATGGCTGGATCATAGGGTAGCTCAATTTTTAACTTTTTAAGGGACCTCCACACTGTTTTCCAGAGTAGCTGTACCAACTTGCATTCCCACCAACAATGTAGGAGGGATCCCCTTTCTCCACATCCTCTCCAACAATTGTTGTTTCTTGCCTTGTCTATTTTTGCCATTCTAACTGGCGTAAGGTGGTATCTCAGTGTGGTTTTGATTTGAATTTCCTTGATGGCTAATGATTTTGAACATTTTTTCATGTGTCTGTTAGCCATTTGTATGTCTTCATTGGAAAAGTGTCTGTTCATATCTTCTGCCCATTTTTTGATTTGTTTATTTGTTTCTCGTGTATTGAGTTTGAGAAGTTCTTTGTAGATCTTGGATACCAGTCCTTTATCTGTAGTGTCATTTGCAAATATCTTCTCCCATTCCGTGGGCTGCCTCTTAGTTTTTCTGACTGTTTCCTTGGCTGTGCAGAAACTTTTAATCTTGATGAAGTCCCATAAATTCATTTTATCTTTTGTTTCTCTTGCCTTTGGGGATGTGTCATGAAAAAGGTTGCTTTGGCCGATGTCGTAGAGGTTGTTGCCTATGTTCTCCTCTAGAATTTTGATGGATTCCTGTCTCACATCGAGGTCTTTCATCCATTTGGAGTTTATTTTTGTGTATGGTGTGAGATAGTGGTCAAGTTTCATTCTTTTGCATGTAGCTGTCCAATTTTCCCAGCACCATTTATTGAAGAGACTGTCTTTTTCCCACCGGATGTTTTTTCCTGCTTTATCAAAGATTAGTTGCCCAAAGAGCCGAGGGTCCATTTCTGGGTTCTCTATTCTGTTCCATTGGTCTATGTGTCTGTTTTTGTGCCAGTACCATGCTGTCTTTGTGATCACAGCTTTGTAGTACAGCTCGAAATCCGGCATTGTGATGCCCCCAGCTTTGTTTTTCCTTTTCAACAGTTCCTTGGAGATTCGGGGCCTTTTCTGTTTCCATACAAATTTAAGGACTATTTGTTCCAGTTCTTTGAAAAATGTCTTCGGTATTTTGATCGGGATAGCATTGAGAGCGTAGATTGCTCTGGGTAGCATGGACATTTTAACTATGTTAATTCTTCCAATCCATGAGCATGGAATATCTTTCCATCTTTTTATGTCTTCCTCAATGTCTTTCAAGAGTGATTTATAGTTTCTAGAATATAGGTCCTTTACGTCTCTGGCTAAGTTAATTCCAAGGTAACGTATGGTTTTTGGTGCTATTGTAAATGGGATGGATTCCCTAATTTCTCTTTCTTCGGTCTCGTTATTCGTGTACAGAAATGCAACTGATTTCTGAGCATTGTGTACATGCTTTCTCTCTCTCAAAAAAAAAAAATTCTTAAAAGAAAAAAAGAGAAGCCAGCCTCCAATCATCACTCTTTTTTGGGGATTGTCTCTTCTGAAGAAAACTGCTTCCCCCAGGATCCACCACATTCCAGGGGTACCTGTACCCTGTTCAACAACTCACGGTAACTCAGAAGGTGTCTTCTCGTTCTAGAACTCCCTGTGGGGTCAGCAGAGGCTGGACCTGCAACACAGTCTTGCCTTCTTCTTCTCCCTTTCACAAAGGTTGATCCTGAATACCCTGTCGTGAACATCATACTTACTAATCTCCATCTTAGGGAACCCAACCTGCAACATTAGGCCTGTATAAGCACAACTTAGAAGCCAGCAAATGCCTCCAGGGGAAATTGTGCACAGAATATTAGGCACATATCAATGCATTTCCTGTGTCTTCAGGATCTCGGCCCCTTTGGGGCCCTGGTTGCCTTGGTTGCTCTCCAGTGCTTTCCAACAGTTGGCCTTTGTATTTTATCCAGCGTTATAGTTGTTCTCAGTGGGGGATTAATCTGATATCATCCATTCCATCATAGCTGGAAGCAGATCATGCTTACTGTTTTAATTCTCAGAAGCCAGAAGGAGTGATGAGGGAAACTGTTGTAGTGGACCGAATTCTGTTCAACAAAGAACAGTTGGTTGGAGCTGCAGAAATGGTGAGAGCATGAGGAGGAAATGACCTGGATGTCTTTGACTATGCAGGGCTCCCACGGAGGGGTGTACCAGCATAGCCAGATCTATGCCCTGGACTTTAGAAATATAGATTTCAATCTCCCAAGGAAAAGATAGAAATTCCTAGGGCCAGATAAGTAAAAGTGAAGAATTATCAAAAGACTCTCAGAGTAAAAGTGAAATTTTGTTATAAAAAGTGCATTTCTCTCTAATGACAAAGTATCTTAAAGACAGAGAACCAAATCTTAAAAATAGACTGATATGCTGGTATGCCTTTTGGTATTTCTTTTTTGGAGTATAGATAATGGAAAATGGCTATAGATAGATAAGCTAATAGTTTGGACAACAAGAACAACAGAAGGACCTAAAGGAGAGGCTGAAGGGCTGGGAGAAACCTAATAAAATAAGATTTAACAGGGATAATGAATTTACTCAGGTCCTGAGAACCCAACTTCACAAGGGCAGGGAGATAAAAATCAGGTTTAATAAGAGCTAATGTGAAAAACAACCAACCAGTAGAACACCTTAAGCACTTAAGTTTACTTGAAACACAGTTTGAATTAATGGTATGAACTTGTCATAAAAAATAATCTTCAGGCATGTTAAGGGAAGTATAAAGTCTCAAATGGGTTCTGGGCTGTAGCCTGATTGCCACAGTCTGAGGGAGACATTAACCAATGGGGTGCGTTTGGAACAGCGCCAACAGCGTGGTGAAGGGAGTGGATCGCATCAAGCACTTCTGAAGATATGAGAAGGAGGCGTGTTGCAGGAGTTGTCTTCAAGGACGTCTTTGGCTACCACGTTGAAGGGGCTTTTGGGTCTTTTCCCCCTTCACATCATGAAAGACAGATTGTGGGGAGACAGAATTAAATTCAAATATAGGAAAGAATTTTAAATGAGCAGAACTGTTGGAAAGCAGAATGGGTTTCCTTGAAAGATGGTGGTGTCTCGCTCACTGCTGTGTGCTCAGGAGAAGCTGGACGCTGACGGTCAATCGTCGGTTGAAAGGTGGAGGAGATAAGGGAGTGTTTTGGTTGACCCATATTGTTTAAAAAGTTTGAGTGAACATTAAGGTTTGGGAGATTTTAAATAAAATACCAAATGTCTGGGGAATCTGGGTGGCTCAGTCGGTTAAGGTTTGTCTTCTGCTCAGGTCATGATCCTGGAGTCCCTGGATCGAGCCCCGCATCGGGCTCCCAGCTCAGTAGGGAATCTGCTTCTCCCTCTGACCCTCCCCCCTCTAGTGCTCTCTCTCTCTCTCTCACTCTCTCTCTCTCAAATACATAAAATCTTAAAAAAAAAATAAAGTACCTAATGTCTGGATTTTGTTGAAGAATCAAATCTGCCAACAGTAGGCCCTCTTTTCTGCATGACAGCCGACCAACTGGAGCTCATTTTCTCCTCCCCTTTACACCAGCTGCATTCTCCAGTTGCCCAAAGTCTTTCCCACTCACGCAATGCATGCTCTTGTCCAGGCAATTTAACTCAGTTCCATCACCTGCCTGGCCCTGTCAGCACTGGAGTTTGAAACCCCCATTGGAGAGGAAACTCAACTGTTAGACAAGGGAAGGGCGACCCCACAGCCTTGCCACCCCCCCCTTCCTAGTGGGGAACCCCCCAGAGCCCCTGCTGCCAAGATGGCTGTTCTGTACTGTGCTTCTCCAGGCCGGACTGAGCAGTTTGGGCCGACACCTGATCTCAGGGCTGTCCGTTCACGGGGTGAGAGTAACACGTAATTGGGCCTGGCATGGAAAAAATGTGCTGAACCAACCAAACGTTCTCTCTCAGCTTCTAAAACTAAGAAACACAGCGTGAGCCACCAAGTCTGCAATGGTTTTGATACTAAGGAGAGGCTGGAAAGGTCATAAAGCCACACGCAAGTTGAAATTAAGGCAATTAAAGAGTTCATTTTTATAGGGATGGGAGGGAGCATGTGAACAGAGAGGCAGAGGAAAAGCCTGTGGCGTGAGAGAGACAAACCAAGTTGCTGGGTCCCAGAGCTGTTTTGGATCCTTATAGTTTTTCAGCTTGGTGCGTTTCCTTACAATTTCTCGAGCTAAGAGGAGCGTTCTCTTGTCCTTGCACTCAAGAAAAGCTAATCAGAGCCACTATTAAGGCCTCTGCTAACCTGAAAGTCTGTGATTCTACAAATTGAATCTAAACGTCCACCTCCCTGATATGACCCCCACCCCCCCACCGCTGCAGACAGGTAACAAGTGCAGCAGGACTCCGTCTCTAAGACTACGTGCCCCACCTTTGCTTCTGCGACAAAGGTATACATATAATTCCAAGGCAAAAACGTGCAAGCATGTGAAGATCTAATTTTATCACATTATCATATTCCCAACAAGGAAAAAACAAGCGCGTAGGTAAACCTCCTTGCTTTCTTTTATACATCCGTCAGCCCTAATCAGACAAACGCCACTTAAGTGATCGAAAACTATTCAGAGGTTGTCATCGTTCTTGTGAACCTGAAGAATATTTAACTTGTTGATTAAGTGCTTAACATTACAAATGAGTACAAAACTGTCTATCAGTTCTGGTGTGATTATTTTGGAAATGGTGTGAGTTTTGAGGTTGCTGTGATAATGGATGACCTTTGTGACATTTAAGACTTGCATCAGCCTATTTTGAGGAGTCGCTCTGAGGGCTCCAAGGAGAAAAAAAAAAAAAGAAAAAGAAAAAAGAAAGATGCAGATTATAACGTCACAGACTCGCTGATTTGTCTTTCCCAGGCAACGGTTGTTGAAATGACATGACAAAGAAGTTGGGCTGTAGCTGAAGGGAGTGAAGGGAGTTGAGGAAATGCAAAGAAAATTTGTTATTGAAGAAAGCTGCCAACTCCGATGGGTCTCCCTGGCACTGGCCAGACAATCTGAAACTGGTCTCTGAGCAGTCACAGAGATTGGGGGACACACGGAGACAAAACAGCTGGGGAACTGACCGAACTTTCCACTTTGCAGCCAAGTGCTTTGGCGTCACGGAGATTAAGACTTGACTGATCTCACTGGAAAATTGTTCCAGCCTTTGCTATACTCTGTTTTCGTAGACACCGGTTGAGCATTCCCAGGGAAAAAAAATACCCACACCTGCTTAATCATTTCAGACACAACAGATACAGGGAACTTACGACAAATCAGTGAAAATAAGCAATTGTGTCCCCTCTCCCTGTTTTTGCTAGCATTTCAAAGATTTTCCCTTTTTCAAAGAAAAGGTATCTTTGCAATTTCTGGTAATAAAGACAAATTAACAAGAAACTGTCGGAGAGCGAGAGAGCATGTTTTATTGTCTACCTTTAAGATGTATTTTTAAGTCATATGCAGTAGAATACAGTAAAATTAGCTCTTTGTGGTGCTTGAGTTTTGTTAAATGCGTAGCATTATGCACCCGTCACCAGGATCTGTAGGGAACAGCGCTGTCAGCCCTGGATTCCCCCCCCCCCAGCAACCACTGATGTGTCCTCTGTCTCTCTACTTTTGCCCTTTCCAGAATGTTATATGAGTGGAATCATAGAATGTGTATTCTTTTTGTTTATTCATTATTGTTTTATTAACTTTTGCTAAAGTTTTCACAGATACAGCGGTCTGTGTAGAGAGAAGAAAATCTGGAAAAAATAGTTTGGTTCTGCGGGATCTTAAAAGATAAGAAGGAGGGAGTGGGGAAGTCGCCGGGCTCACCTGCAGAATCACTCTCACCTGTGCAGAGGATCTATCTTAAAGGTGGTGAGAGCTGATCCCAGGGATCGAGGGACCCAGGCTTAGCCTCTGCAACACTCAAAGGAAGAACCCATGTGCTTAGCCCTTGGCCACCTTTAACCAGCCTCGGGATCTGACCCAGGGCTGGGTAATTAACACAAGTAATTAGCTCCTGTTTAGTTATGACAGTAGTTGTGGTGTATGCAGCATCAGGCTTGTGGAGAAAAGTGCAAATTAACTCAGCGTCCTGCTCCATAGCGGCCACCTTTATTACGCTTTATCAACACAGCAGCTGGGTTAGCCCTCCATTCAGTTTGCTTTCCCTCATTACGATAATTGCCTTCTGAACAATGGCATGTGTCAGCTTGATCCTCCTGGCGAGGGGAACATGATTTGTTTGTACAAGTAAACCTGCTGGCACGAGGGGCAGCTGGCTGGGCTAATATTTGGTTCTTGAGATGGATATTAAGTTTTAAAAATCAAGTTAGATTTGCTCTACCAGAGATCCTTGGAAGGCTATTATATGTCAGGCTCTATGCCCGACGCATTCACACAAGTATGATGACCCCCACTTCTCAGATGAAGAAATCTATGTCCTACAAACCCCCATCCAGCTTCTGTGCCCCTCAGTGGACTCTCCCCCACGTTTGTGGGCTCCTATGATTTTCTCCTTCAGGACCTTTGATAGAGTCTACAAAATGGCCACCACCGTGTTGAGCTTCTACCAAGAGGCAATGGTACCTCCAGAGGGGTCACACCTTGTGTTTTGTCAACATACTTGGAAACTTTCTGAGAGTTTCACAACCACTTTATGAAGTACAGTGATGGCATGGAAGTCACTTCACTTGAGGTCCTTGGAGGCTCTTTAAAATGGCCGCTCCTCCAGCCTCTCCATGGGCATCTCCCACTGTTGTTTACAAGGAGATTTAGGAAAGACTTTTGAGCCGTTGACCATCCTGACAAAGAAGGGAGTGGCCTCCACTCAGACTCTCTAGAGGAGACTAAGTCATAACTCCTAGCAGTGAGTGGGCCCAGTGCTGTGCAGCTGCCAGGAAGGAGGTCTCCTGCAGCCTGAGAGGGCTCTGAAACCTTCATTAGTCCCATTGTAAATGGTTATTTATGGAGGAGTGTGTGTGTGTGTGTGTGTGTGTGTGTGTGTGTGTGTACCTTATGCAGGGAAAATACAAGAAAAAGGGAAGAGACAGTCTGGTTTGTTCCTTCTGGGAGTTAGCTGGGGAGAAAAACCAGTTATCTCAAATGACTGGGTGACATAGGTCCTTAGACGTACACACGTCCATAGTCATATCTTTGTAGGAGTGGTGGAAGTAACGACAAGAGGTGGGGAAAAAAAAACAGGCTCAGGAGTCAGGTAAATGTTGGCTCAGTTTCCACCTTTCACTTATTCTCTGTGTGACTTTGAGCTAGCTCTTTAAATTCTGTGAGCCTCAGTTTCCCCATGTGAAGTGGAGGTTAATATTACTGCCCTTGTACGGCTACTGTAATAAATAAGGTCATGCCGTTAAAGCTAATGAACTGAAGACTATTTGACTTCAAAATCCATGCTCTTAGGCATTAGGCAGAGAGATAGATGACCGTGTCTGTGCGTATGTTTCCATTACAGAGCTGGGCTGAGAAAGAAATCTGGTTAAGGTTTTTTTTGTTGTTGTTTTTTGTTTTTTTTCCAATTTTGAGGGTCTTAGGATAAAACCAATAGGTTGAAGGTGGGCATGTAAGGCCTTTTAACAACTGCTAGTAAATATTTGGAGTACACGGGGGCTACTTGGCTTCATCGGGGATTCCACCCGCTAGGGCTGAAAGGGGGTCTGTTGCAGCGTTGTGACTAAGTGGTTTCCCTCCTGCAGCAAGTGGTGAGCATACAGGCATCTGGACTGAGTCTAAAGGACTGATTACGGAGGGATTAGGTGCCCTAGTACCAGCCCGCTCTTATCTAGCGGGGTTATTTATGGTTAGTCAAGTAAAGGTGACAACCCAGAGAACCATCCTTTATGTGGTTTCGCAGGGGTAGTGTGGTTATCAGACACTGTCTGGGCACCTCATGTCCCCCTGGGACATGGCAGCAAAGCAATGTAGGAACAAGCGACAACTACCCTCCCCTAACCTCCCCTCACCCCCACAGAAAGCAAAAACAAAAACAAAGAACAACCCTACAACTGTGAGCTTTCGATACTTGTTTATAAGAAACCAGCCAGGTGCTCATTTAAAAAATAACATTAAAAAGTTATCTAAGGAGTATGTGTTTATTGTAGAAAGTTGGGAAAATGTGGGTAAGTAAAAAAAAGGAACAGAGTTACCTACAAGCCGCCTTTCTCTCTCCTTCAAGATAACCGTTGTTAATATGTCGGTGTGCATCCCTTCGGGATATTTTAGCTACACACACACACACCCCGCATGTATAGACATATGCATATGTTTGTTTATAGAAATGGGGTTCTCTATACACACAGTTTTATAAACTGAATTCTTCACATACTATCTCATAAACATTTTCCAAGTTATGAAATCTTTGAGGCACTGTATCTTTTTATAGGGGGAGCTGGCTCTAACATCAGACATTTGGGGTATCCCTCTAAAATGCAGCCCTCCGAAGAGGCCTGGCCCCTGGGATTACTCTTTGGGTATATTGTGAATTCAGGGAGCTCGAGTGGGCTCTGGGAGCCCCACGTGCAAGAAATCAGCTTTCAGAGGCCCTAAATAAGAACCAGAGTTATTGTGGCTTCTTCATAAAAGTGAATTGGAATAACAAATCCCGCCTGACATCTCAGCCAGCAGGGACCCTTTGCTGCGTGTGCACATTTGCAATCCAAATAAGGCTTCAAAACCTAAGAAGAGAATGGGCGACAGAGCCTGCGAGGCTGAGAAATGCTTCCTTGTCACTTCCTTGGCGAGGGAACTGATCTTTCCACCACCTTCTTACTTACCTCCATCATACCGCAAACCTGCAGCATATTTCCCTCTGTGGGCTCTTGGCAGCCAGACCTCCAGCCCGTGGATAAAAGATGTGAGCTCATTTTACCCACAACCTCTCTATTCCTCTCTTCTTAAGAGCTTTCACGCTAGCTCACATCAGCGAGTCTTGGTGTCTTGATTCTTTTTTTTTTTTAAAGACTTTATTTATTTATTTGAGAGAGAGAGAGACAGCCAGCGAGAGAGGGAACACGGGCAGGGGGAGTGGGAGAGGAAGAAGCAGGTTCCCAGCAGAGGAGCCTGATGGCAGGGCTCGATCCCAGAACTCTGGGATCACGCCCTGAGCCGAAGGCAGATGCTTAAGACTGAGCCACCCAGGCGCCCCTGGTGTCTTGATTCTGACATGAACTAACACTGAGGCTTCAGAGAAAAGGGTTTTGATGTCATTTCAAAATGATACTAATGAAATTAACTCTAATTTGTTAACGCAGGAGCAAGAGATTTCAGAAGTTTTTACTAGCAAGCAAGGAGAGCCCATTTCTGAGATGTGGGGTGTTTGCCTGCTTCCTGGTCCTCTAGCCTCCTGAGGGGCTGGGCAGGCTGCTACGCCCAGCCTGCAGCTCCCCCTCGCAACGGGTATTCCTGATCTCTGGCCCCATCTCATTTGTGTGCTTGCAGCCCTCGTTAGTACTGGTTAGAATCAGCTGCGACCGAAGCCGGAAGAATGTGTTGGGGGAGTTTCCGGTACTCAAATCACAGGAAGGATGGTGGGGCGGGTGGGCCTCAGGGGTCTTGGATGTCAGGGACTGCGTGCCCGCTGCCTTTTGTCCTTTCTGCTTTCTGAAGGCCTATTCTCTCCACCAGAACATTCCTGTAGCTTCTGCTAGGGAGGGCCCTGGGTGCCGGGGTGGGGCTGGGGCGGATGGCCGCCCCCTACAACGTCACGGATGGAATGTAGGGGAGGTTTATCTAAAGGTGGGGAGTGTGTTTCTCAGAAGTGGGCAGATGAAAAGAACACACATAGATTCAGCTCTTTCCATCCAGTTTTGCTTTTCAGTTCCTTCAAACATACGTCATCTTCATACTGGTCTCTCCTTGGTCCTCCTTGTCCTCTGCCCACCTCTGTCCATGTGCTCTTGTTTACACTGGTTCCCAGGCACAAATGCTTCCTTCCCTCTCTATTTATCCAAATCCTGCCCATTACCCGAAGGCTGACTCTCATCAGGTTCTCCCCCACCTGTTCCAGCCTGTTTGAATCTCCTCTCCCCAAACGTGGACAGATAAACTCCTTGTGTACTTTGTCAGCTCCTGTTTTCTGAGTTGAGTCTTATCTCTACTGCCCTCTCCTTGCCCTTCCCTGGGAGACCTGACCACTCATTCTATCTCTGCCTTCTCATTTCCCACGGATAACTTTAAACCATTTTACTCTGGCTTCTTTCTCTTTCTCTTTCCCAAAATGCTTTTGCTAGACCCATCCATGGCATCTGCACTGTCCTATTGGTCACTTTTTAGTTTTTATCTTATTTAATCTTTCAGAAGTATTGGACTCAGTTGGCCACTTTCTCACCCTTAAATCCTCTCTTCTCTTGGATTTCATGACACCAAGCTCTACTTGTTTCTCCCCACTTGAAACACTACTCTTAGTGAGAAGAGTCTTCTCTTGTCTTCTGGAGTGCCTGAGTGGCTCAGTCAGTGAAGAATTCAGCTTTTGATTTTGGCTCAGGTCATGACCTCAGGGTCGTGAGATGGAGCCCTGAGTCAGGCTCCATGCTCAGTGTGGAGTCTGCTTGTGATTCTCTCTCCCTCTGCCCCTCCCCCCACTCACACTCTCTGTCTCTCAAATAAATAAATAAATAAATAAAATCTTAAAATATATATATATATTCCTTTTCTTTCATCTGGCCAAGGCCAAGGCTTCTTTCTGTCTACAGCCTCTCCTCACATAACCTTAGCCAGTTCTATGGTTTTATATACCAGCGACCTGCTGTTGGCTACCTCATTTATACCTCCCCCAGGTCTTTGCAGCTCCAGACATATACATCCTACTCTCCATTTGACATCTCCGCTTGTATGTCCCATAGACATCTCAAAATTAATATGTCCAAAAGTGAATTCCCCCCAGAAATGTGTTTTTTCTAGAGGCCTTCCCATCCGAATAAATGGCACCTTCGCACCCCCTGTTGTTCTTACCAGGGTAAACCTTGACACTTTCTTCTCCCACACTACCCATATCTATCAACAAAGGACAGTTCCAAAACATTTAAGTTCATCTCTTTCTGTCCCTGTCCCATGTCGCTGCCTCATTGTACACTGTCACATCCTCTCATCTAGAATAGCCCCTGAACTCACCTGATTCCTTTCAAGTCACCCTGCCCCACCATTGCCCACCCAGCAGCCAGGCTTCTTTCCACATCATTCCTCTGCTCCTAAACGTCAATGGTGAGTTATTGCTACTTAGAAGAAATCCAAAATCCAAACTCCGTCCTATTGAGACCTGAGTCTCCAGGTCTCCTGAGTTGGCTTCCTCTCCAGCCTTACCTTCCCATCAGCCCCCTGCTGACACTCCCACCTATACTGACAAACTTTGCATCCTTCAGCTTCCAAGTTCCTGCAGGCCCTGGCACACACCTTCCCAAGTTCATATCTGGAACTTCCTGTTCCTCACTGTTTGTATCCTTTAAGTTACAGCTTAGGTCACTCCTAACAGAGGCCTTCCCTGACTTACCCAAACTAAATTAAGACCATGTACCATAGATTCTATCATAGTGCTCCTACTTTTCTACATAACGTTCATTACAATTTAATTATATGTTACTTGTGTGATTGTTTGTGTCCCACTAAATGGTCTGCTTCATGAGGGCAGGGCTCTCATTTGTCACTGTTTCCGCAGGAACATGATGTGTGCTCAATAAGAAGATTTTGAATGAAGGAATGGATAAATAAAAATAACTAGATTTTAATATCCCCAAAGGACAAAGTGGTTCTCATTCTTTTCACCCTCAGCCAAGAGTTAATAAATACTTATTGACCTCAATACTCTATCGTGGAAAAAAAATAACAGCAACAAGGAAGAGAATCACAGCATTATAAATCTATGTGACAGTATAAAAGTTATGTACATTAATATAATTAGTCCCAGCAAATAAGGGACAGGATTCTACCCACAGGATTCCTGAATTTGTGAAATAGCAATGTGCTTAATAATGTAAGTTTATTATATTTTGAAATAACAGATGAATTGGACACACATATCTGGATATTTGGCATTGTATAGACAAAAACATCTGGATTATTGGCAGAATATTTCTACTTAACTGATGTATTTTAGAGCTGTGTAAACAGTCACAGATTACTCTGAAATTATGTTTCTTGGGAGGTTGCCACATGAATAAATGATGGAGGAGATTTCTGGTTCCAGAAAGATGATGGACTAAGTAACTTGAAATCCCACAAACACACAGAAATTCTGGATACATATATCCTTAAATATTGCATAGCTGAGATCATGACTATCTGAAATGAGGAGGAAACTGAAAATCAGAACAGTAAGTACATGCATTGACCTGGGAGTTGGCTTTTGGTCCCAGTAAACGTAGGGTCTTGGGTTTTAACACCTATTTGAGAACAGGAGACAAGGTCTTGGAATACTGAGAAGTATAAATCAGGACTTTTGAAGAGCCGAATTCTCATTGGAAAGGGAGATTAGAAAAAATCCACCTCTTGGCACAAGGAGAAGACAAGGAAGCTGTCTCAGCTTGAGTCTAGGGAAACAGACCTTCTAGAGAAAATTAAGCACTGGGCTAGCCCTTGGGTTTTGGGTCCAAAACATGTCTTGAACCCACTCAGAAAACATGCAAATATCTCTGCAAGTCTCAGGAAACTCCTAGCAGAGAAATAAACATAACAATCTGTCCCAGAGTGGATACCCTTGGAATGCCTGCAATTCTGAATCACCCTGACGTGACACGCCAACAACACAGGCCTCACTGTATTTTCTCAGAAAATAAGCTCCATTAGAGATGAGCTCATGAGTTTAAAAAATTAAAAACATACAATGAAATAATTCACTGTGAGCGAGAGTCAGCAGACACAACAAACAGTAGGATTCAAGTCCCATGAACTTGAGATAACAGAAGAACAATCAGAGAGGGAAAAGTATGCTAAAAATGCTTTAAAACATAATAGGAGGAATCAAACTCTGGAGGAAAGATCAAGATACTATAAATAAAGAAAAGAAGGTTTAAATATAACTAAATAAACTTTCTAGAAATGAGAGCTGTATTCATTGAATAAAAAACTCATCTTGATGGGTTTCACAACACATTAGTACACTACAGGAGAAAATTATTGAACTAAAGGTTAGAGGATTTTACCTAAAATGCAGCAGAGAGAGATAAGACAGAAAAAAAAAAAAGAGCTCAAGATCATGATAATGAGAAAGTCCAACACAAAGGTATTAAGAGTTCCAGAAAGAGATAATAGAGAGAAAAGTTTAGAGGAAAATGGATGATAATTCTGAGCTGATTAGAGTCATGAACCCTCAAATGGAGGAATCCTAAGGAATCCCAAGCTGGGGAAGTCTAAAAAAAAAGCAAACCACACCTAGATATTTTCTAGTGAACCTATTTAAACACCAAGTAAAAAGAGAAAATCTACAAACCAAAGAGGGGTAAGAGATCACATGCATAATAACAATGGTTAGAATGACAAGATTTTTCAATACCAACAATAGAGACCAGAAGATAATATAATAGCATCTTAGAATTACCATATTAATCAAGAAAGGGGAAAAAACAAAGGCAGTTTAGTTAACAAATAATGTGGAGAAATTGCCTCTCACAGAACTTCACAGAATTTTAAAAAATTACCAAAAAAATGTATCTAAGTAAGAAGGAAATAGATGGAAGAAAGCAGGCTGCAAGAAGTAACTTTGGGAAAATAAGTCCGAAAGCATGTGGGCAGATCTGAGCAAATATTGTCACCCAATAGTAATGACATGTTTGGGGACTATAACAGCAAGAATTGAAATAGTAGACCACGGTAATGAGTCGGACAGGATACGGAAATTAAGAGTTCAGGAATTTTAAGGTTTTTGTGTTGTTTCTCTGGAAGCTGGCTATCAATCAACTTTAGATCTTGTTAAATCAATATGACTGTTGAAATTTTAAGAGTAAATACCAAAAAAAAAAAAAAGTAAAATTAGAATATGAAACATTTAAGCTACTGTTGAGAGGAAGGGGAATAACGAAAATCTCATTAATCCAAGAGAAAAAGAAATAACGACAAATTATGGTAAATAGAAATTATAAAATAATAGAATGAAAATAAATCTAAATATATCACTAATCACAGCACATTTAAGTGGGTTAAATGTGAAGGCCCCCAGGCTTTTTACATTTTTCATTTATTTAAGTTCATCTACTGATGCATACATTACATACGACAAATTAACCGATTTTAAAGTATTCAATTTGAAGAATTTGAGATGTTGCGCAACCACCCAAATCATAAAACAGAACATGACCATTCCCTCTAAAATTTCCTTTATGCCTTTTCAGTCAATATACTTCTGCCCTATCCACCCCCTTGTAACTACTGATCTGTTTACAATAACTGTAGCTTGAGTTTTCTAGAATTGGATATAAATGGAATCACAGCATGAACTCTTTTATTTTCTTTTTTTCCTGCCTTTTTTCACTTAGCACAATGCTCTTTGAGATTCATCCATGTCATTGTATGTATTGGTACATTCTTTTTTTACTGGTGAGAGGTATTCCATTTTCTTTATCCATTTCCCAGTTGAGGGACATTTGGATTCTTCCAGCTTTTAGCTGTTACGAATAAAGCTGCAATAAACATCACAAAAGGTTGCTGTATGAACATATGTTTTTATTTCTTTGGCTAACATCTAAAGAATGATACTGCATGGTGAGTTTATGTTAATTTACAATAAGCTGCCAAACGATTTTCCAAGGTAGTTATACCATTCTGAATTTTCACCAGTAATTGAGAGGTCCAACTGTTCCACGTTCTCACCAACACCTGTGTACTCCCATGATAATTTAGTACAAGTTTAGTGACTTAAACAATACAAATTTATTGGCTAAGAAGTCTTGCTAGACTAATGATTAAGGTATTGGCAAGACTGTCTTCTTTCAGGAGGCTGTAGGAGAGGAACGATTTCTTTGTTCACTGCTCATTTTCTTGCTGGCTATAAATTGCTGTACACTCCAGCTCCTCTAACTGGTTCTCCCCCCATTAGTACAGCATAGTGATTTGGCAAGTTTATACATCACAAGTATAGCTACCATCTTTCACCGTACAATGCGATTACAATATCATTGACTATATCCCTTATGCTGTGCCTTTTATTCCTGTGCCTTATTCATCCCATGAATAAGAAGCCTGAATCTCTCACTCCCCTTCACCAATTTGGCCATTCCTCCTCCCTCTGGCGATATATTGCACAGCCATAAAAAAAGGATGAGATAAGGCCATTTGCAAAACATGGACAGACCTAGAGTATATTATGCTAAGTGAAATAAATTAGACTGAGAAAGGTAAATACCATAATATTTCACTCATATGAGGAATCTCAAAAAAAAATGAATAAACAAACGAAAAACAGAATCAAACCTATAAAGAACAAATTTGTTCTTTTTCAAAATTGTTATGGCTACTCTAGGTCCTTTGCATCTCCATATAAATATTCAAATCAGCTTATACATTTCTATGAATAAAAAAGAGACTTCTGGGATTTTCCTGGAATTGCCTTGAATAGCTAAATTCAGACAGAACTGATACCATAACAATAAATCTTCTGATCCATGAACATGATATATCTCACTTTTTATTTGGGTCATCTTTAACACCTCTTGGCAATGTTTTGTAGTTTTTGGTTCATTTATTTTGAAAATACTTTGTTAAATCTCTCCCCAAGTACTTCATACATTTTGATGCCACTATAAATGTTACTGTTTTTCAATATCAATTTTCAAATGTTAACTCCTATATTTTGTATGTTGACCTTTAAGCTTGACACTTTGTTAAAGTGTCTGTTGGGTTTTTTTTTTTGTAGGTTCTATAGGTTTTTCTCTCTAGATGATCATACCATCTATATGCATTTTATTTCTTTTTGTTGCTTGATTTCCTTTGCTAGGTACTCCAATTTAATATTGAATAGATGTAATAAGAGTGAACATTCTTGTTCTCAATATTAGGGGTAAAGCATTGTCTTTCATCCTTAAACGTGGTAGTAGTTATAGGTTTTCATAGATGCCCTTTATCAGATGGATAAATTTGTGTAGCATGAGTACTATTTCATCCTCAAAAAAAAAATCCCTAAAAATTTCATCCTTAAAAAAAAAAATGAGTACTATTTTATCACTGAAACCAGTGAAACCATCTGAGCCTGGAGTTTTCTTTGTGAGAAGGGTTATAACTACAAATTCACTTAAAAACAAACCAGTGTTGGGCTGTTCTGGTCATATATGTTTTTTAGTGAGCTTTGACAATTTGTGACCTCCAAGAAATTTGTCTATTTAATTTGTCTAGTATATTGGCATAAAATTGTTCATTATATTTCCTTACTATCTCAGTAATGCTACTGGATCTGTAGTGATGCTTCTTCTTTCATTCATAACATTGGTAATTTGTCTTCTTTCTTTTCCTGATCAGTTTGGCTAAATGCTTACTGGTTTATTGATCTTCTCAAATAACCAGCTTTTGGTTTCATTGATTTTCTTGATTCTTTTAAAATTACCTTTTCATTTCTATTTCATTGATATCTGCTCTTTTATTATTTCTTTCCTTTTGCTTACTTTGGGTTTAATTTGCTCTTGTTTTTGCTTTCCTCTGGTGGACATTTAGTTAATTGATTTGAGATCTTTCTTTCTTAATGTAGACATTCAATGCTACCAAATTCCTTTAAGATTTGTTTGGCTGTATCTCATATATGTTGTTATGCTGCATTTTCATTTTCATTCAATTCAAAATATCTTTTCCTTAACTTGTGGGTAATTTAGAAGTGTTTTCTTAAAATTTTGAATATTTGATCATATTCCAGATATATATGTTATTAATTTATAGTTGTGTGAAAATATACTGTGTTCAGATAATGTATTTTGCGTGATTTCACTTTTTTCTAAATTTATTGAGACTTGTGTTACAGTTCAGGATTTGGTTTATCTTGGTGAACCACCTGTGTGCCTTTAAAAAATGTGTAATTCTGCCATTGTCAATGGAGTATTCTCTAAATGATTGATTGGGTCAAATTGGTCAATAGAGCTGTCAATATTCTAGATAATTACTGATTTTCTCTTTGTTCTAACAGTTATGAGAAAAGAGTGTTGAAATCTTCAACTATAATTGTGTACTTGTCTAGTTTTCCTTTCCCTTCTGCTAGTCTTTGCTTCATGTATTTTGAAGCTCTGCGAATGAGTACATTCACATTTAGTTTTATTATATCCTCATGGTGATTTGACTTCTTTATCATTATGAAATGTCCCTCTTTATCTCAAATAATCTCTAATAATATATCTTTCTCCAAAATTTACTCTGACAATGACATAGTCATTCCAGCTCACTTTTTTTTTTTTGGTTTATTTATTTATTTGAGAGAGAGAGAGAGGGAGAGAGAGAACGAGCAGGAAGGGCAAAGGGAGGGGGAGAGAATCTCCAGCAGACTCTAAACTGAGTGTGGAGCCCAACATGGGGCTTGATCTCATGACCCTGAGACCACAACCTGAGCCAAACTGAGAGTAAGGCACTTAATTGACTCTGCCACCCAAACACCCCCAGCTTACTTCTGATTACTGTTTGCCCTCAGTATCTTTTCCATTCTTTTAAAATCTGACTTTATTCATAAAGTGGATTACTTCTAGAGGACATGTGGTTGGGTCTTGCTTTTTCTCCCCCTCCCCCCCATATGATAACCTCTGCCTTTTAACTGCGTTGTTTAGAACGTGTGCACTCAATGTATTTCATCATGTCATTGGATTTAAATCTATCATCTTATCTCTTTTCTGTTTGTTCCATCTTGTCTATGTTTATGTTTCTCTTTATCTGCTTTCTTTTGGATTAAGTATTTCTAATAATTCCATCTTATTTGCCCTACCGGCTCATTATGTACATCTCTTTTTTGTGTGTGTGGTTGATAGAGGGTTTATGATGGACATTGTTACGTTAAACATTGTCTATCTTAAATAACGTTAAATCACTTCAAGTACAGTGTAGGACCTTTACAACAGTACGTGTAGGGTTCCCCTTTCCATCCTTTATGCTCTTGCTCTAAATTGTCCTACATATGCTGTAAACTACACAATATATTGTTATTTCTTTTATTCTGATCGGTCAATTATCAATTAAAGAAATGTAAACATGAGAAAGATGCCATTTATATTTACGCATTTATTTACGATTAGGGCCCAGTTCATTTCTTTATACATCCAAATTGCCATCTGTTATCATTTTCTTTTTGCCTGAAGAAGTTGCTTTAATACTTCTGGATGAATGTAATGAAAAATAAAAGTGATAAAAGTAAACCCAAATATTTTACTAATCATGCTACGTTTTAATGTATTTTACCACCAGATATAATATAGTGGCTCAGACTGGATTTTTTAAAATCCTGTTCTATGCTGTTTACAAGAAACACACCTACAACATAATGACACAGAATGGTTCACAGTAAAATCAAATATTAATTAAACTGAGAAACTATAGTAATAACAGAAAAGATACACCTTAAGGCAAAAAAGCACTATTAAGAATAAAGAGGCTTGGGGCTCTGCTCAGTGAGTTAAGTGTCTGCCTTCGGCTTAGGTCATGATCCCCACTCCTCAGCAGGGAGTCTGCTTCTCCCTCTCCCTCCGGCCCTCCTCTCCACTGGTGCTTTTGCTCTCTTTCTCTCTCTAAAACAAATAAATAAAATCTTAAAAAAAAAAAAAGAATAAGGAGGCTTGTCACATGATGATCAAAGAAAAATTCAACACAAGATGTGACAATTCTGAACTTTTAAGTACCTAATAATTTAACCCAAAATCATATAAATACAAAATGGACAGAATTATAAGGAAGTTCACAAATCTGCAATCTTGGTAGGAGATTTTAAGAACCTTTGCCTTTCCTTGATGAATGAAATAGACAAAATATGAAATGATACAAGGATTTGAATAGTATAATGACAAAGCTTATATATTGGATCTCTCTCTATACCTATGTCTTTAAATTTGTACAGAGAACCTCTCACTCAACAATTAAGAAATTCACATTCATTCATGAATGTAATTTATAAGAAGAGAGAAAACTTCAGAACTCTTAAACATTTAACATATACCCCATATTCTCTGTAACAAAGGGGGAAAAAAGAAATTAAATACCACAAGAAAGCACAAAAACCCACTTTGTTAAATTTTAAAACCCACTTCTAAATAATTAATGGTCAAAGAAAGAATTATAATAAAATATAAAAAATTAATCATACTTGTGGGAGATAGCTAAAAGAGTTTTAAAAAATAAATCTATACATTTAAATGTAATAAAATGAACCAATATAGTTATTAGGAAAAACAGCAACAGATTAAATAGAAAGGATATATAAGAGAAGAAATCATCAAAAACTGAAATCAATGAAATAGAAAAGGAAAATAGAATTGAAAAGATTACTAAATCCAACAGCTTGTTCTTTGAAAAGACTAATAGAATAAGAAAATCTCTAGCAAGATTTAGCCAGAAACAAAGGAGACAAATACATACAGCTGACATTTTAGAAATCTTAAGCAAAATTTATCAACAAAAATATGACATTGAGATTAGATTTTCTTAAAAAAAATCTCACTTCTAAAAAATTGGCTCAATAATAGACAGAAAACCTTAGTAGGTCTATAACCCATAAAGAAAATGAATTTAAAGTTAAGTGTCTAGTTGTTTCCCATTCTTTAATACAAACAAAACCCTTGAATTCTGTCAACACTCTAAGAAACAAATACTTTCTATTTTATGACAACTGTTCACAGCATACGGGAAAAAAAAGGAAAGACCTTCCCCCAACTTCTTTTATGAATTAGTATAACCCTGATACCAAAACTCAAAGAAGAGTAAGATGAAGGAAAATTATTGAATGATTTCACTTATGAATATTGATACAAAATTCTAAATAAAATACTGGCAAAATAAATCCAGCAATACACAAAATACATTATCACCAAATTCTGGGGTTTTCCTGGAATACAAGAAGGCTAACTTACCACATTAACAAATCAAAGGACAAAATAATATAATCTTTTAAATAGATGCAGGAAATAAATTTTATATCATTCAAAACCCATTCTTAATGAAAATCCTTAACAAACCATGACTAGAAGGGAAACTTTAACTTAATAACCTACCCAAACCCCACAATTAACATTATATTTACTGGTAAAATATCAAAAACATTCCTTTTTAAATCAGTATCAAGCTAAGGATATTTACCATCACAACTGCTATTTAATATTAGTCCTGAAGTTCTAGTAATTAGAAAAAGAACTATGATGATTAGAAAAGAGAAAATCCTAACAAGATAATATGTTTATCTGCAGATTAACTATTGGACAAGCTAAACTGCAGATAAACTTCTGGCAGAATTCAGCAAGGTTGCTAGATATAAGACGAATGTCCAAAACCTAATAGTTCCATTTATCAGCAATAAATTATTAGTAACTGGAATTACAGGCAATATTCTCTGTCTAGCAATAAAAAATAGCAATAGGATGCAATGTGACAAAAATGAGATGTCTTTATAAGAAATTACAAAATTTTTCAAAAGACATCAAAAAAGCTCTAAATAAGTAAAGAGATACCACCTACCACCACGACGGAAAGGCTCAATATTATAAGGTTAATAATACTCTTAAATTAATTTATAAAAGCAGTTCAATTCCATTCCTGACTGGGAATTTTCCAAATTGATCCTAAAGTTATTATGCTATAGCGGAAAAGGCCCAGAATAGTAAAGGTAGTTTTGTGGAAGACTAACAGTGGGGAGGGGTGGGGAGTCGTTGTAGATACCAAGACTTATAAAACTATAATGATAAAGACGGCAGAACTGGAAAGGAATAGAGAAACAGATCAGCTGGGCAGATTATTAATTCAGAAACACCTCCCATATTAGGTAACCTGACATTTGACGGAAAGCTGTCATTACCAATCGAGGAGAGGACTGTTAATAGCCAGGGCTGGGCCAATTGGCTGTCTACGGACAAAAAGAAAAATAGGTTTTTATCTTACTTCATTCATAGGTTACAGACTTGTATGAAAAGCTGTAAAGCTTTTAGAAGAAAATATAGCTGAATACTTTTATGATGTTGGGGGTAGGGAAGCTGTTCTCAAGAACCAAAAAACACAAAACAAATCCCAGGCATGAACATTTTGATTAGATGGTTTTAATCCTGCATCATATGCCACAGACAAAGTAAAGAGACAAGCCACAGAGAAAGAATATATCTGCAATCCTTATAAAGTGACAGAGAATTAATCTGCACTATATAAAGAAATCCTGCACATGAATATAATTAAGACAAACAAGCTTATAGAAAAACAAGGAAAGGATTTGGACGGACGATTCTGGAAAGGAAACCTAAGTGGTCAGTATGGAGATCTCGGCCACAGTAATAATCTGGGAAGTAAAAATTAAGAGTTATCACTTACACTCTTCAGAAAGGCAACATTTAGAAGACTGGTAAGAACTGGCAGGGACGTGCGGAACTGGGGATCCCAATACCCAGCTGGTGAGAGTACACATTGGCATGACCCACCCCCGAGGGAAGTGGGGTGGATGTGTGTTTGAAGATGTGTATACGCTCTGACCTGGCGGTTCTCGAAGGAGCCGTGAGTACCACGTGCACTGCAGCCAGCCCCCCGTGGAAGAGTCATCATTTCAGCAGGGATCACACCAGGCAATGGTCACCCTGAAACACTGCGACCTGTCTGAATTACCATATACACTATATTTCACATACATCATAGCATATATTTGACATTTTCATCTTTTCTACTGTCTATCTCACGAAGGCAGGTTGTCTCTGTCTTTTCTTTTTCCCGCTAATCTTACCACCCAGCACCTAAAACAGTGCCTGGTGTATTGTTGGAAACCTATAACTATTTGTGGCAAAAATGAATTGGCCAAATCTCAAAAACACAACACTGAACCAAAAAATGAAGACGTGAAACGGTAGGGATACCATTCACGTGAGTGTTAAAGCATATGATTGTACATAGTTTATGGCTACCAAATGGATGTGTAGTAAAAAACAAATAAATAAATATGCATATTAACTAGTAGCCATCTCTGGGGAGAGCCTAGGGTGGGGGATGTTTTGGGGTCGGGTTTTAGTCACATCTATAACATTTTGTTTCTTAGATTGGTCGACCTGACATAAATTTGGCAAGATGTTAACATCTTTTATCTGGGGTGTTTGAAATATTTTATAATGAAAAAAATTTGCTGGTAAGTGAAGAAGAGAGAGGTTGTCAGGGTATCTCGTTATATGAAGGCTGTTCCTGCATTTCTGATGCCAAGGCCACCTTGGACATATGGAATTTTTCACAGTAACCCCCTCTCCTTAAAGTTGCTGACGCCACCCTAGGCAGTCACGCACAGGTGTTTCTGGTTCTACTTATCTTGGAAGATCTAATTCTGCTGTGCTTTATTTAATCAGGGCTCTCTATTTGCCTGTGGGGAGAGGGCATCAGCTACTGGAAATGAGCCCTTCCCCAGTCAGCCATAACGTCACTGTCCACTAACCAGGGTTGGGGAGCGGACGCAGGCATCTCTGTGATCAGATGATCGGTGTATGCCAGGCAGAACGAACTGCAAGGCTGGAGCAGACGAAGACATTTATTAACACAGATAAGTTTTTATTGAATTAAGAAGGAGCACTTAGAAGGAAGACTCTAGGGAGTAAGAGGATTAAGTCATTTTGAAACATTTTTCTCCTGTCAAGTGAGCAAATGAAACGTCAGCGTGGCCGTCTGATTCTGATTCTCTCTAGCCGTGTGGAATGGCAGCCTCCAAAGTGAAGAAGAGAGCGCTCTTAGTTCCCAGGAGAAGCGTCCACAAGTAGGAGTCAGGAACGACCTATCTACAGGACATGTCCACGATCAGAATATCCAGAGAGTACACCACTCTGGTAACAAAGGAAGGTGACGCGTAAGGAGCCATGGTCTTTTTTATTATTAAAAAATACGATTTTTAATAAAAAGTGTTGATGGACTTTCCTTCCTTGGTTGGTTGCTCTCAGGTAGAACACATAAAAGGTCCGCCATCTTAGCCACAACCTTGGAGTGGCCATTACTGTTCTCACTGTGCCCATAAGGCTGTGTTGTTCCAGTGAGGTTACCTAATGCTGGTCACAGAGCAGGGGTGGGGCTCCAGGTGCCACCCCTTCAACACCTTCACCTCTTTCCACTGCCTCACCACCACCCCCCTCAGTCCCACCCCCGCCAACACACACACATTTGAGACTTTGACGACCAAGTATCTTTGGTTCACATTCTGAGCATGACATTGTGTGTGAGGGATGGTTGAATGTGTTCTGAGCTGAGAGTATCCTGTACAAACTGCTTGTTATATTTTTCTTTTCCAAGACTTCCAGTTGGTTCTTTCCCCTATCTTTTTCTATTTCATTACTTCTTAGTTTTGTTTCATAAAGTCTTGTTAATATCTTGGCTTACCTTCCTTTATATATTCAAGAACTTACACATGCTCTTTTTTTTTTTTTAAGATTTTTTGTTTATTTATTTGAGAGAAAGTGAGAGAGAAAGCACGCGCGCATGAGCAGGAGAAGGGGCAGAGGGAGAAGCTGGCTCCCCACTGAGCAGGGAGTCCACGTCCAGGCTCAATCCCAGGACTCCAGGTCATGACCTGAGCCGAAGGCAGACACTTAACTGACTGAGCACCCCCCCGCTGCCCCCCCCTCGTGTCCCAAACATGCTCCTTTTAAATTTGTTTTGAGATTGCTTCTATTACATGCATTCATAAAGAGTAGGTTTATCTGTTGATTAATTGAGTTTGTGGGAACGCTGTCTCAGAACTACATCTCCCGTGTCCCTTGGAATTTTGTTTGCAAGACCACTGGGACTGGGACCTGTTTCTGATTTCTCTTCGTCCTTCTCATTTCATGCCTCCCTGGTTTTGTGGTTGCCCCCAGCCACCCACCCGAGATGGCCTGTTTCCTTGGTGATACCCTCACCCAGGTGAAGCCATTCTCAGCTCCTGCCCAGCTGTGAGGATGAATTATGATACCATCCGTGTTCTGCCCTTCCTGCCCCACTCCCTCTGAAGCTGGCCTCTAGGAAAGGGAAGCTTTCAATCCCAGCTACCCCTATGATTGAGCTCTGGCTTCCTCTGCTTGGAGCCCCAAAGTTTGTGACATCAGCACTTACCACTGTGTTCAATTTCTAGTCCTTGGATGTGTTTATTTTGGTTCTAATTGTGACCCTGTCCTTTTTAGGTTAAAAAAAAATTCATCTATAATTACTATGCTTGCAGAGCAGGGAGAGATTCAAAGGGTAAACTCACAATATTACTTTGACCTGAAGCCCAAAAGCTGCTATTAATTTTTTTTTTTATTCTTTGAACAGGAATGAATGTTTTGTGTAACTATTTTTTTCTGCCTCTTTTTTTTTTTTTATCTAAAAGTAGAATGCAGAACATTCTCCACTCCCTGTGGAAAGTCTTGATTTCTGAGGGTATTGGCAAGGTGGTTTGGATTTTTTTTCAGGTTTTTATGGTAGTGCATTCAGCTATAATGGGTGGAGTCTGGCCCATTCCTGTATTAGGAGGACTAAAAATTGGAGGAAGGGAGGGAGGGGATAAGAGCTGCATTCCATGCCTTATCTTTAGCATTTACAAGAACCATATAAATGTATTCAAAATCCCTAAAGCAGGAAGAGAGTAGTAAAACCCATGTGTTCATAGGAAATTCCGCAGCTATTTGCTCTGCAGTGTGTTCTGGAAAGAGAAGAGGTAAATACACAGAGGGAGGTGTCCTGGGTCCCAGAGAGAAGATGGCAGGCCCACCGTAGCTCCCTGCTGGGGCCCCCATGCCCAGTCAGCCCTCCCATGCTTCCCCTGGGTCCCAGAGGGAAGATGGCGGGCCCACCGTAGCTCCCTGCTGGGGCCCCCATGCCCAGCCAGCACTCCCGGGCTTCCCCTGGGTCCCAGAGAGAAGATGGCAGGCCCACCGTAGCTCCCTGCTGGGGCCCCCATGCTCAGGCAGCCCTCCCATGCTTCCCCTGGGTCCCTGTGGATTATGGATGCCGAGAGTGAGAAGCTTCGTGAGCCAGGATGGGTTGGTGGTTGTTGCCAGACCTGAGCGTCTGCATCATTGTGTCTCAGGACTGAGAAGTCACAGGGACTGTCTTCCTACTTGGCTGTTCTCCACCTTCCACAATAAAATGGACAAAATATCAGAGTCTGCCCGTTCAGTGTGACAGGCAGCATGGGTACTAAGGCCAAAAGCACAGACCTAGGAATCAGAAGGACTGGGTTAGCGAGGCAGCCCGGCCACTTACCAGCCGTGTGACAGCGACAGGCTCCTCAGGTCCTCCAGATCTCAGGCTCTGGCTAGCAATGACGTGGGACTAAGGGGATCGGCTCATGTGAAGGCTCTTGTGAGAGGAAGGGAAAGAATGCACAACAAGCAGTCAACACAGGTAAGTACTCCATGCTGTGTTACTGCTTTTTGCATTATCTCATCAACTCGGCTCATAAAGGGATCAGAGGCAAACTAGAAAGCCAACGTGTTTACTCCTGGGCCAAGTTCCAAGAACAAAGCTATCCCTCCCCCACCTTCACCCTGACCCCAACTGGGACACTCTTCTAAATAAATCTCATATTCTAATTGCATATCTATGCCTCTTAAGATTTATTGGGTCTTGATTTCTACTCCCAGTCTATTTCAAATGTGGCTTTTTTCACCGAAGTCAAAGAATGTATCTTTGCTGGGATTCAAAGGCCTCAAATTGGGAGGTGATGGTGGGGGGTGGGGAGCTCTGAGACCTTGGCTGGACTGGAGTTTCACCCATCCCCCACTCAGACCCCACAGGACAAAGTTACCACCCAAAGGAACCACTAGTAACCACTTGGATCTGTTGGACCTGTGCTACCAAGGCCTCCCAACCCACTGCCTCCACCCTGGGAGACTTTTGTGGAAAACAGGAAATTGTTTTTCTCTTCACAAATTGCAAAGAGCTGTGTGCCACTTTTTTAAAATATGAACCACGTTTGTTGAGGAGAATCACAAATTTACCTCTGCTCTGACCCCTGCTGTAGTGTAAGCATGGGTGGGAATATTTGTGCATGTTTTCAAGCGAATTTCATCTATCTATACTTTTTGTGCTTCGGGAATGTAAATATGATTCATCTTCAAAATAGGATTAATCTTATTTTAATCTGTTGCATTTTCCCCACTAATTATTGTTTCTCAGCATTGTCTACTTTTTTTCCTCACTGAATCAACAAGCCACTTCTCCCAGTCAAACATAACATTTTAGAACTAATTTTTCTGCAGCTTGCTTGAATTCTCTGATGGTGTCATGAGGGACCCTAGGGTTCTCAGAATGAGGGCAAGTCAGGAGAAGACGGGGGTGGGGAGTAGCCAGAGGGATGAGGTACCGTACCTTGTTTTAATCCAGCCAGCCCGTTTTATAGAGCATATTGTACTTCTCTGCAAGATTCCACCTGAGGAAAAAATCCTACCATTCCCAAACTGCTATTCCAATGTATTTCATGTGCCCACACCTCATGAATTGTTAATGTACGAGTGTGATTAAAATGGAGTAGCTGTTTTAGTCAACCAGAACTCATACTTGAAGTAAGTGGTTCCTCTTTGAAGTTATCACATCAAGATACTATAGACAAAACCCTATGATGTTGCCATTTCTCAAAAAAAAATTTGGCATGTGTTAAGAATTGACGCCAGGGCTAATTGTATATTACTTTGGTTATTTTCACTAGAGACAAAATCTCATACACAAAATGGTGATGAAAATAATACTTACTTCTATTGTAAGTACTTCTATTGTCCCAGAGAACAAAGGAAATGTAAAATTTACTTCATAAAATCTGAGACAATAAACAAATGTTATGTTTTTAGAAATCTCTGAGGGTGGGCTTAAATTTTTGAAATGGTCCAAAATCATTCTGAGTTAAAACTATTAAAGAAGATAGATAATCAAGCTAGGTTCTGGAGTAAGTGGTCCAAAGATAGGAGTAACTGTAATGCAATGGGGTTAACTTTCTTGGTCGTTTAACCTTGACTCTAAAGGGAATTCCAGAAAGGCAGCTTTCGAGATTAGAATATTTTAGGTCAACACCTTTGGGGGGTACCATTGGTGGATACCCTCTACTTGTAACTGTCATCCTGTCTGAATATGGGGATTTGGAGAGTATGAGTCCCATAAGGAAGTGAATTTCCCTAATCCTCATCCCCAGAACTTGGCAGAGTGGCTGGCAGGATGCAGGTAAGGAATGGATGTTGGTTGAAAATAAAGCTTTCTCAAGGCTAAGTATGTACATATTTATAGGAATACTGATTCCTAAAAGATTGACTTTGTGAAGAGCAAACTAGATCTGAATCCTTGAATTTTCCTCACATCTTTGTTCTTTATCTTGGGTTATTAGATGACCCAGAGAAGCTCAGTGACTCACCCATAGTCACACAGCAAGCACATGGCATGGTGAGGACCAAGCCCAGGGCCACGGACTCTCAGCCCAGTGCTCTCTGCACCCTACCTTGTTGCCCAGGCTGGCTTCGTGGGGATGCCACCTGTGTGTTCACATAGAGTCCCCACTTGGTTTAATGATTGGCTGTTGCTGTCTTGAAATTTTTTAGCCTTTTTAAAGAAGGGGACCCACATTTTAATTTTCCACTGGACTCCACAAATTATTTGGGTCCTGCCAGTACTTTTGTGGGTGTATTCAAGGATTTGTCATGCTGGAGAACTGTGTTCTCATGCTCTCTTTTCAGGATCAAAGACAGGGGCTGATGGGAAAGGAGGATCACCCAGGACTCTACCCTTGGTTTTGACTTCTGGTTGGTGCTTCGTTCATGGTAACTGCTTACCCATTGGCTTGTTCCGCATCAGAGCCAGTACTTCCTCTGGCGGCTCCTGGCGCTGGGAGGAAGCTCGGAAGTAACGCTAGCCAACACAGCTACAGCCAGACAACGTCAAGACAGCTGGTTGAAAAGTGAAAAATCCTCTCCTTAAATATAATCACTGGCTGTCTGGTGTATTGCCAAGAGAATTGAGCTATTGTTTTTGTTTATTTATTCGTTTTCCCACTGCACTAATTGATTTTTCATTGAATTGCCTCAGACTCACAGTTTTGATGTTATGTGGGGACAGCTACTGGCTTCTGTTGTATGGAAATTGGTTTCTTCTCTAATGGGACCTCATCAAGTCATGTGCTCAGCCGATGTGATTAAGTGTGGAGCCTGCTCATAAAAGCTAATTTATCAGCTTGACCATCTTCTTCCATCCGAGGCAGGTCCTTGGCAACGCTAGGAGATGAATCATGCCTGTTTGGCACCATCCCCCATTCCTCTGGGTCTTCTTTGACTTTCTTCTTCACACATAAAACACTCAAATGCTCAGGGCCACCACTGTAGCCCCCCGAGGACTGGGACTTTGCTCTGCATTTTTAGTGTCACTTCCCCATCACAGCCCACTTGGGCTGGCCCTTGTTTCCATGGAGATCATGCTCTGGTGCCTGACTGTGAGCAGTCTTCAACTGATGCCTCCACCCCAGTGCCTGTCTTGCATGGCTTGCTAGTGTGTCCCTGTGCGGGCATATAGGCCTGAGCTCAGTTAAAACATCTGCAGGCTGTAGCAGATGCTGCCACTGTCCTGAACCATCTCACAGCATGGCACCAGTTCTCATCCGTGCAGACAGGTGACCGCGAGCACCTGCCTCTCTCTGCCGGAGGGCTTTCTCTCAGTTGCCTGTGGGCCACACCAGGGTGACACCTCCAGGAGTGAGTGGGAGTGGAGGACAATGCCCCAGGCTTGACAGTAGGTGGGGCTCCTGATGCTCGCATCACACTGTCTCCCAGAGATCGCAGGAACATGGAGCCCAAGTTGACTGCATTGGTAAATTGCTGTGATCATGCCTTTAGTGTTTTCCCTTTGTTTCCCATATTGCTTCCCACTCCCATGTTGGTGTTTCCTTGACTACCTGCCAAATAAATCACTTGCATCCAAACCTTCATCTCCAGATCTGTTTGTCAGGGAGCCAGCCTAAGACCATTGATGTCAGGAGAATCTTCAGAAGCAGAAGCTCGGGATTGGATCTGAGTTACATCATTGCTGGCTAATGGTGGTTGACCAGCAGGAAATATGCAATCACGTTTACTAAGGCTTCTGCCTGCCGTGGATCAAGACCGGCTCCAGGCGAAAGGGCAGGTGCAGTGGCTTATGCAGTAGCTCTAGTGACTGAAGATATAGGGGCAATGAACATTTTAAGGATTCATTGTAATTGCCATAGTAACCCAGAAGAAAGAAAATAACAGGCCCAGGCTGGGCAGTTATCATTCAGGGCACAATGTGAAAGCCAGGGGCCTCCATGGAAGCAAGTGAAGAGCTCCTCGTCTTAGATGGGGGGAGTGCTGAAATCCAGCCCAAACTGGGTGTAGAGATGCTGGAGCGCAAGTCCGGGCAGGTCTCATCTGCTGGACTCAGAACTCTGTTAGGAAAGAAGTGGAAACAGAAACCTGTGATGGTGACTTTTTGTGGATGAACTTGATCCCCTGAGCCCTCGGGACTGTTAAGGGTGGCACTGTCCTTGTTGCCAGGGGTGACTATGCTCCCATTGCTTGCACATCATGGAGAGGGCTCACATGGGCTCAAATCAGTGGCTTTGCAAGGTGATGTGTCTTTTCCCCAAGAACTTTCCTGCCTTTCCTGGTGGCTTCAAGCCCAGTCACAAGGATCCTGACATAGCCTGGCCTGGGCAGGGAAGCACTGTCCCTGTGACTGGAAGAAAAGGGTATGGCCCCAAGTGCTGTAGGGCCTGCCTGATAAATGGTGGTGTGGACGGTGGAGGATGTGCCTGGGAATGGCTCATGGATGGAGGTACCAGGGAACAAGGAATATAAGGCTAGACGGGAGTTTATTGACATAGTGCCACAGTTCTGTGACTCAGCCATTAGCAACCTGGCAAGCACAGCTGAAGCTAGCCCTCTGCATTGCTGGAATGGCTTCTTGAAGCTCAGAACGTTGAAGACCCATGGTCAGTGAGGTAGAGATGCTGTTATGGATGGGGATCCAGTGTTAACACATATCACACAAGGCCACACTTCTGAGTCTAGATAACTGCAAGTAATTCCCATAACATAGAGCAGGAACAGAATGACCACTGGGGACACTGACCCACAGGGATCTGTCTGGGTGGTGACTAGACCACGGAGCTCCACCATCTCACGGTGGTGAGATGGACAGCAAACCCGTACGCTATTGCTTGACTTGTTCTCAGTGAGATCACGAGAGACGAGTGGAAGGCTGATGCCCCCTACAGCTGTGGAAATGGCTAGCCCTTGCCCAGTGTTCAGGACTAAAGCTGTTCTCAGACCCAGGGACCAACAGAGGAGAAGCCAAGTTTCCTTGAGGGAGGACCCTGCAGCAGCAGCATAGAGTAGATATTCCTCTAATCCTTCCCAAAGGCGTCTGTAGATATTTCCAGAATATACCTGCTGGGAGAAGGAGGGTATGGAGATGTTTTGAGGGCTTTTGGGTACACTGATTCCAAATATATTATTTATTATTGTGTAACAAATTACCCCAACAATGAGTGGCTTAACATGACAATGATGCTTTACTTTCTCTTACTATTTCTGTGGGTAAGGAGTTGGGGAGGGACTTGCAGGCAGGCCCAGAGTGCTCGGGAGTTAACGCCCCAGAACAGCCTGCAGCCAAGGGTGATGGGAGTCGAGCCCCACGTGTCTGCTAGTGGGCTCCATGCTCCCAGCACACCGTGTGCTGGCTTCTCTCCCTTCCCAGTCTGACTCACCCACTTCCCCATTGGTGCTTCCTGAAATCACTTCTCTGGTAAATCAGTCACACTCCAATCCAAACCGAGACGCTGTGTTTTCGGGGCAAAGAAGATACTGAACAGGCTGTAGGAAGATCCCATGGCCTTCAGCTGCTTTTAAGAAAAGTTGTCCAAATTGGTGCTCTCCTGGATACACTGCCCTGGCTTGTGCTACTCATAATAAGGGACATCGCTGCTGCCACCCTGACCACAGGTGACAGACCAGGGATTGCTGTCTGAGTCAAAGACAGTGAAGGCACCGGTGAGACGCCTCAGAAGTGGGTGATGCAAAACTGCCCAATCAGAGCGCTCCACACTGTGTGATGACAGAAGACCTCTGTCTGGGGAACGTAGTTCTGGGCAGACAAAGAAAAGGTGGATCACTCCATGTCTCCTCAACACCACGTGTTATGGCTCTGATTCTCTGTCAGCTCGCAGCCCACCCCAGGGCGGGGGAGAAGCCCTTCAGTGAGTGTGTGGCTGCAGAGAACCCCTCATCGCGTGTATCCTGTCGCCAGAGATGAGCTCAGTGTCTGTTGGCCTTGCCATTTAAGGAGCCCCTGAAATCCCACCACATGGCCTCCTGCAGGATGCGAGAATCATCATGTCCAAACCAAGGTCTATAGAAGGTCCCAACCAGAGTCCTAAGACTACACATGCCCCTTGGGTTCATCAGGGTATAGCACCATTACCTCGTGGTACCTTACTGACCCTAGTGTGGTGGTTGTCAACTCTGACGGCCTTTACTCTCACTGAAGAGTTAAAAAAATAAATATATATATGTATATATACACACACATATACACACCATATGTATTCACGTGGTTCCCACCCTTGGAGATTCTAATTCACATGTTCTGGTTTTTAAGATTTTATTTGAGAGAGAGAGAGCATGCGTGAGAGACAGAGAGAGAGAGCACTCACAAGCACACAAGCAGTGGGGGGTTGCAGAGGGAGAGGGAGAAGCAGACTCCCCGCTGAGCAGGGAGCCCCACTGCTGCTCCACCTTAGGACCCCGAGATCATGACCTGAGCCCAAGGCAGATGCCTAACCGACGGAGCCCCCCAGGCACCCCACACATGTTCTGTTTTGTCCTGTTTTAAAAACTCCTCAGGTGATTTTTAAAAAAACTTATTATTTTGAAAAAATAATAGATAGGTAAAAAAAAAAAGTTTTGTGTACCCTCGACCCATCCTCCCCCAGTGGTAACATTTCGTGTGACACAGTTGACTATCAAAACCAGGAAATGAACACTAGTACAAAACCCAACGCTTATTCAGCTTTCATCAGTTATACCAGTGTTCCATGTGTGTATGCACATCTGCTGTGTGTGTCTGCGTGTGTATGTGTGCATGCACATGTCTGTGTGTGCATGTGTGCATGTATGCACATGCGTGTGTGTGTGTGTGCGTGTGTGCACGTGTGCCACCCCCCCATCTCGTACTTTGGGGCAGCCACCCTTCAACTTTCTGTATCTCAGTTCCCTCATTTCTAAAACCAGGCAGCTGAGTTTTATTATCTCCAAGGTGTCTTCCAGGTCCATCACTGAGAATCTGGCAACTTGGGTTGGGCCTGAGAGATGAGCTCTGTGCCTCTCAGGAGTTGGGCAGGGCAGAGAGTGAATAAAGCAGGTCCTGGCTATGACGGGGCGGGTGGGTTCTGGAGTGGCATCATCAGGATTCAGAGGAGTGGAAGTGGCAGATGGGGGCAGATGTCGTGAGTACTCACTTCCCTTTTCATTGCTGCCAGATTTCTCCTCACGCAGGCCTTTCCAAGCCATGGAGAATGGCCCATGGTATAGCAGTAGCTGATGAACCGTGGCCAGAGTCCCTGAGTGGCCCGGCAGCCAGTTTGACATGTATTTCTGAGCCTCAACATCTGAGAGAAGATGTTTCCTAAAGCTTCGCACCTGCTCCTGGGCAGGGCCAGGGCTGTGGTTGAGGTGGGGGCTGGGAGAACCCAGCTCTGGGTGGGTCTCTGCAGATGCTTGGGAGGGAGGGGGCAGGGGTGTGAAAGGGAGAAGTGGGTGGCTGTGAGATCAGTAGCGCCCAGGGCTGAGAACATTCTAAACCCAGCATAGGGCTGGGGACAGAATCCTAACAGGCTGGTCAGTGCTGCTCTGAGTAGGGCACTGTGTGCAGGGTGGGTGTGGGATGGGACTATAGGGGATCTTGCTGGGGCCTTGAACTTGATGATCATGGCCTTAGAAACCTGTGGTCTTGACCATTTCATTCTCTGCTTGTCCAAATGGACTACAACCTCATTGCTCATTAGCTTTGTGGGCAGAGCCCCTGGGTAGAGGTTCAACCCCATGCTAAGGAACCAGGACCAGTTATATGGGTCCCAGGGAGACTAGGGAGTATCCAGATGTTGGAGAACAGGAAGGGCAGGGAGCACCCTAGCCTTCAAGGCCAAGGGTCAACAACTGTGATATAAGTTACATTCCTTCCTTTGATGGAATTAATATTAAAGCTTCTTTGGAAACCACTGAGAAAACTGCTTTTGGAGTCAGATTGCACTATGTACTCACTCTGTGACATTGGGAAAGTTGCTTCATGTCTCTGGGCCTGTTTCCTCCTCTCTTCCTCCTAGAGTTGTTGGGGCTTAGGTGACATAAAACCCAAGTACAGTGCCTGGCATACAGCAAATGCCCTATTGCATTAACTATGACTTCTTTTCCCCCCTGTAATCTGATGTTTTGACATCTGGGAGTCTTGCTGATCTGGCTGTCCCTGGCTAGCCAGTTCTTAGTGATAGTAAACTACTTGCCTGTAAGCACACCCTTCAAATACAAACCAACCAGTCCATAGCCCACACACCCAATCACTTCCTTTATCAGGCTCTAGTCGCTCCAAAGCCTGGCAGTGGGCAATGAGGGACAGCCCCTATGGCTCAGAGCCTGCCAAAAACTAGCCAGTCCTAAACTGCTTACCCCCACCTCCTGTCCCTTCCAATGAAACCACAATAAAGGCTCTTGCCCAAGTTTCCTCTTGCTCCCTCTGCCCCCTGGCTGGTGCTTCGCCGAGTGGCCCTCTGTGTCATGCCTCCTCTTCTTGAGAACTGTGACAAACTATATTTCAATGGCAACCGTCTCCTAATCTATTGGCTTTACTGTACCTCAAATTTTGTATTAGTATACTATATTTTATTCAACTTTGCTTTAAGGACATTTTTAAGTTCATAGCAAAATTGAGCAGAAGATACAGAGATTTCCTACATACCCCTTCCCTCCTCCTGCCCATGCATAGCCTCCCAGCAGAGTGGTACGTTTGTTACAAGAGATGACCCGGCATCAATCCATCATTATCTGTACATTATACTTTAAAACACCTAAATATGCTCAGTACTAATATTATTTGTGTAGTTGTTTGGGCTTGTTGTTTTGTCCATGGATTTCTATGACCTTCCTGGGCTGACAGATACCTCTGGAGCAGAGGTGGTCTCCTTCTGGGTCACCAATATCAGGAAGCATTAGGGAATGAGGACAAAGTGATGCTGACAGCTGGCACAGGGCAGCTCTTCTTCAAAGGAGAGACCATCAGAAAGATCATCACCCAATGGTAAAAGCTACTGTTCACCAGAAAAATGTCACAATTTGGAATCTTTATACATCCATATTCACCTAACACGTAGCCTTCAGATATCTAAAGCAAAACCTGGCAGAGTCACAGGAAAAGTTGACAGATCCACTCTTCGTGATGGGAGAATTTAAACTTTTTTTTAAAGCACATGTGGAACATTTTCAAAAAATGACCATATACTGGCCCACCAACACACTCTGAAAAATTACAACACCTCAGTACCGTCTAGGCTGTGTTCTCTCAATACAGTGCAGTGAAATGAGAAAACAAGATGGTAGGGAAAAAAATCCCCCAATTTTCCATGTTCTTAGAAATGTTAAAGTACTTCTGAATAACTCACGATAGAGGAAGAAATCATCCCTTTTTCCCCTGGAAAAGGGACAGTAGGAGAGTGAGTGGAGGCAGGGAGACTGGTGAGGGAATGGTTGGAATGGTCCAGAAAGGTGATGGTGGCATGGGTTACAATGGCTATGAATGAAAGAAAGAATTGTGATCTAGATTTGTGATATATTGAGGAAGTAAAATTGATGTAAAAAATGCCCTGTGGCTCTCTCCCATCCCCCTGACTGAAGCATTGACTCTTTTTTTTAATAATAATTTTTTGTTATGTTAGTCACCATACAGTATATCCTTAGTTTTTGATGTAGTGTTCCATGATTCATTATTTGCGTATAACACCCAGTGCTCCATGCAATACATGCCCTCCTTAATACCCATGATTGGGCTAACCCATCCCCCACCCCCCCTCCCCTCTGAAGCCCTCAGTTTGTTTCCCAGAGTCCACAGTCTCTCTTGGTTCATTCCCCCTTCTGTTTACCCCCGCGTCATTCTTCCCTTCCTTCTCCTACCCATCTTCCTATTTCTTATGTTCCATAAATGAGTGAAACCATATGATAATTGTCTTTCTCTGCTTGACTTATTTCACTTAGCATAATCTCCACTCCTGTCCATGTTGTGAAGCATTGACTCTTTACCCCTGTCATTTACTTCCGGTTTTCACTGCTGGTTTTCAGTGGCATTGCAGTCATGCCCAGGGAGATTCTGGTCCTCTGGCATGGGGTGGGGCAGACCACCCTCTGTCCTCAGCCACTGCAGGCCTGGAGTGGGATCCGGATACCCTCTTCCCCCTGCCTTGCTGAATGCAGCTCTGGGGTGGAGAGAATAAGTGTGCGTGGCTGAGGGACACTAGCTCTACTCATTTCCACAGTGCATTCCTGGAAACCAACCCGGAGCTGGTTGCTTAAAGAAAGTTTTTTCCCCACTGAAACAATGTTGTAATTAAGGGCTATATCCTGCCCAAGGACCTAGCAAATAACTCACAGACATGATGCCCTCACCATGTAAATACTATGCAATGAATTACAGAATTTAGATGACCTTATCCAATCTCCTTATTTTACAATTAGACTTAATGTTCCATAAAGATAACCATGATGGTTTTGCTCACTACCACATTTGCAGGACCTAGCACAAAGAATAAGATATAGAAGAGGTTCCAGTTGTGTTTTCTTAGATTTTTTTGTCTATTTGCCATGCATTCACCACTGACCCAATTATATTAACTATATTTTCTTTTTTCCCTCAACTTTATTGAAGTATGATTAACAAAAAATGTACGTATTTCCATATACATTGGGAAATGGTGACCATGATCAAGCTAATTAAGGTATCCATCACCTCATATTAGAGTTTGCGTGTGTGTGGTGAGAACATTTAAGATTTACTCTGTTAGCAAATTTCAAGTATACAATATAGTATTAATAACTATAGTCACCATGCTATGCATGAGATCTCTGTTTCATTTGTTTCTGCTCTGATCTTTTTTATCTCCTTCCTTTTACTAACTTTGGGCTTAGTTTGCTCTTTTTCTAGCTCCTGAGGTATGAATTTAAATTGTTTATCTGAGATCTATTTTCTTAATATAGGAATTTATGTCTATAAACTTCTGTCTTAGAGCTGCTTTTACTACGTCCCATAAGTTTTTGCATTCTGTGCTCTATTTTCATTTGTTCCGAGATATTGTTAATTTTCCTTTTGATTTCTTCTTTGTCCCATCGATTCCTCAGGAGCATGCTGTTAATTTCTACATATTTGTGAATTTTCCAATTTTGCTCCTGTTATTGATTTCTAGTTTCAAACATTGTGGTATGAAAAAGAAGAGATACCTGATATAATCTCAACCTTCTTAAATTTGTTAAGACTTGTTCTGTGGCCTAACATGTGGTCTATCCTGGAGAATGTTCTGCGTGCACTTGAAAAGAATATGTATTCTGCGGCTGCCCTGTTTATGCCTGTCAGGTCCATGTGGTCTAAAGTGCAGTTCAAGTCCAGTGTTTCTTATTGATTTTCTGTCTGGATGATGTATATACCTTGTTGAAGTGGGGTATTGAGTCATCATCTATTATTATATTGCTGTCGTCTATTCTTCTTGTCAATTCTGTTAATATTTGCTTTGTATATTCAGGTACTCCGATGTTGAGTACCGATGTATTTACAACTGTTGTATTTTCTGGGTGAATTGACCCCTTTATCATTATTAGTGATCTTCTTTGCCTCATGTGACAGTTTTTAACTTAGTCTATTTTGTCTTGATATAAGGATAGCCACTCCCACTCTGCTTCAGTTACCATTCACATGAACATCTTCAGTTCCTTTGCTTTCAGCCTGTGAGTGTACTTAAAGCTAAAGTGAATCTCTCGTAAGCACATAGTTGAATTGTGTTTTTAATCTGTTCAGCCACTCTGTGTCTTCTGATAGAGAATTTAATCCATTTACATTTAAAGTAGTTATTGATACGTAGGGAGTTATTATTGCCTTTTTGTTAATTGTGTTTTGATTGCTTTGTAGTTCCTTTCTTCCTCTTTTGCTGTCTTCCTTCGTGATTTCATGATTTTTTTCTTTTCTGGTGGTGATATGCTTTGATTCCTTTCTCTTAATCTTCTGTGTATTTACTATAGGTTTAGGGTTTTTTCTTTGTGATTACCATGAGGCTTACATAAAACATCTTACAGTTATAACAGTCTGTTTTACGCTGATAAGAACTTAACTTTGACCACATACAAAAACTACGTTTTTACTTCTCCTCTTCCCACATTTTGTGGTTGATGTCATAGTTTACATCTTTTAATATTGTGTATCCATTAATGAATTATTATAGCTACAGCTTTAAAAAATATTTTGTCTTAACTTAACTACACTAGAGTTAAAAGTAATTTATGCACCACTATTGCAGTACTAAAGTTTTTGAATTTGACTATATTTTTCCCTTTACAGTGAGTTTTATACTTTCATATGTTTTTATGTTTATTAGTTAGTATTTTTTCATTTCAATTCGAAGAACTCCCTGTAGTATTTCTTGTAAGTCAGGTCTATTGGTGATGGACTTCCTCAGCTTTTTTTGGTCTGATAAAGTCTTTATCTCTTCCTCATTGCTGGAGGACAGCTTTGCTGGCTATAATAATCTTGGTCAGCATTTTTTCTTCTTTCAACACTGACTGTAGCATCTCATTTTCTCCAGGCCTGTTTCTGCTGAGAAATCCACTGACAGTATTACAGGGGTTCCCTTGCATGACAAATCACTTTTTTCCTGCTTCCTTTAAAATTCTGTCTTTATCTTTGACTTATGAGAACTTCATTATAATGTGTTTTGGTGATGATCTCTTTATGTTTAATCTATCAAGAGTTCTTTGGGCTTCATGGATCTGTACCCCTTCAGATTTGGGAGGCTTCCTGTCATTATTTCCTAAAATACATTTTCTGTCCCTTTTTCTTTCCCTGCTCTTCCTGGGACTTTAATAATGTGTATACATCTTCCTTAACTTATGATGGGGTTATGTCCCAATAAACCCCTCCTCAGTTGAAAATATTATAAGTTGAAAATGCATTTAGTACACCTAACCTATCAAGCATCATAGCTTAGCTTAGCCTACCTTAAATGAGCTCAGGACACTTATGCTGGTCTGCAGTTGGACAAAATCACCTAACACAAAACTTACCTGATAATACAGTGTTGTTCTTTCTTCTGCTTGATTGAGTATATGGTTGAGACTCTTTAATTTTTCAGTTCAGTCATTGTGTCCTTCAGCTCAAAAAATTATTTGCTTCCTTTTTATGGTTTCTGTTTCTTTGTTGAACTTCTCATTTTGTTCATGTTTTATTTTCCTGGTTTTGTTTATTTTTTTTTATCTGTGTTCTCTTGTAGCTCACTGAGCTTCTTTATTTTGACAATTATTTTGAATTCTTTGCCAGGGAATTTGTAGGTTTCCATTACTTTAGGATCAGTTTCTAGAGCTTTATTTTATTCCTTTGCTGTTGTCATAGTTCTCTGATTATTCATGATCCTCATTGCCTTGTGTCTGTGCATTTGAAGAAATAGTTACCTCTTCCCATCTTAACAGATTGGCTTTGACAGGAAAAGCTCTTCACCAGTCAGCCTGTCCAGAAATTTTGGAAAGGCCAATTGGGGGGGGGGGGAGGTCCATGGGCTAGTTTGGTACTAGAGTCCTCAGTGGGGCTGGGCTTATGTCTGGGTCAGTGGGCTGGTGAGCCTGGTGCCAGTGTCCAGGGGGGCCAGCCTACTGCCTAGGTTCACAGGGGTTCACCCAGAACCTGAGTATACTGGGTTGGGTGGGTCAGGGTGGCACTAGGGTTCATAGGGGCAGACCTGGAGGCCCTCCTGGTGCTGGGGCAGGCTTTGAGCCTGAGTCCTCAGGGACCAACTTGGCCCTGAATGGGTTTGATGCCTGGATCCATTGGGATGGAGCTGGTTCTGAGTCTGTGGAGGCTGGCCTGACACCTGGCACTGAAGAAGGTCCATGGAGGTCAGTCTGGTACTGAGGTCAGCTTGGAGCCTGAGTCTCTGCAGGCTGACCTGGAGCCTGAGTCCATAGGGGCAAGTTAGCGGACTGGGGTTAGGGTCTGGCTTGGCACTTGGGTTAAGCCTGCAGCCTGAGGCTGCATAGGCCAGCCTGTTGCCAGGGTTCACTGGGGCAAGCTTGATGCTGTAGTCTATGGTAAAGATGGGTGCTCATGTCACTCTCCTGCCTCCATGAAGTGGGTATCTTTCTGCACGCTTGACTGTGAGGAGTTGGGGAGGGGTGGTGTGGTGTCTTAGTCCGTTCAGGCTGCTATAACAAAATACTACAGACTGAGTGGATTATAAACACAGAAATTTATTTCTTATGGTTCTGAAGACTAGAAGTCCAAGATCAGGGTGCCAGCATGGCCAGGTCCTGGTGGGGCCCTCTTCTCATTCCAGAATTCTGACTTCTCACTATGTCCCCACATGGTGAGAAGGGCAAGGGAGCTTTTGTGGCCTTCTTCTATAAGGGCACTAATCTGATTCATGAGAGCTCTGCCTCCCAAGGTCTCCCAAAAGTCCCACCTCCTAATGCCATCACAGGGACATTAGGTTTCAACATATGAATTTCAGGAGAACACAAGCATTCAGGCCACAGTGCATGGATAATGTGAAACTGTCCTTCCTACCCTCTTCAATGCATTTTCTTATTTCTGTACTCTACTCAGGTGCTGCAAACTCTCACCTGCATCCCTCAGCTCTCATGAAGGTATATTCATGTGAATTGTTGTTCAAATTGATGTTTCTGTGAGGGACAAGTCCTGGAAACTCTTATTCTGTCACCTTGCTGATGTCACTCCTATTAACTGTATTTTCTTATTTTCTGCATTCTTGATACCCTGGCATTTGGAGGTCTTACAGACCCTGGGAGAGATTTCCCTTCCCAGGACTAGCCGATTCTTCGAGCTAGCACATGAGTTGGCTAGGAGCATCTTTCTCACAGGCAAACCAAACAGTTCCAGGTCTGTGGCCTCCTCCACCTCTTCATCTAACTCTCACACACCTAGCTGGCTCTTCTTCTGCCCTACATCATCACGGGGCCAGGTACCAGGTAACTAGAGACCATCCTTATTGCCCCAAACCCATGTAATTATTCAATCTAGTTAATCCGTAATTCATTACCCTGCTTTGCCTTTCCTGAGGGAGCCTTAATAGAGACTGACTCAGACTTTCCCCTTGCTTTTGTCTTCTGCCTCCTGGCCAGCCCGATACTACCCCGGGGGCCCTACTTGGAGTGGTGGGTCCCTTTCTCTTGGGAAATAGAATAAATTCTTCTTGCAGTGGCCTCTCTGTGCCACCTCCATAAATTAAAACTACATGGTATACATTTCAGAGCAGAAGAGGCTTAATAAATATTTGACTGTCTTAATGAAAGAGTGAATGTATGAATTAAAAATAATCTTTAGTGATCTTAAGTGGCTAACCCAAAGTCACCCAGCTAGGCAGCAATCAAACACTGAAACCCTTAGTCTCTCAACTTTTATTTATTGCTGCCTTTCTTTGGGGGTCTCAAAGTACTTGCCATATTGGTGTACAGGAGCTGGTATATAAGCTAAAGAATATACACGGCCAACAAAATACAATTCCATTGTATCATGAATTTGACCTCCCAAACCATTCTTTCAAGCCATTGCAAATAAAATATATGTTTTCTTCATAACTGGATTTGCTTTTTCAGAACTTAAGAGGATTTTAAGGGTGATTCTTAATTTTTTTTAAAGCTGTTTCAGGGATAGTTGATGAAAGCCTTATTTTCTTGTAGTAAGTTGCCCTGCAGGAAGCAAAGCCTTCCAGAACAATCTCATCGATCAGTCTTCTCAAGACAGTTATCATGTCTTTGGAGTTTTTGAAGGCTTTGCTAAGGGACTTCAGCTTGGAGGCCAAGGAATGACCTTTGGAACTGCTCTTCTATGAGATAAATTGACAGTGTTGAAGGATGAGACTAGCACTGTCTATACACTGTGATGGCCAGACTTGGGTTTGAACTCTACTTGTATAACCTTAAATATGCTGATTAATTCTCAGTATTCTCATCTGTAAAATGGACCTAAAAACATCTAAGCTCCCAGCTTATTCTTAGAATTGGATGACACAGTCACATAGAATCAATTAAATATTTACCAAAAGGAAGCTGTTGTTGCATTTCATAGGGCAGGTCTGTGGAGAGATGATGATTTCACAGGAAAGGCCTGTGTCCAAGGTGCTAATGTGAGGGCAGCTGGTGCCCTCCAAGTGCCCAATCACCCTAAATGCCCAGGCTCAGAGACTTCAAAGAGGAGGAAGGACTTGCAAATCTGGACAAACTTGCAGAGTCCCTCATTCCCTATGCTGGGATATCTGACAGTGCAGGCCAAGCAGAAGCTGATCTCATTTGGGTCTTTCCTGTGTACATGCTGGTCACCAGCTAGCACCACAGTGAATGGGATGTGCTCAGTTCCAGGAATTTGATAGTCAACAAACCAATCAGACAAACATTGAACAGACTGTACTGATCACCTACTGTGTGGAATGCACTAGGCTTAGAGAATCTATTCTTGTTCTTCCTCATGAAGCAAACGAGAAGCTAAACTTCCCTGGAACTGAATAGGCTGGAAACCACCTGCTCCTGTCAGGGGTTGAGGTTTTCCAGAGCACTGTGGCAAAAAGTCATTGCTGACCTTAAAGTCAGTGACTGTTTTGGACTTTCCAATACAATTCAACCAAAGGCTAATTGCAAAACTTAGGAAAAGTTAAAACATGTAATTTTCTTTTTTAATTAAAAAAATTTTTAAAAAAGACTTTATTTATTTATTGGAGAGATAGAGGAGAGAGAGAGCTCACGAGCAGGGGGGGAAGGGCAGAGGGAGAAGGAGAAGCAGGTTCCCTCCTGAGGAAGGGGACTAGGACTCGATCCCAGGATGCTGGGCTCATACCTGAGCTGAAGGCAGACGCTTAACCGACTGAGCCACCCAGGTGCCCCAATAATGTGATTTTCAAAGCTATGAGTTTCTATAGCTTTGAACTACAGTAACTATTCAAGGGTGATTTTTAAAAGATAGCCAACATCCTGTTGAATGATCTACAACGTTTGAAAATAATTTTATGTCTTATCTTCATTAATGTTTATTTTTATGAAGTATGGTTGACATACAATGTTATATTAGTGTCAGGTATGCAACATTGTGATTCAACAACTCTATACATTATGCTATGCTCACAAGTGTAGCTACCATCTGTCACCATAAACACTATTACTATATCATTGACTACATTCCCTGTGCTGTACTTTTCATCCCCATGACTTGTTCATTCCATAACTGGAAGTCTGGACCTCCTGTTCCACTTCACCCATTTTACTCATCTTCCCCTCCCCTCCCCCTCAACAGCCATCAGTTTGTTCTCCATATTTATGGGTCTGTTTATGCTTTTTTTTTTTGGTTTATGTTTTTGTTCATTTGTTTTGTTTTTTAGATTCCACATATAAGTGAAATCATATGGTATCTGTCTTTCTCTGTCTGACTTATGAAATCCAGCATAATACTCTCTAGGTCCACCATGTTGTCACAAATGGCAAGATCTCATTCTTCTTTATGGCTGAGTGATATATGTATATGTAAACCAATGTTTATTTTAAACTTTAAAAATAATATATGCGCTCTTATTTTACATCATATAGCAAAAAATGTAGGATCAAAGACCTACACATAAGAGCTAAAATCATAAAAATTCTTAGAAGAAAACATAGGGGGAAAGTGTCACGACATTGGATTTGGCAGTAACTTCTTAGGTATGATACCAAAGCTTAGGCTACGAAAGAAAAAATAGATAAACTGGACTTCTTCAAAATGAAAACTTTGTGTATAAAAGGATACAATTAACATAGTGAAAAGACTACCCATGGAATGGGAAAAACACTTGCAAATTATGTATCTTAAAAGACATTACTATCTAATTTAAAAAATCTTTCTGGAAGGTGAGTGCCTGGGTGGCTCAGTTGGTTAAGCATCGGACTCTTGATTTCAGCTCAGGTCGTGATCTCAAGATAGAGAGATCAAGCCCTACATCAGGCTCTGCAGAGTGTGGAGTCTGCTTAAGATTCTCCTCTCCCCGCCCTCATGCTAGCTCTGTCCCTCTCTCTAAAACAGAAGAACAAGAGAGTAATATCTAGAATATGTAAAGAACTATAATTCAGAAAAAAAAACTGGATCTAAGAATCAACCTGAAAAAAATGGATTTCAATAGACATTTTCTCAAAGAATATACAAAGAAGATATAAAAATGGTGAATAAACACATGAAAAGATAAATTTAACATCACTAGTCCTTAGGGCAATGCAAATCAAAATCACAATGAGACAACACATCACACCCATTAGGATGCTTATTATCAAAAACAAACAAACAAACAAAAACTCAGAAAGTAACAGTTTTTGGCAAGGATGTGGAGAAATTGGAACCCTTGCGCATTACCAGTGAAATGTAAAATGCAGTGGAAAACAGTATGGCAGTTCCTCAAAAAGTTAAACATAGAATTACCATATGATACAGCAATTTCACTTCTAGAGATATATCCAAAAGAATTATAAGCAGGAACTCAAACAGATCCTTGCACACCAATGTTAACAGCAGCAGCATTCACAATAATGAAATGGTTGGAAGCAGCCCATATGCCCAACAGATGAATGGATAAAAAAAACATGTGGTCTATACACACAATAGAATACTATGCAACTTTAAAAAGAAATGAAATTTTGACACATGCTGCAACGAGAATGAATCTTGAAGACACTATGCTAAGTGAAATAAGGCAGATACAAAAAGACAAATATTGTAGGAGTCTACTGACATGAGGTACCTAGAGTTGTCAATTTCCTAGGGATAGAAAATGAGATGGTGCTTTGCAGGGGCTGGAAACAGTGGGAATGGGGAGTTAATGTTTAATGGGTACAGAATTTCTGTTCGAGAAGATGAAAGAGTTCTGGAGATGCAAGGCGGTGATGGTCACACCACAATGTGAATGTACTTCATGCCACTGAGCTGCACCTTGAAAAATGATTAAAATGGTAAGTTTTATGTATTTTTTTCCCAGTAAAACAGAATGAAATTCTGATACATGGAGGAACCTTGAAAACATGCTAAGTAAAATAGTCTGGATATAAAAGGACAAATATTGTATGATTCCACTTACGTGAGGCACTGAGAATAGACAAATTAATAGAGACAGAAGTAGAATGGTGGTTACCAGGGGCTGGCGGAAAGGTGTATCGAGGAATTACTGTTTAATAGGTTTCTATCTGAGTTGACAAAAAAGTTCTGGAAATGGATGGTGGAAGTGGTTGCACAACGTTGTGAATGTACTTAATGCTACTGAACTATACACTTTAAAAAGGTGAATTTTATGTTATGTATTTTGCTACCATAAAAAAAGCAGTATGGCATAAGTTAAAGGCATCACATGATATAAAATAATATAAAATGAGAAGGGAATCTCTCCTCCTCCTAGAAAACTTGTAAGTGTTTCTAGTGGTTATCGCTACGATTCTCAGTCACCTGTATGTGTATCTCTGTGCTTGATCTCCCCACTGTAGATGGAGTCTAGGGCCTCCTCTCAAGGATGGATGAGGGATTGAGAATATATCCACCAACTCCCATCAACCCTCTGACTCTGTCTCCGGATCCTCAATAGTTACATGATACTTGTGGACTTTCCAATGGTTAATTTTTTTTTTTTTAAGATTTTATTTATTCATTCGACAGAGATAGAGACAGGCAGTGAGAGAGGGAACACAAGCAGGGGGAGTGGGAGAGGAAGAAGCAGGCTCATAGCGGAAGAGCCTGATGTGGGGCTCGATCCCATAATGCCGGGATCACGCCCTGAGCGGAAGGCAGACGCCCAACCGCTGTGCCACCCAGGCGCCCCATCCAATGGTTAATTTTTAGCTTTAAACAACACACTTAACACTTTATGTTCTGAAATTTTTTTTAATATGGACATTTTCAAACATATGCAGAAGTAGAGAGAAGAGTATAGTAAACTGTTACGTATCTAGCACCTGGCTTCTCCTATGAACCCGTAACCAATCTTGTTTCATCCATGTTCCCACTCACTCCCCTCTACTGGTTATTTTGAAACAAATCTTAGACATTGTATCAGTTTATCTGTAAATATTTTAGTATGTATTTCTTAAAAATAAGAATAAAAAACCCCACAACATAACTGCAATGCCATTACCAAACCTAAGAAAAAGGAACAATAATTCCTTAATAGCCAGTTACTCTTGATATTTTAATCTTGGTTGTTGTTTTTTTTCCAGTTTATTCAAATCAGGACCCAAATAAGGTCCTTAGATTGCAATTGGTTGACATGTCTCTTTAGCCTCCCAATCTATTGGTCCCTCACCCCACTTTGTCTTCCCACTGCAATGCAATTTGTTGAAGAAACTGTGTTGTTTGCTTTGTAGAGTTCCCACTGTCTGGATTTCCATGATTACATCTCGATGGTGTCATTCAACATGTTTTTCCCTTGCATTCCCTTGTGTTTCCTGTAACTTGGTAATTAGATCTGGAGACTTGCTCAGATTGAGATTTGATTTTATGGCAAGAATACTTTATACATAGTTTTATTAAATTCTGCCAGGCAGTACATCATGTCTGGTGGTATCTCTTTTAATGATTCCAGCAGCCATTGATGACTATTGCCTAGATCCTTTATTTCAATAGTGGTAGTGATGGACTCAGTTTTTATTCCCTTACTAGTTGGGGTGCTTCCAGAAGAGAGATTTCACCTTTGCCTATTTGATAATCAAATATAGGAAAAGCAGAAATGATTGCTTAACTCTTAATTAACTTAAAGCATGCTTAATTACCAGTTTTGAAAGTGATGTGTTGATTCCCCACCATCCTGTAATGGTAGTGTTGAGTTTCTTTTTCTATTAATATCATGGTGAACCCATACTTGATGTGTTTCAACTCAGTGTATTTCAATTTTTACTGATGTTGAAATTGTCTTGTTTTTCAACATATTTTTTTAAAGATTTTATTTATTTATTTGAGAGGGAGAGAGAGAAACAGAGAGAGAGAGAGACAGAGAGAGAGAGAGCACATACATGAGCAGGGGGAGGGAGAAGCAGACTCCCCACTGAGCAGGAAGCCTGACATGGGGCTCAATCCTAAGACCCTGAGATCATGACCTGAACTGAAGGCAGATGCTTCACCCACTGAGCCACCCGGGTGCCCCAAAATTGTCTTGTTTTTTGCTAACGAAAGTCTCTTCGAATTTGTTCCTGAATCCTCGATCTGATTCCAAGAGTCTTTCGTACCTTTCTGGGCACACGCAGCACATTTGCTGCTCCAGGCCTGGATTAATTATTTGTCCAAGGAGTTCTGGTTGCTTTCAGTAGAAAACCGTATTTGGAGATCACAGTTTGAGCATTCGAGTATTTGTTGCTACTAGTTTGCTCATTGTTTTGTTTTGTTTTTAAATTGATAAGTTAATTTTTCGAGAGAGAGAGAATGCCCGTGCATGTGTATGCGAGAGAGCATGCACGAGGGGCAGAGGGAGAGCAAGAGGAAGAATCTTAAGCAGGTTCCATGATCAGCGTGGAGCCCTAGGCGGCGCTCAATCTCAGTACCCTGAGATCATGACCTGAGCTGAAATCAAGAGTTGGTTGCTTAACCCACTGAGCCACCCAAGCACTCCTAGTTTGGTCACTGTTAAATCTTTACTTCTAAATCCGTAAAATTCAGACAATCTTTCCTAACTCCTTTCCTCAGATAAATGAGAAATTTAGCACACCTTCATTTTTATCCTGCTTTTTTCTTCAACTTTCTCAATTTCTGTCAGCTATAATATTGCTTTCACACATCTTCTAGACTTAAAACCTTGACATTTGGTTCTTTGACTATAATTAATCTTCCTGATTTTGTCTATAGACCGATTATAAAAACTGCAAACCAAAAACCAGCATTTGTAAAGTTACAATTATATAAATATCATCTATTCATTGATAAGCCTCAAAATCGTATGACTAGATCCATGGCAAAGGAAATGTAATCCTAGTCCGCTACCCTGGACCACTGGAAGGAAAGCTTTGTAAGCCTCATGGCCAAATGGATTCTTTTTTTTTTTTAAAGATTTCATTTATTTATTTGACAGAGATAGAGACAGCCAGCGAGAGAGGGAACACAAGCAGGGGGAGTGGGAGAGGAAGAAGCAGGCTCCCAGCAGAGGAGCCTGATGTGGGACTTGATCCCAGAACGCCAGGATCACGCCCTGAGCCAAAGGCAGACGCTTAACCGCTGTGCCACCCAGGCGCCCCTAAATGGATTCTTTTTGATTTACAATTAACATCAATGTCACGCCACCTTCTATTCTGCCTAATATTTGTACCATGACTTTGTATGGCTATTTATTTTCTCTGGAATTTGTAGCTGTTTTATTTGTTGTTGTTGCTGTTGACAGAAGCATATGCTTTCATCTGATTAAAAATTTATAGGTTCCTAATTATAGAATTGTGTTATATAACCATTTGGATTTTGAAGACATACATGGTGGGGGTCCTTTGATACATCTCATTTTCATTTTGACCTATTTTTTTCCAGGCCTGTTGCCGTGTTTTGAGCTAAGATTTATTTTCATTGTGTTCCTGAGTTATTTTCACTTTTCCTAGATCACAGATACTCCTCTTTCTTGGATTTCTATTTGCTCTGATGGAAGATGGAATACATCTTCAAATGTGTTTTTTTAATTTTTAGGAAGGTTTACGGAAGATGAACTTTCTGATACCCCCTACCTGAAACTGGCTTCATTTTTATCTCCTATTTGTTTGATACTTTGGCTGACTATAGATTTCAGGTTTGAAATATTTCTCGCCTAGAACTGTAAATGAATCTCTCTCCTGTCTTCCAGCATTTAGTGTTGTCAGTTCTAAATCTCATATCTACCTTAATGACAGCTCTTTGTAGTAGACTACCAACTATCCAGTCTTTTCTTCTTCCTTTTTACCAAACGTTGATTTTGATCAAGTGTCAAGACCATCGTTTAGAAGGAGGAGGCCCTCTTTCCCAGGCCCAGGGAGGAACTAATGATTCATTTAAGATAATCACGATAAGTAATTTCTCATCAGTGATCGATTTAGAAATAGGCTTTTGGATACTTCTGCTTGAGCATTAATGATGCTAAATTGTTGCAGCCAAGTGACCATATGGAGGACTGTAAAATGTCAGAGCTAGCAGAGTAGAAAACAGAAAGAATCCAAGTTATTGATGCTGTAATTGCTCAGTTGAATTAACTAACCTTAATTTTGCAAACCAACCCATATGCATGCTTTACAATGTAAACTTTTCATTTGTAAATAGAGTTTTGGGAGTCTTAGATTGTGGATCATTTTGCTACTTGAAGAGATTACTTTTATTACTATTTATTTATTTAAAGATTTTATTTATTTATTTATTTATTTATTTATTTAGTGTGAGTGGGGGCAGGCACAGAGAGAGAGAGGGAGAGAGAGAATTTCAAGCAGATTCTGAGCTGAGTGCGGAGCCTGATGCTGGGCTCGATCTCATGACCCTGAGATCAGGACCTGAGCCAAAATCAAGAATCGGACAATTAACTGACTGAGCCACTCAGGTGCCCCTTTTTATTACTCTTTCTAACTCTAAGTTTGAGTCATTGGCACCTCAACATGGCTGACTTTTGCGTTAAAATGATTTGGGCCTGATGTTTCTCCAATCTTTTCTTCATGGAGGGATAAGAAATTACTAAAAAAAAGGGGGGGGGGAAGCATCTCTATAAAAAATTTGATAGACTTGCAGAACTGAAAAGGCTGTCAAGAGTTAATTTAGTCTATTGCTTTGACTCTAAGCAGGACTGATGAGAAACTACCCCATAAAATTGTTCATATGTTCTTCATAGACACAGAATGTCATCACCTCCCTTGCTGTGGTGCCTTCCAGCACATGGATGCCAAAGAGGGAGGCACGACATCAGAGTTTTATCCTGAAATAAATGTGGTGGCATCTGTCCTGATAGGACCAGTTTTCATTAGCATGTGGTGGCATTTGTTGCTGCAAGAAAATGAAGTAATGTGCACATTTATAAAAGAGAAAGATTTCAGGGAAGTGAGCGTTTGAACTGCAGAAATGGCTTTGTTTTACAAGAAGTTTCCTAGAGTGTTCTATACACGTAGAGTTCAGCAAATGGATTAAAAATATACCTTAATTTCAAAAATAAAAATCCAAAACACTAAAGAGCTAATGGACCATTTATTTCAAGGGAAAATGCCGTCAAATTTACAAACCCCTCTACTATGTAGTAGCTGTGCGGAAGCCTCTACTTGGGAGTGGCATCTGCCTGCTCTCCACTGGGGACTTTCCTAGGGTGGGGTCATGCTCAGCTACCCTAATTCCTTCCACATGGAGGCTATGGACATCTGCAGTTGTAAACCACGATTCTTTGACACGCAAATCCCAGATGGTCCTTTGAATTTAAGGCCCATATTGCATGCAGATTTCTACCACATGTGGTTTAATTTTTTCTCTTATTGTTAACTCAATGCATGCTCATTGTGGGGGAAAAGGTAGATAAACACATAACAGAAAGAAAAAAAGCCCCATGACTGTTAATATTTTTAAAATTATCCTTCTAGATATTTTCTAGGCTTACTCACTGATAGGTGTAACTTTATTTTTCTTTTAGATTTATTTATTTATTTTACAGGGAGAGAGAGAGAGTGTGTGTGCAAGCACAGGGGAGGGACAGAGGGAGAGGGAGAGAAAGAATCCTCAAGTAGACTCCCCGCTGAGCGTGGAGTTGGATGGGGACCTCGATCTCACAACTCTGAGATCATGAGGTGAGCCGAAATCAAGAGTCGGCCTGAGTCACTCAGGCACCCTTACCTACTTTTCCTTACAGAAGTGGTATTGTGCCCTGCCCATCTCTGGGCTGCTCCCATCCTGTGTATCCATGGATTCATGGATTCATGTGGAAGCCACGGTCACAGGTGATCTGGATGTACCCCCGTGAGCTATTGCTCAAGAGCCCATGGACCTAATATTATAGTTAATTGCTGTTCACCAACATGAAAAGAGGAAGAAGGGGGCCATCGGACCCCAGAGCTACCATGTAATGCGTGCCTAGTGTTGGCTCATTGAGATTCTACGGGCTTTATTTCAACTTCTCATACCTACCTTCCTCGATGGTTTGTCACCGCCCCCTTGCAGGTGAGGAAACCAACACTTGGCTGAGTCAGAATTTCAACTCCGATCGGTTCGGCTGCAAAGCCAGTATTTCCTGTGGCACCGCAGGGCTCCCGGCAAAGGAGCTGTGATTTCCTTTAGACCAGAGGGATCTGGGGTGAAGGCCGCAGGGAGGGGGAGATGCTGCTCGAGGAGGAAGATGGAGAGGGTGATGAACTGGAGTTACCTGACATGGGCTGAGGGCAGTGCCCAGGGGCTGTTTTCTGCACAGTCTGGAGGGGAGGCCAGTGGCCGGGATCAAGTCTCCATGGGAGAGGCAGGGTCTGGGGTCCATGAGTCAGGAAGCAGAATGAGTCGCTTTGGGCAAGGCTGGCCTGGCGGAAGGCATGAGGCTGAGAAAAGTTGGTTTTCACCCATCAATAAGGCTCTCAAGCCCACCAGGTGCCTGTACCCCCCCTGAAGGCCCCGGACTCTATGCCCACCCCCCAGGCCTCCTCAGGCAAGACCGTGCCACGGCGCAGGCCTCCCTCCTGTCACGTCGAAACTCCCACTTGCAGCTCTTGAGCTCTCAGAAGGCTTCCTCTGCTAAAGCTTATTACAGAGCAGTGCCCATGTTGTTGGGGTAGTGGAAGTTAGGTCATTGTAGTGGGGAGACAGACACTTGAATAAATGAACACGACGCAAGAAGGTGTGATAGAGGTGTGTGCGGGGTCATGGTGTACTTTTCCCCCAGAGAGAGGGGGTTGGGTGTAGTCCTGGAAGACATGTTTGCCTGGGGCTTGGAGGGATGACGAGGGGATGTATAGTGGCAGGGCGGCGGGGGTGGGGGGGGAGTGGTCACTGAGGAAGACGGCCTCTAGTCTGGCTGCATAAAGCCGGCGGAGGCCCTCAGGCTGGGCCGCACTGCGGAGGCCTCCCATGATGTCATAAGACACTGGGGCTGCAGCCTATGGGCAGCTGGCGTCATCAGATGTAAAACGGTTTTAATCAGGGGAAAGACTTAATCTGATTTGTGTTTTGGAAAGATATTCTTGGTAACAATGAGGAGGCTGGATGAGTCACTTGGAGAAAGGGAGACCGTATCCCAGAGAATTCAGTAATATGGACATTTCCAGCAGATGGTGAGGGCGAGTTGGGTCAAGGAGGCTTTTCCCCAAGGTCCCAGTGAGGGAAAGACCAGCTCTGTCCTCAGAAAATGTGGGCGCTGCTATCTGGTCTCCAGGGAGGCGAGAGGAACAGTCACCCACCACTCTGCTCCTGGCCCTCACTCTGCGGGGCTGCAGGGACTTGATGCTGAGCCCGGGAGGAGGATGGGGACAGCCCTTGCGGTGCCTTTGAAGAAACGAAGACTTCGGTTATCCGTGAGACCCCATAAATCCTGGGACTGGCCAGTGGGAGGCCCTGGATACCTTTCCTGTGTTCACTTTTTTTTTTTTAACCCCCTAGTTTGCTTTTTAATGGCAATCAAGGTTTGTACAACTCTCTTCTGGAGGTAGGGAACAATGCAGCAAACGGGTTCTGGATCATCTGTCGGACCTCTGGCTGGGAAGGGGTGTCCAGGTGGGCAGGAGGGCTCCCACCTGGAGAGAAAGACGGTCACAGACTTCAGGGAACCTTCCGGCGGGTGAGAGCCAGCGCAGGCGGGCGTGGTCTGCCTCTTGGCAGAAGAGTTGGTTTTCAAATTCACTTACGGAGAAAATGGAGCGTCCTGGTCAAGAGCGGGGACTCTGGAGCCAGACTGTGGGTTCAAAGCCCAGCCCCACCACTTCTTTGCTGTCTTCCTCGGGAAGGCCACTTTATCTCTCACGCCTTGGTTTTCTCATCTGTAATATAGAGGTAAAAATGGTAGCCATTTTCCAGGTTTGTTGGGAGGACTGAATCAGTTAATACACTTACAGGATTTAGAGTCGTGAGCTCCTCGTGAGTACCATACACGTATTCCCTTTGCTGGAGACCCAGGGTGGCCTGAGCTCCTAGGAAGTAAGCTTGCTCACTCTCCCAGGCCGAAGACTCTTCCTTCCCCACCCCATTGCAGGCAGCAGCCGCACCCCGAGAACCCACCCATCTCTCCTCCCAACTTCCCGAGTATCCAAGACCAACCGATGCCCAGACACACCAGTGAGAGGGCAGGGTGGGCGCTGTGGCCTCCCACCCGGCTGGAGCCCAGCGTGGCCAGGGGACAAACCCTCCCCGCCCGCACTGTCCAGCTGTACCTGGACCCCGCCCTGCCAGCTCGCCCCTTGCCTCAACTTCAAAGTGGTTTATTTTTTCCTTTTGCATTTGGATTCCAGGAATATTTAATGGGGCGTGTTCGAGCAAAACAGCCGTAACTTGCGACCTTTCTCTCTAGATTAAACAGGTGCATAATCCTTCTGCAGCCAAGCTCGTCAGCTGCAGCAGCTGGGAGTCCCCGGCTCTGCGGCTGTGCCTCCCTCCTGTCTTCGGGGCTCCCCAGTGCTCCTCTGTTCGGGGCCTTCCCCGCACGCCGCAGCTGTCCTGGCCCGGGGCAAAGCATTGTACTCCCTCACCGTGCTGGGCAAAGCCCTCTTAGCTGTGAGAGTCTGAAGTAAAAATGAACAATATTTTTCTGTCAGCAGGTGCTTTTGGCTGAATTCACACGGTTTTGGAGGTGGGGGTGTGAAGCCCCGCGGAAACCACTTAGGTGAGCTCCCCCACCGCCTTCCCCTCTGAGGTGCCTCTGGCTCCCCCATTAGGGAATGTTCCCGACATCTGCTGGGGGCAGCCTGGCAGAGAACGGGCTCGGCCGGCCCACGACCCGCAGGGCCTTAGAGCGGTTCTGCCTCCCCGCGGGCCCCATGGCGTGCTTTGGGCCACCCCTCTTTTTTCTGGAAGTTTCACAATCGTGTTCTAATGTAAACAGTACTGTCGGAGAGTCCAGTGGCCCCTCGGGAATCCCACTGAGCAGTGATTGATGGTCCGAGGCCGGAGCCGTGGGCCCACATCAGTCACACCTCTCGCCTGGCTCCAGAACGGGCCTGTTAGCACAGCCTGACTGGGACCATTTGTCTCCAAGTACCAGGGGATTTTCAAACAGCTGTGGAGCCAACCGTTTCAAAAAGGAACATAGTTCTGGTTTGTGGTAAGAATAACACACACCGCATGTGCTCCAGAATCCAGGCCTCTGAATTCCTGGAGCGCTGGGTGTGACGGCCTTTCCTCTTCGGGCCTGCTGTGTCACCGCCTCACCTCGACGCAAGTGGTTACGCCATTTAGAGCCACCGTGGGACTCAAACTCAGGGCCTGCTGAGGTGGAGGACATTCTCCTCTCTTCTCCCTTCCCCGTGACCTCATTTCTGCCGAACTCCAGCGGGGAGCGGTGCTTGGCGCCAAAACCTGGGCCAGGAAGGACATTTCTTTCCACAGATGCAAGAGTGTGTTCCCTTCTTCCTCTGTCCTCTCCTTGTCCCTTATCCCTTAGCTGGCGGCGTTAGTATGAAAAGGCGAAAGAGCCGGCGCCGAGTCGGCAGGGTGTAAGAGGCCATTCTCCTCCTCTCCCTCTGCGGCCTAGCAAGGGAGCCACACAGGATGGAAGCTTCCTCCGTCCGTGTCCTTCTGCTTGGAAGCAGGCCTCCCTCCTGCTGTGAGAGGTAGCGGAGCAGCAGCCTGGGTCTTCAATCCAGGGAGCTTGGGGTAGCCTCGTCTGCTTCAGGAGGGCTGGCACCGGCTTCCCAGAGGGGACGGTGGACCGAGGCCGGCAATAGCTGCACGGTAAAGACGGAGGAAGGGAGACCAGGAGAGTGAAGACGGGGTATCAGAGGCTGATAATCAGCATGACCCGAGAGGGAGTAGAGAGAGGGAAGTGAGAGCAAGAGCAGAGGCATGGAGCCACCCTGGGCAGGAAGGAGAGGAAGGCCACGAGGGCTCTAGGGCCCCACCGCCTGTCGACACACCCTGAGCCAACCTCCTGGCTGCTTGATGGAGCCAGGCCTCCAGGCAGGACCTGGAGACTGGAACCCCTCTCCCCCTTATCTCTTCCAGAACTGCCAACCCAAGGTGAAGTGAAGGGAAGAGAGCCTTCCCAATCCATCCTGTCCACCCCAGGGCTGGCCGGCAGAAAGGGTATCTCTGAGAGCTGGCACAGCCTCCTGGGCCTCCCCAGTTGTCCAAGTGAGCAGAAAGTTCTGGAGCCCAGTCGACTGAGCCAAGGGATCAGCCAGCAAGCAGAATAATGTCTTCCAAAGATTCTCTCTTCTTCCTGCCTGGTGTAGGGCCAAGTGATTGGGACACTGGTGGACACTCAAGGGCCATGGGAAATCAGGACTTGTAAGTCCCAGCAGTGTCTGTGCAATGGGAGTGGTTCATCTACTGGGGGTCATGGGGCTCAGTTGGGGTGTAGGTTCTTTGCCTCAGAGCTATCTCTACAGGGGAAAAATTCCAGTCTTGGGATGTCAGCCCAGGCATGATCTTCAAGGATGACATAAGCAGGCTATCTGGGGACCAGGCAACCCTTCCTTGACTCCCCTGCTTACCTTCCCCACTGAGTGACGAGCATTTGCTAACCCCAGATGGTCCCTTCCCTTCTCCCATTCCTCCACTTAACTCCTACGGTTTGTGAAGCAAGGACAGGGCACAGAAGTATCCTACTCACAACCGCATACGCACCCATGCACGTATGCACGCACACATACTCACTGTGAAAGTAATCATAGCCCCATTGCAGAACATTTTAAAAACAGAGAAGGGAAAAGAAATCCCTCCATGATCTCCCTTCACACAGCGGCTGTGACAATTTGAGGATCATTTCTATTTACCCTTTTTCATATGAAAATGCTAATTTAAACACAGCAGTTTTATTCTCATAAGATTTTGTGCCCTCCTTTTCTCACTTAATATTTTGTTATAAGAATTTGATTGTTTTTAGGGGCGCCTGGGTGGCGCAGTTGTTAAGCGTCTGCCTTCGGCTCAGGGCGTGATCCCGGCGTTATGGGATCGAGCCCCACATCAGGCTCCTCCGCTATGAGCCTGCTTCTTCCTCTCCCACTCCCCCCTGCTTGTGTTCCCTCTCTCGCTGGCTGTCTCTATCTCTGTCAAATAAATAAATAAAACAAAATCTAAAAAAAAAAAGAATTTTATTGTTTTTAATTTTTTTATAAAAATTTTAGATGTTGTTGTATAGTCTTAACAGTTATCAGTGAAAATGAGAGATTAGTATTCCAGGAAATGAATGTACAATGGATAATAGTCCCATGTTTTGTTCTGGACATTTAGGTGATTTCTGTGTTTTCGCTTCTCGGCAGTGTAGCTTTTTCACAGTTAGAATTTGTCTCTGGGAGAGATGAACCACCGGTTTCACATTCCTTACGTCGGTCCAGCACCACACACAGGCAAGGGCCACCATCCTTCCACCCTGTGCCATTTACCACAAGGGAAACTGTGTCAAGAGTGTGCGTGAGTCGGAGGGCCTGGTGGCACACTCGGTTAAGTGTCTGACTCTTGATTTCAGCTCAGGTCGTGATCTCAGGGTCAGGAGATCGAGCCCTTGACTGGGCTCCACACTGAGCTTGAAGCTTGCTTGGGATTCTCTCTCCTTCCCCCTCCCCCACCCTAACTTGCTCTCTCTCTCTCTCAAAAAAAAAAAAAAAGAGTATGGGTGAGTCAGTGCACTTCAGAGACCAGCGCTGGGCTGGCTCAGCCCCTTCTGGGTGAGGGGTGTCACAGATTACTTTGTTGTGGTTTCTTTTTTTTTCTTTCTTTTTTCTTTTTTTAAAGATTTTATTTATTTATTTGACACAGAGAGAGAGACAGACAGCGAGAGGGAACGCAAGCAGGGGGAGTGGGAGAGGAAGAAGCAGGATCCCAGCGGAGGAGCCCGATGTGGGGCTCGATCCCAGAACACTGAGATCACGCCCTGAGCCGAAGGCAGACGCCCACGACTGCGCCACCCAGGCGCCCCCACTTTGTTGTAGTTTCTGAATCAACAGATTAATTGTTGGAGTAAAGCAAGTTACAGGTTCATCACTCCCAGTTGGCTGGGCTTTGGAGAAGTGGCCTTAGCTGGGAGTGCTGGAACGGTTTTTAGGGGACATTTGTGGCACTTTTGAAATATATGAGGTGCCTCTCAGGGTGGGCCACCTGTCCACCTCCCGCATTCCTGAGCAGAAAGCAAAGTTACCAGGACAAAGGGGCAGCCAACTCTTCCATCCACACGGAAGTATTTACTGTTCCTTATTTGCCTGAAACTCCAGGATCCCAGGCAATGTCCCCCCCAGCAGTAGAAAGGGCACAAGGGTGGGGGTGGGGACTGGCTGAGCCTCGCATTTCTCGGGTCCGCCTTTTGTTTTAATTGAATTAAATTCAATTTAGGAGCTGCAGTTCCCAGCAACTTTCCTTTGTGAATGTGGAAAATTTGAAATACACAACAATCGAACAAAAGAGGACACTATTTGAAACATTTTGTTGATATAGGATGCTATTTGTCATACATATTTGTGGGGAAGCAGGATCCCGGTTTCTAATGCAAAAAAATGACACACACCCAAGTCTGGGAAGCTAAAAATATACACTTGAATGTTCAAATGTTATTTCTGGATAGTGAAAAGATGGGTGAGCTTTATTGCCCTCTTTTTTACTTAATTATATTTTCTACTTTAATATAGTTAGCAGACAATAGTGGTGTAATTGTTAAAAGGTGTTCTTTATGGTACAAAAATATCTTTCACCCACGTCTCTTTTCACTTCACAAAGCCTTTCATGATACTATCTTATTTGGTCATCACGGCAATACCGGAATAAGTCAAGGACAATATTAACTAAAATGTATTTAATAAAAAATTTATAAAATAAAATAAAACAAACCTCACACCCCATTTTATAGATGAAGAAATAGATGTTCTGGGGGTTCTCCTTTGGGATGGCCTTCCCTCCATTCTAGACCACCTGGTTCCAACAGCCATCCCGGAGCTGCATTCTGGTTAAAAAAAAGTCGGGTTCTTAACTTCTTCAATATGGACGAGGGAGCTAAGAACACATCATTTCGCTGCCCCCCGAGAGCCTTCAGAGGCTCCTCATGACTCTAGGGTAGGGTTTCTCAATTCTGGACGTTCCGAGCTGGATAATGCTTTGCTGTGGGAGCGCCCTGTGCGTTGAAGGGGTACTAGCTGCGTCCTAGCCCCTTGGTGGACGCCGGAAGCACCCCCACCCCCAGCACACACCCAGTTGCATCAACAAAAATGCCTGCAGGCATTTTGTCTCTAGACAAAATTGTGCCCAGTTGGGAACCCGTCACATTCCTGAGCCGCCGCCAGGCCTCTGGTCACCTGTGCTGCGGCACCCCCCTTGCCAGGACCTGTCACCCGTGGGAACCTCGGCCTCCCTAGCATCCTTCGCCTCCACCTTCTTCCCGTGTAACTTCTCCGGCAGCCGACACCTGCGCGCCACACTCCCACGGCCCCCGGGGGGCAGGGGGCGTCCTCTGCGGGCCCCGCCTGCGCCCTGCGCCAGCCCCTCTTGCCGGGGTTGGGAAACCCCGTAGTCTCAGCCAAGTGTGAGCTCCTGAGCCCGGGGCAGTGTTCTGTGCCCTTCGGAGCCCCTTACGCAGGGGAAGGGGACACTGCAAATACTTCATAAGACACTTCGGCGAGAAGGAAGGAGGGAAGGTAAAAGGGGGCAAAGTGAATGCATTTTTGTGATCTAGCAATCTAGGGTTTTGTTTGGTTTTGTTTTTGTTTCTAAAGGTCTGTTGATGCCTTGTCAAGTCTTGTTTTGAATTGGAAGAGGACAGTACAGAGGAGTCGCAGCCCAGCTTGTCTTTACCAACCCGGGGAAGGGGGAGATCTCATGAGTGTCCTCAGAGGGGCAGCAGGAGGCGACCCGGGAAGTGACACCCTGAGAACGTGGGTAATACACAGGCCGGGGAGTTTCGATCCGGGATGGGGGGCGCTGGGCTGGAGCGAACGGCTCACCCTGCGGTCCTGGGCGCATGAAAACAGCTCCGCCTGTTAATTGAATCCAAGTCATCATCTGACTTGTAACGTCTGTAGGACCCCCCGTCCAGCAGCCGAGGAGAATAGGCCACGATCTGACCATGGAGTTGCCTTTCTCCTCCAGGCCTCCTGCAGGGAGCTGAGAGGCAGCTGTCCTGCAACTGCATTTTCTACCTGTTCCCTGGGGGTTATTCCCTCGTGGTCAGGGCTTCCTCCCAGGTTGCTGAATCCTTCCTGTCCCCGGGCTGGCGACTGGCCACTCGGGGCAGGTGGTGGGCCAGCTGCAGCTGTCTGCAGAGAACAAGGCTGGCAAGACAGGTGCTCCCTGGTTGGCCTTTTGAAGCCCCCTACTGCTCAGCTCGCTCTGGAGTTTGGCTCCAAGGAAGTGGCAGTCGTGGTGGTGGCAAGAAAGGCTCTGTCCCTGCAGCAGGGGCTTGTGATGCCTTTGGGTTTCTGCTCTGAGGGGCTGCCCCTGCAGGTTTGCTGTGGCGAGCCTAGAGTCCAGGCACACAAACTCGAGACTCGGTGGGCAGGGTGCTGTTGTTCGCGCTGCCAAGACAAAAAAATCCGGGGCTCCAGGGGCACCTGGTGGCTCAGTTGGTTAAGCCTCCGACTCTTGGTTTCAGCTGAAGTACTGATCTCAGGATCATGATCTCAGGGTGGTGAGATCGAGCCCCCTCCCCCCCCAGCAGAGTCTGCTAAACTTTTGTCTCCTTCTGCCCCTCCCGCCTCACTCTATCAAATAAATAAATAGAATCTTAAAAAAAAAAAAATCTGAGCTTTCAGCATCAGAAAAAGCTGTGCTTCCTTTAAACCATGGGTTTATTTTTGTCCCATGGATACCATGGCCCTTGCAGTTGATTATTTCCCTCATTGCTTAGGCTGCTAGGGAGCTCAGAGTCCAAATTGTGCCCTGCTTCTCTGCACCTGAGGCAGATCATTTTGTGTGCTCATGTGTGAGGTCATCTGACTTTTATTTTCTCATTCATATTTTCCTTCAGTCCCTCAACGGTTTTTATTGTTCTCATTCTGAATAAAACCCGATTGTATGAGGGTCACAGAATTGTGTCTCTCGACAACCAGCAAGCTGGACAGGGAGCACACCAACAGCCCTCTGCCCCACTGTCTTCGTGCAGTGGCCAAAGGCTGCAGGAGTCAGCAGCCCAAAGAGTCGGGGTTGCGTGTGTCGGATTGTCTATGTTCACTTAAAATCCTGCCCTCTTGGTTTGTTTTCTTTTAGTCCCATGTGAGGCTGTGCTAGTTTTCGCAGCTCTTCACAGGACTCAACACCTGGTGCTAAAGAGGAATTAAAGTGGATCCGCCTGCCAGGCACATTTTTGTTAAGTCAAATGATTTTCAGAAGAAATTCTCTGAGACTTCTCACAGCCCTTCTTAACATGTTCCTTCTCTTGCTCCTTCTCTCTCCTTCCCTCTCTCTTCCCCCCTCCCTCCCCTTGTCTCTCTCTCTATCTCCCTCTCCCTTCTGTTCTCTCCCTGTCTCTCTCCCTCCCTCTCTCTCCCTTCCTCTTTTCCTCTCTCTGTCCCTGTCCTTCCCCATCTCTCCCTCTCTCCTTCTCCCTCCCTTTCTCTCCCCTCCCCCCCCATGCACCCCTTTGCCCTTCTTTCCTTGCAACCAACATACAGTCACTTACTGGCTAAACAAGTTACTTCACTTATTTGAGACTTGGTGGTTTGTTTTTTTTTAATCCCTAAATGAGGAATTGAAAAACACCTCAGAAGAAGATTGTGTGAATTACATTAGATTTATTTGTGTAAAGCGCTCAGCATATTGCCTGACAGAGTGGAAGCGTAACACATGCTAACTATTCATGGTCATTCATTCAAGAAACATTTCTGATATGTTAAATGCTGGACATACACAACCAAATATTTCTCCAGGAAAAATAATTCTCGTTATTTAGACTCACATATCCCATAGTAATTTGGGGGCAGAGAGGTCCTGAGATCCCACTAATGGGGCACACTGTTGGAGTCCTAGGAAAGGCTGGAACGGCACATTGCCTCATCTTCCTCTGGAAGCCTCCACGGAATGGCTGTCATTAGTTCTTGTCTCCTTGTCTTGCTCCTGCCCCCCCCCCCCGTTTGCTTCTGAGACCCTCGTTCTCTGGTTTGGGGTTACGTTTGGGGCCCAGCCCTTGGCCCCACTTGAGGCAGGCAATTCCCATAACTGAACCCCACTGTCCCTCCCTAGTCCCTACCTGGGCTACCTCAATTGTCACTACCTTTATGCAAATTCATCTAAAAAAGATGAGTCTCAGTGTTAGATTTGCTTCCTCCCTTTTTTTTCTGTCATGCCCTGATTGCTTTCCATTTCCCTCTCTGCTTTTGTGAACCTGTTGTCCCTGTCGCTCTTGCGGGCTCTAAACCCCCTCCGTGCAGTGATGCCACGAGTGATTAATCTGTGGCTCGTTTCCGCCCATCTTCCCCAGAGCGTGTGCAGCGCCCATTCATCAAGATGCCCAGATAATTGAAGCAATCCACCTTCGTTCAGGGCCGTGCTCTGGGCAGCGATGCTGGCCCGGAGATCTGCAGTGCTCAGTGTAATTACTCTTCCTGCGTGAATCCCTGGGGCCCCTCTTCGCCTCCGGCAGATCCGCAGATCCCCATCACCTTGAGCGGTGCTTCTGCGCACGCCTCTCCCCTCCTCCCCACCAGGTCCTTCTGTGGACTCTCACCCTGGACTGGCTCTCACCACAGCCTTACCCTGACCCTGAGAAGAGCCGCTGGCATTGAAGGGGCGAGCGGACGGATGCACCAGGCCGCCGTTTCAGGGAGCTGAGCTGGCCATGGGGAAGCACTGTCCCGCTGAGGCGTGGAGAGGCAGAGATCCCCTACCTGGAGTTCAGAGAACTCCAGGGAAAAGACAGAAAGGGGCTCTCTCCTGAGGGACGGCTGGAGAACTGAAGGTCCCCTCTGACCTGCGCTGGGGAAGGACAGCTCTGAGGCTCGGAGGAGGCCTTCACCCCTGTCTGCTCCAGCTGCCCTCTCAGTGCCGATCTTGGGATGTCTCTTCTTAACATGGATCCTCTTTCGTTTTTCACTTACTCACTCATTCACTCATTTCACAGATGCCCGTGACTCATGGCAATACTTCGCCATGTCCTCACTGTCCCCAGCACCACATGGGTGGAGGTGACAACAACAACATGGTATCCCAGTAACCTGGAGGAATGAAAAAGTTGTATGAATATCATCAGTATTGTCTCCAGACTGTCAAGTTCATACGAGCAATAAACATCACCACTTTTTTTAGGGGATATTCTGCCAGGGAGGCTTTGCATTCAAGAGGGTGAGATTTCCTCCAACCAATGCCAGTCAGCAATGGCAATAAAACAAAGAGGCATGAATCCCGGAAATCAAGAAAACTCTCCTGTGTGTGGCCTTGTACGCTGTGCAGTGAAGGTTCTGAAACCGGGTGTCAGACTAGGGGTGGAATGTCCCGGACCCAGAGAGTGTGAGGTTGTCAGTGCCCGGGAATCCCTTTGCACATCAAGGCGGGCGGAGTCTGACCGCCTCCCTTGCCATTCAGGTCTGCCAGAATATGGCCCCAACTTCATTTTCTAACGGGCTGCATGAGACCTTTCGAGGAACAAGCACTGCTAGGATTGCAGGGTCTCACCTCTGTCTCCACAGAAGTGAACATACATTATTAAAAACCATAATGTAGGTGTAAGGAAGCCCAACTCTGTTCTAAATGTCCCCATGATGACCTCTGGATGCTTTTGCAAAAATATCAAGGAACAAAATCTTAAGCAAAACTTGTTGGTGTCCTTGCTGTGTTGATGTCCTGAGTATGCACTCAGCTCGATAGAGGGGAACCCACGTTGTCCACTTTGTCACCACGAGAACCCTCCATCAGTCCAGTGTGATCTCCATTCCAAGCTCAGGGCTTTGTTTTTCCATGAACTTCTTTCGTGCCTAGAATCTCTCTTTCTTTGCTGGCCCTGTAACTCTTACTTTTCATCTGTATATAGCTCTGCTCAATTCCCCGACCTGCATACAGCCAGACCCTCCCCAGACCGAGAAGGCTCCATGATCATTCCCACAGAGGGAAAGCTCTCTTGCATCTGACCTTCGTACAAAGTGTTGTTCACAACACTTAATAATATACCACTCTGTGACGTGTCTCAAATTGTGACTTCGTGCTTCTATTTCATTTTTTAAGGGTTCCCGTGTCATCTTCCTAATGAGCCTATGAGTTTTTGAGGGCAAGATTCAGGGGTTACATTTCTGTCTCTCCCTTTGGTGCTGTTAGGTACCTAGACAGCACTCACATTTCAAGGAAGCTTATTCCTTGAGTCAGTACGTCCCAATCTGAGGAGCAGTAGAAATTCTCTGAAACACTGAGAATACATTCCGCTTTGAAAACACTGCACTAAAAGTTGGTGATCCCTTGACGCCAAGGGAATGGTAAATTAAAATGCACAGGTGAGCACTGATTAATGTGAAGGGAAACTACAAAACTTAAATGTCATTAAAACTCTCAGACCCTCAAGAGTACGTCCCTAGCACCCTCTTCCATCCCTATCCCTGCTCTCCACCCTCTCCTTCCACTCTAGTCCATGTTTGAGAGACGCTAGGCTAAGTCTGTGAGAGCTCTTATCAAAATAGTGAAATAACTCACCCATGAACACCTTAGCTTCTATGATTTCCCTCGATAAGTTAGTCCTCACTTCGTGGGGCCCCAGGAGAGCAAGCCCAGGCCAGTTGCATTTCTATGAGGTGAGAAGAAGTTTGGGAAAGCCTAGAGCTATAGATCCTTCGTATATTAGATCCTGGTACAGCTTTGAAGTTAGAACAAGAACCAGAAGGAAAACCATGAAGAGGAGTGCAAGATTCAAGACTGAGACAGTGGCTGCGGATGCCAGATGCTGCAGACAAGCGACATGAAAGGTTGGAAGTGGGCATAGTTTGCACTGCTCGTGAGGAGAGAGGTGGAGAAGGATTTCAGTTGAAAATGGAACCAGAGGACCTGGAATAAAGAATCTCACATATGTGCCCTCAGAAAAATGGAAGTTAAGAACCAAGAAACTGATTTCCTTTAAAAGCGTGATTTACAGAAGACTGAGACTCATCTCCAGACCAGGGAACATTCCATCAAGAATCGCTCCCCATCTTCAAGCCCATGAACTTCCTAAGCGGATGCTGGCTGGACGTCCCCTTCTTTGCACCCTTCGCCCATAAACCTAGCCTGTCCCAAACCCTCAACGGCCTCGCCTGTTGCTACGACAGTGCACATTTCCTGAATTGGAGTTGCTCCGTTATTCCCAAATAAACGTAATTTCTGGCGATTTGAGCTTGCCTCAGTTTCCCTCTTTATTTAGGTTAACAGAGGGAAGAGGAGAGGGAGCCAGATGGTAGCAGTAGCTGGGTATTGTAGGAGGTAAGAAAATGGAGGTAGGAGGGAAGGGGCTAGAAACTGGAGGAGGGACAGAGATGAAAGAAAGTCTTCGGTTTATTATTTAGTTTTTAGATACAGAGATGAGCTTATTTATATCCCCGGCAGGTCCTCAGCTTCTTCAGTCTGATGGGGATACAAGACAGACAGCTGCAGCCACAGGAGACAGACGGCACTGACCCAAAATCCTATGGAAATATTCTCATTGGTCCAACTCGAGTCTTTAGGAGTCCAACTGTGGGTCAATAAATTGTGGCCAGGCTGTGAGGAGGAGGTCCTGTGTAAGTATATGCCAGCGACCATGGGGGCCATGCAGATGGAGTAGAAAGGAGGGCAATTTTTACGGAAGAGGGCTGTTCATGAATATACGTAGTTTGGAGGTGGAAGAGAGTTTAGAAAGTTCGAGAAGCTCGTATCTCAAGTTTATTTGGTTTTTGGTTTTTGTTCTTGGAGAAGGTAGGGTCACTGCCAAGAGTTAGGGGGTAGATGGAGATTTGGGTTACCAAAGGCTTGGAAACGAGAAAGTCAGCAGAGCAACTGAGCAATGCTCACACTCATTCAAGGGCGGGAAGCATAATTGTGTCATGCTGTCAATCCTGATTTAGTCACTTAACGAACATTATTGATGACCATCTCTATTATCTCCCAGCATCTTAGACGTAGATAGCACCAATAAAAGCAGATAGTTGGGCTGATCCAGCGTCAGAGAGTGGAAATACAGGAGCTTCAGGAAAGTGGGCAAACCAGTGGAGGGGAGAGGAAGAGCTGAAGTAGGTGTCTACAGAAGAGGAAGCTAGGACTGGGTTTTTTGTTTTTTTGTTTTTTCATTTTAAAAATGAATATTTCATTCAACATTGAAATAAGAACTGAACAGTATTAAAACACAGGAGTGGCTTAAAAATGCACATTAGGGGCTCCTGGGTGGCCCAGCAGTTAAGCGTCTGCCTTCAGCTCAGGGCGTGATCTTGGCGTTATGGGATCGAGCCCCACATCAGGCTCCGCCGCTATGAGCCTGCTTCTTCCTCTCCCACTCCCCCTGCTTATGTTCCCTCTCTCGCTGGCTGTCGCTCTCTCTGTCAAATAAATAAATAAAATCTTTTTTAAAAAATGCACATTAATCTTTAGTTTCCTTTGGAGGAGTTTGCCAGTTCTCTACAGCAAAGCGATGCCAGGAAAAGGTCTTTAGAAGACAGAAATTCTATCAGAATGCACATTAAAATTCTTAAAAAGGATTAAAGATTCAGGGAGGAGCTAACCCACTGTCATGTTTCAGTGGTGCCTCCTAACATGGCCCTTGCAAACGTTAATGACCCTTAGGTAAGGTGAACACACACTGGTTTGCTCAGGAAAGTTCCATCTGTAATTATCGATGGCAGCTCTGTCACCCAGGGACAGGGAGACTCCCGGAAGTCGCCAGTGCCCGCAGAGTTGGGGTCTAAAGAGAAAGGATCAGGATAGAAACAAAGCTACCCTGTCCTGCTGGTTCCCTATAGGGAGAAGCCACAGAAGCGAAGGCTGCAGGAAACGGTCCTGCTCCTTGTTGGCAGCTGGCTTAGAAAATACTGCCGGACCCAAACTGCATCCCCCTGGCCATTCGAAACAGCCAGGGTGCCTCAGGGCAGGAAGTCCCAGAAACCACAGGCAGGTTCCAACCGCCCACTCCAGCTTTCCTTAGCATGAAAAAGACACGCCATGCAGGAATCCGCTTAGCTCCTGCCACAGTGAAGACCGGCGAAGTCTTGCCTAAAGCGGATTCCCAAACCATACTCGCACGATTGAGCGGATGTCCTCTGCAGAACAGATTGGAGCTGTTCTGTCTCAGAGGTGCCTCAACTGGTGGCCTCCAACTCGGCCTACAGACCTAAACGTGCAACAATACAGCACAGAAGATGGGGCAGGTGAGGGTGGGGAGGAGGCTGGCAGGAGCTGGGGTAGAATTTTTTCCCTGAGCCCAGCTGGTGATCAGCTTATACCCTAAAGCAGAAGGATTAATAACCAGAGTAATTTTATCCCCATCAGAATGTAACTACAGATGTGGGCTTATTGGGTGAAACAGCTAATCCTTTCTACATTTGGCTCACTCATGAAATACGATGCCTGGGTTGTCAAAAGCACTGTTTCCACAGGGGCGTGCAGCTCGTGGGCTGTGTGGGCAGCTGTCGACTGCCTGTGCTCTCGCTTTCGGTGAGCCGACCTCTCATTGGCCTGATGGAGGGACGGGAACAGGCCTGCGCGCGTGCGTGTGTGTGGACACCAAGGGGAGGAAGGGTGTAGCTGAAGGAAAACGTCAGGTGTTGGGGGAGGTGGAGTAGGTGGGTGCGCAGAGGCGCTGGAAGGAAAAAAACTCTTGGAAAAACCCAAGGTTCATTGCAACCGCAAGTCCTAGGCTTCAGGGATAGGGAGCAGCAGGAAGAGGGAAGAAAGCTGAAGAAAGAGGGTGCACCTGGGTGTACACGTGCCCCAGATCGGAGCCAGCAGCCACCCAGGGATTTATAGCGTGGCGATGGTTGGAGGCTCCAATGCCAGGAGACTCAATTAATCAAAGAGCTGCTGCTGGGGGAGCAGAGATGAAAGGGTTTCCAGGACAGTCAGTGATATGCTTGGAGCTTTTCCCTGGGCAGCCACCCTGGGGTGAGTAATAGGAGACGTGGTTCTTTCTGAGACCGAAGGTCTGGGCGTTCCGCGGTGCCAACGAGGGAGGCACCTAGGCAGCCAGTGGGCTTCAAGGGGTGGGCGTGGCCTGGGCGACGGGGCGTGGCCCCAGCACCCGGGCGGCGCGCGTGACCGCCCCCACCGCCGCCGGCTGTGCGCGCCGCCTCCTGCTGGGCGTGGCGGCGGGGGCCGGGGGCCGGCGGTGGTCCCGGCGGGCCGCGTGTCTCCTACCTGACCCCGGCCGCTCTCGGCGCCGTGGCCCCGGGCCCGGCCAGGGTGGTGCAGCGCCGGGCGCAGAAAGCGTCGCCTCCCTTCCACCCACGGTCACCGGGCTGGGCTGGTCGCTCCGACCCGCTCGCTCCCCCTACTTCTTTTCAGTCCCAGGCTGGACGGGCAGGAGAGGTGAAAGCTCCGTTCCAGTGTGCTACGTGCCAGAAACTTTAAAAAATGCCCCGGGGTTCCTGGAAGACGTTGAGAGGAAAGCAGAGCGTCCGACATCCCCACCCAAATGCTCCGGAACCGGGGAGACAGCGTTTGACTGAGGAGTCCCAGTGGGCGGGAGGAAAGGGCAGAGTGGCCAGGGGGCTTGTAAAGAAAACTTCTCATCCCTGTTCCTTCCTTCCCCGTCCCTCTCACCGTGCGTTCTTAATGAATGTCCCCTCTTTTCCTCAAGCCCAAAGAATCTGGAGCCTAAAACCCTTCTCCCGCAGGGCAGGGCGGGCCCACCGTGGCCGCCTCGAGCCAGGGAGGCCGGGCGGGGCTGCGCCGGGAAGGATCGGGCCTCCCGGGCAGGTCTCGGGGTTGGGAGGCTCACGTCGCCATGGCAACGAGTTCTTCCTCCTTCCCGTGGGAATAACGAACACCCGAAAGTGCAGCAAATTGGAAAGGGACCTGCTGAGTGCCAGCTGGGGCTCGAGGCCGGAGAGGGAGGAGGGGAGGTGGTCTGCAGAGGGAGGGGGGTGCGACCGAGCCCGACAAGCGACCCCCAGCATGGATGCGGGGCTGCGCGTGTTTCCTCTGAGTCAGATGCGGCCACACATGCTGGGCACGTGACACGCGGTGCTTTCCCGTGGCCGCGGGTTAGCAGATGTAGTTGCTGACTCGCTTAGAACAGCCACTGCCGAGCTCTGGCTCCCGCCAAGTGGGACGGTTCCCTTCTGTTCTCTTCTCAGAAGTTTTAGCTGTGAAATTCAGTTCTTTGTGGCTGAGGACATTACTATTATTTTTTTTTTTTTTTACAATTTTTTTGGGAGTTTTAAAAGGGTTTTAGTGGTAAAAAAAAAAAGTGTTTTTTTCCCAATTCATAAAGGTGTAAAGAAGGAAATGAAAATGATCCGCAATTTCCAATTCTTATACCCAAAGATAACCGCTGTTAACATTTTGTTGTCATCCTTCCAGATTCTTCCTGCACACATGTTCGCACAGGAATGTAGTATTTACAAAAGTAGATTGTGCTGCACGTGATGCTGTGTCACCCACATTTTCACTTAACTTACCATAGACATGGAAAGATGTAGAAAAATCGATGTATTATTTCTTTTCTTTCTTTTTTTTAAAGATTTTACCCATCTATTAAAGAGAGAGAGAGCTTGCGCAGTGGGGGGAGAGAGGGAGCAGCAGTCTCTCTGCTGAGCAGGGAGCCCTCAGGATGGGCTCCAACCCACAACCAGGAGATCTTGACCTGAGCCAAAGGCAGACGCTAAACCCACTGAACCACCCAGGTGCCCCAATTTATTATTTCTAATGGCAACATAGTATTACTATAATTTATTAACCAAGTTGCTACTGCTGGAAATTTAAGTTGCTTCCCAATTTTGACTCTTCTGCATGGTAATAAACATCCTCACACATACGCTTTTGCGCACAGTCTGTTAGTTTTCTTAAGTGAAACTCCTCGAAGTAGAATTACTGGGCCAAAGGATACGGACATTTAAAATTTTGATGTACATGTTTAGATTCTGGGTCTGTGGGTTGTTTCCGAAGCAAGTGGGCTTTTTCCCCTCCTCTGTTGGTATGAGGAAAAACAGGGAAAGTCCATTGTATATGGTGTCTTGGTTGTTATTCCCCCTGAAACAAAATCTGAAACAAGAATTTGGGTGTGAGTAGTTCTTTTCAGAGGTGATCCCAGAGGCATTCTGAAAGGTGCGCCATGGAGGGGGCACTGATGAAGGGGTTACTACTGCGGGCAACTGGGGTCCAGGTAGGCTGGCGACCCTCGGAGCGAATGGACCCCCATTTGTTTCTGCAGGACATTAACTCTCCAGATCATCTGACTTTCCCCCTGTTATTTGGAACTTTCCTCGGGTGGGTTCTCAGGTGGGCCAAGGGGACATGGCTAGAGCATCCACAGCTTCGGCCAGGAATAAATTATGACAACTTCCCCTGAAGCCAAGCCAACAGATGAGGTTAATGCAGGACGTGATTGCGTAACGGGCTACGGTTTTCGTCAGCCCCTCCACCTTTCCTCTCTGTTCCCGAAACCATCTCTTGGTGCCAGCTTCCGCTGTCCGGAGCTCCCAAAGTATAGAATGGAGACATGCGGAAGAGGTCTTCTCAGTGATTTGCTCTAGAGTGTTTGAGACAAAATCTGTTACTTTCTCAGGTACATTCACATTTTCAGACAGGAACCAGGGGAGAGACGAATTCTTCACCAGAGGAATTGATGAGAATGTTGGCATTTCAGGCAGGGGGCAGCTGGAAGCTTCTCGGGCAGAGGCATCCGAGCACCAGGCTGGTCCAGCAGAGGAACTCTGCTTGTCCTCTCTTGACCCGCAGCAGGTGAGAGGCCGAAGTGGAATAGGAGAGAAGAGTCCAGAGCCTTGTTTCTCTCATAAGGACAATGCCCACTGGCCTGCGAATTTAGAAAATGAGGCAAGAAGGAGGAAATAAGGCTGAATCTGCTGGAGGCACTGGGAAAGCAGTGAGCCACCAAGGCAAGTGTAGAGAGAGGAAGAAGCACGTCAGGGCTCAAGGTGAAAGGAGGCACTTGAATGACGGACTCAGCCTCAGCTCACCTCTCCCCTACCCGGAGTCTTGTCTGTCCTCCTTCCCCACTGGCCTCTCTTTCCCAGCGTCATTTTCCACTTGTTTCTGCCTCTCCCTGACATGCTGATGCTACTTAGGGTTCCGTCCTGTACCCTGTGTTCTCCTCCAGCGGGACACGCTGTCGGGGAGGTCATGGGTCACACGCAGATGTGGCACGGAGGGCTGGCCCAGCTCTCTCTCAGGAGCTCGGGTGCCCCCATCAGAAGTAGACAGAAGTCACAGCAATGGGAGGAGTCTTGGGGCAGACGTGTGTTCTCTGGTTGTCATATGTGGAAGCTGTGTCCCTAATGAAGTCGTGAGCGGCATGAGGCTGAGTGCTTTGGCTTTTCCTTCCCCGATTAGCTATGTGAAGTGGCCAGCAGACAGCGGCTGCATTGCCTCTGGAAGGAGTTTCTCCACCAGCCCCAGAGCAGGAGCACGGGAGGATGTGGTCCTACTCCTTCGTGGGCACCTTGGTTTTTACTGACACAGTCCCCCCGCCAGCCTTCACCGTCTGCGGTTCGGAGAGCCCTCTGCTCACCAAATCAGTAATGATTCTCAGCCCTCACCCTTATTGTCTGCAGTCTGGGGCGCTGCTTGCCAGGTCCACAGTCTTGAAACTCTATCCCTTCTGGGCCTCCGTACGTCACACCCTCTCAACAGTCCTCTGTCCAGTGAGCTGTTTCCTCTCGTCCCCTAAGACACCACGCTTGGGAGCCTCGTGAGGTAGTGGAAAGAATGTAGGTTTGGGAGCCAGAGTGACTCTGTCCGATTCTGAGCTGCATCATTTATTAGTTGGGTGACCTTTCTGGCCTCCATTTGCTCAACTGTAAATTGCAGGTAACCATGGGGTTGGCAGATATCGCAGGTAAAGGGCCTGCCACCAAGTACCTGCTAAGCACAGCGGTTAGGGGTGTTCTTCTGTGATTTTGCCAAGCATTACACAACCCCGTGTTGACTCACGCTCACCTCTCACCTCTGGGCCGAGGAACGACAGCAGTCTCTCCCCATTTCCGATTGCTCTCCTGTGTCTGGTCTCCGTCTCCCCATATCTGCTAAGTATTCCCACTTTTGATGTCCCGCCATGACTTAAGTATCAGCCGGCACGAACCAACCTTGTCCCTTCTCCAAAGCTTTTCCTGTGAGGATTTCCCTGATTCAGTCATCCACACAACTATTTTGCAGACTCTTGGGCTTGAAAAGCTTGGAGGTGTCTTCCTTCACCTTTCTTATTTGGAAATAATAGTTATTATTAGTAGAGTGCCTTCACATGCGTTTCTAACGCACCCTCAACATTATTTTGAAGTAGGCTACTATAGAAATGACACCTGCAGAGGCAAAATAATCTCAGAGCGGTACTCAGACTGGACTCCTGGCCTTACCCCATGTCTCGGAGACGTCCCCCCACTGACTGGTAGCCAGGCTGGTCCCAAGTCCCACTGACCCAAAATGCTGAAGTCTCTCCATCCTAAAGACAAGTTGACAAAACTTTCCCAACATCTCCCTTCAGCTCCCAATTTTCTCTCACCCTCACTTCAGAGACAAATTCCTTTAAAAAGTTATACACATCTACTAGCTTGATTTATCCTCTTCTCTTTGGGTCTTCAATGACTGCAACCTGGCTTCCACCACCCCTGGATTGGCCCTCACCAGGGTCATTAGGTCACTTTGCCCTATTTAACCCTTTCTCTCCCACCCCACACCATTTCCCTTTAGTTTCTCCCCTGAATTCTTTGCATCTCTCTGGCCAATCTGCCCTAGTGTCTTTGGCTCAGCCCATCTCTCTTTCTCTCTCTCTCTCTTTTAAGATTTTATTTATTTATTTGAGAGAGAGAGAGCATGAGCAAGGGGGAGGGTCCGAGGGAGAGGGAGAAGCAGGCTCCCCGCTGAACAGGGAGCCCGATGTGGGGCTCCATCCCAGACCCTGGGATCACGACCTGAGCCGAAGGCAGACGCTCAAGCGACTGAGCCCCCCAGGCGCCCCTCAGCCCATCTCTTGGATGCTGCTAGTCCTCAGGGTTTTGTTCTAGGCTATCTTCTCTTTTCAAACTACATGTTCTCCCTGGTTATTTTATTGCCTCCTGCGGCTTCAGTTACCACCAACATGTTGTTGACTCCCCAGTCTCTATCTCTGTCTAGCCCAGATACTTCTCCTTAGATCAAAATCCTCATATCCATCTGACTATGGCGATCCCATCCTGGATCCACCGTTTACCAGCTGGGTCACTATGATAGTTAATTTTATGTGTCAACTTGACTGGGCCATAGGGTGCCCAGATATTTGATCAAACACTATTCTGGGTGAGTCTGTGAGGCTATTTCTGGGAGAGGTTAACATTCAAATGCACTGAGTAAAGCAGATTGCCCTCCCTAATGTGGGTGAGCCTCACCTGATCAGTAGAAGACCTGAAGGGAGCAAAAAAGCTGACCCCCGCATGTAAGAGAAAACTCCTCCCGCTTGACTGATGAGCTGAGACATTGGTTTTTTCTTGCTTTTGGACTCTATTTGAAACATCGGCTTTTCTCAGGTTTTGAGTCTGCTGGCTTTCAGACTGGAACTTATACCATTAGTTCTCCTGGGTTTCAGACCTTCAGACTCGGACTAGAACCATACCATTAGGTCTCTTGGGTCTCCAGCTTGCTGACTGCAGATATTGGGACTTTTTAGCCCCCATAGTTATCTGAGCCAATTCCTTATAATGAATTGTATATACCCTATCCTGTGGAGAACCCTGACCAATACAGTGACATTTAATAAGTTACTTCTTTAATCTCTCTGTGCCTTTCTTTCCTCATATTTAAGATGAGTATAATAATAAAATTTATCTCATAGTATTGTTGGGCAAAATTAGTAAGTCAAACTTAGACTCAGTGCTTTAGTACTTGATAATATTTCCATAAATCCTTGCTATAATTAAGATGATTTTTAAAAAAAATTTTGTTTATTGATTTGAGCGGGGGGAAGCATGAGCTTGAGGGAGGGGAGAGGGAGAAGCAGACTCCCACTGAGAGGAGAGCCTGATACAAGGCTCAATCCTAGGACCCCAAGATCATGACCTGAGCTGAAGGCAGGCACTTAACCAACTGAGCCCCCCAGGCAGCCCAAGATGTTTATTCATTCTATTTGAATGTTTCATAAACACCTCTAGTCAGCATGTTGTAAACTGAGCTCATCCTCTTCTATTTCTGTCTTAGACTGAGTTCCTTAGAAGTTCAGGGGAATCTGGCTTTTCTAGCACATCTCCCCGGAAACACCCGTCCACATCTCAGTCTCACTCAGTCCCTTCCAACCTGTGTCAGGCCCCATCTTTGATATAAGAGGTCTGCTTTACTGAAAATCTTGAATTTGGTTTTGGTTTGCAACTTGGTTACCTTCTGGCTATAGGAGATTTTTTTTTAAATTTGTTTGTTTATTTGTTTGTTTAACATTGCCAAGGAAGCCTCTTTCACCTTTTGCTGTGAATTGATAATTGATTGCCTGAGCCTGTCATTTTCTCTCTTTAATGCATTAATGATGATCAAGAATAACCACCAATCCCACAGTCCTTTAATTACTATTTGTCCCATACCTCTCAAGTGCATCTCCTTCAACTTGCATCCCTCTCAGCTCGCCACAGGTGAGCAATTACACTGTTACATCAGGGCAAGGCCTTTCAAATCTCCCACTCTACCACTACCAACAGGGTCCTCATTGCCAGCTGATTGGCAAGTGATCAACTCCAGAATCTCATCTTCAGAATTTGCTCTTAAGAGTATTCTTTGTACCAACTATCATAGGGTGGTTTTCCTAAAAGCAAAGTCTGAGACAGGGATTTGGGCTGCTGTGGTTTACTGAAGGAGTGGTCTTAGGAGAAAGGAAGTGAGAGAAGTAGGATAGGCCAGAGGAAGGACCTATGCATAGAGCTGGAGTCTAGATAGAACTTCACTTCTCAGGTAGCCCTGGAGCATGAAGGGTACCTCAGAACCAGTCCCACCTTGAAGCAAAAGAGCCAGCCTTTTGTATTTCTATGCCCATTGGTCATTAGCTGCAGGTTTCTGGGGGTGGTGTGACCTCCTGCCTGAGGCAGCTCCTGGATTCTATTTGGCTGAGGCTAATTTTCTGGTATTTGGCAGATGGGTGTAGTGGCCTGTAAAGTGATCCGGGCAGGACACCAACAACTTCTAAGACTATTTCAGTAAATAGCTCCTCAGTCCACCAGTTGCTCAAGCTAGAAACCTGGGAATCATGCTTGTCCCCTTTCTTTTTTTCAATTCTCAATCCAATCAAATCAATCTCCGAAATATGTATTCAATCTCCTAATCATTCCACTTAGTTTTTCCATTTTCATGCTCACTGCCCAGTTGACATCTCCATCATCTATTGTTCTTATTACTGCAATACCTCCTAACAAACCACCCTGGTTTATGACCTGCAAGACAGCCAAAGTAATCTTTCTAAATTCTTATCTTTGCACGTGACTTCCTTTATTAACCGTTCAATGGTTTTCCATTGCTCTTGTGATAATTTCAAACTGCTTTGTATGACTTAAAATATCCTGCATGACCTTGGTCCTACTCATATTTCCTGGCTCATCTCTCGCTACTTACAACCTCAAATAGCTGGCTCAAATGGGCTTGTTTTAGTTACTTGAATATATCATATTCTCTCTTGATTCTATGTCTTTGCACATATTTTTTCCTCTGCCAGGACACCTGTGCCACCTCTCACCTGGTTACCTCTTGTTCATCTTTAAGGATCTGCCTAGTTATACTTGCCCTTGCAAAGCGCTCCTTGTTCCTAACCTCTAGACTCCCATAACACCTTGTGCTTCCCTACCACATTACTTATCACATGGCCTCTTTGGTTGCCTACGTCTTCTCACAACACTGCTATTTCTCTACCAGTTTCATCATTCTGTTCTCACCCTTCTTCATTTCCTGTGTTTTTTAAGACAAGTTTCCTTCCATTTTCTCTCCTCTAGTAATTTGGCAGTAATACATCTAATTTTTACACTTTAATGGTTTAGCTAATCTCTACTTAAATTCTAAGCTCTGTGGGAGCAGGATGGTGCTTGCATTATCACTGTATTATCAGTGCTTGGTGTATGGATGGAACTCAATAAATGTTTATTATATGAACTAATAAAGGTACAAAAATATTTCATTTATGTTTTCATTGCTGGCCTAAGTGTCAGCACCTGTAACCATGCCTTGCATATAGTAACTGCTTAAAAAATATTTGTTAAATTCAATAATGAACTGAGCCTTTCTTCCCAATTTGTATGACAGCCGTCCTGCCTGATTTAATTCCTCAGCACCTGTGTTCAGAGTCATATAGCAGAGACTGACACCAGCAAAGTGGCAGACTAGAAAACTCCTAGGTCTTATTTTCCTAAACAAACATAAAAACAAAAACAAAACAAAAACTCAAGCTGTCTTAAACAACTTTGCAGGAGCTCTGGAAAATGGTTAAAGGTTTACAGCAACCAAGTAATGCCCAGTCATGAAAAACTCATTTTCAAAATGGTAGGAAATTTTGCAGTGTTTTCACTCATTCTTGATTCAACCCAACTCACCCCTCCCAGTAGATGGTGATTTTGGTTTTGAACAGGTAGCGGCCCAGCTCCTGGGCCACTACCTTCCCTACCAGAGGGAGCAGAACAGATCTTATTTTCAAATTGCTGTGTATGTCTGTTCTAAATCATTTGGGGGTACCTGAAGGACTGATGCAAGGTAGTAGCCCTGTTCCCCATAACTTCAATGCAAGTAGGAAAAACAGTGGGCACTGCTTGTAAAAGCTACTAGGTGGCTGCAGACCTAAAGACAGCTGGGGAAGGAGATTCTGAGTGGAGACATACAGTAACCATCTACCATCTAAGGCCAGAAGGATAAACTGAGGTGAGATGCTTTGGGGAATGAAGACATTCAAAAGTAGCCATGTATACAGGGGAATGTATAAACATGTGTGCATGCCAACAAAGATGCATGCTAAGAAAAACCCTGTGAACTTAATCTTCCACATTGGGCTAATCCCTAGGCTCAGAGTAAGCCTATCTAAATGGTGGAGGAATGACCCCAGGACCAAATCATTTCACAAAGACTAGAAGTGGTGGATGTTTTCTTATTTTGTTGTTTTGTTTTGTTTTGGCCTGGGTGGTTTTGTGTGTGTGCTTATTTTTTTTATTTTTTTTATTTTTTTTTAGTTCCTAGCATTTCAGGAAACCTCTATCCAAACACTAGCTGAACACAAGCTAAAGGAATAGAAACCCCAGTGATTACACATGACAAGGTATATTGCCTTTGCAAAAATATTTGGAAAAGTTTAGAAGCAAATGTATTGGTGCAGCCTTCAACCACCACCACCACCACCACCAGGAGAAAGAAAGAAAAAGAGAGAAAGAAAGAAAGAAAGAAAGAAAGAAAGAAAGAAAGAAAGAGAAAAGCAAGCTAGCAAACTCTGAGGTAAGGGAGAAGGAGAATCTGATTTCCAGAGTTACTGCTAAGGCAAACAAAGAAACAGGAACACAAGGCTAATTCAAAGGAACAAAATTAACTGACAGAAGCTGTCAGACATCAGAATTACTAGAAAAAGACCAAGCTGATGATATTAGATATATATTTTACTCTAAAATACTAAGGGGAAATATGGGCAAAGAACTAAATGAAATCAAGAAAACAATATATGAACAAAATGAGATTATCAACAAAGAGATAGAAATTATAAAAAGGAACTAAACAGAAATTCTGGAGCTTAAAATCACAATAACTTAAATGCAAATTCATTAGAGCAGTTTGACATCAAATTGGAGCAAGAAGAAAGAATCAGAGAACTTTAAGATACAATGATTGAGGGATGCCTGGGTAGTGCAGTCGTTAGGCGTCTGTCTTCAGCTCAGGGCGTGATCCCGGCATTCCGGGATCGAGCCCCACATCAGGCTCCTCCGCTGGGAGCCTGCTTCTTCCTCTCCCACTCCCCCTGCTGTGTTCCCTCTCTCACTGGCTGTCTATCTCTGTCAAATAAATAAATAAAAAATCTTAAAAAAAAAGATACAATGATTGAAAGTATTGAATCTAAGGTGTGGGGGGTGGAGAAAGAGTGAGGAAAAGTGAACAGATCATAAAGAGCTTATGAAACACTATTAAATGGACAAACTTATGTGTTATGGGAATTCCAGAAGGAGAAGAGAGCAAAGGAGGTAGAATAATTATATGGAGAAATAGTGACTGAAAATTTCTCAAATTTGAGAAAAGACATGGATCTACAAATCCAAGAAACTCAATAAATTCCAAATAGGATAAACCTAAAGAGACTGATAAGGAAGCATATAATTAAACTGTCAACAGCCAAAGACAAAGAGAAAAATCTTGAAAATAGCAAGAAAAAAGTAACTTGCTGCATAGAAGGGATTTTCAGCTGATTTCTCATCAGAAGCCATGGAGTCCAGGAAGCAGTGGTATGATTTATTGAAAATACTGGAAAAAAAAAAAAAAAACACCTGTCAACCAAAAACTCTGTATCTGGTAAAAATGTCTTTCGAAAGATGAGAAATTAAGACATTCTCAAAATAAATAAAGAAAAATAAACAAAAGCTGAGAGTTTATTACCATTACCCTTGCTCTCCACGAAATTCTACAAGGGGTTCTTCAGTTTGAAATGAAAGATTTTAGACAGTAGCTTGATGTGATATGAGATATCTAGTAAAGGGAAATATATGGACAAATACAAAATCCAGTATTGGGATGCCTGGGTAGCTCAGTCAGTTAGGCGTCTGCCTTTGGCCAGGTCATGATCTCAGGGTCCTGGGAGCGAGACCTGTTCTCTGCTCAATGGGGAGTCTATTTCTCCTTCTCCCTGCCCCCCACCTCTGTCTCAAATAAATAAATAAAACCTTTAAATAAAATAAAATCCAGTATTATTGCAGTTTTGGTTTGTAACTGCACTTTGAATTTTCTTTTATCTCTAAAAGACAAGTGTATAAAAATGATCATAAATCTGTTTTTGGGGACACAATGTATACAGATGTAATTTGTGACATCAATAACATAAGGAGGAGTGATGAAGCTGGATCTGAGTAGTTTTGTATGTGGTTGAAATTGACATCAGTTCAAATTAGATTGTTACATTTACAGTATGCCGTAAGTATACAAACAAAATATAAACATACGCAAAGGAAATCAGAAGGGATTCAAAACATGTCACTACAAAAAAAAAAAAATCAAGTAAACACAGAAAAAGGCCTTAACAGAAGAAATGAGGAAGAAAAGACCTGTAAGACACAGAAAAAAAATATATTGCAAAATGGCAGAAGTATTTCCTTGCTGATAATTATTTTTTTTTAATATTTCATTTATTTATTTGACAGAATGAGAGAGAGGGAGAGAGAGCAAGTGAGCACAAGCTGGGGGAGCAGCAGAGGGAGAGAAAGAAGTAGGCTTTCCACTGAGCAGGGAGCCCGATGTCGTGAGGCTCGATCCCAGGACCCTGGGATCAAGACCCGGGTCAAAGGCAGCTACTTAACTGACTGAGTGACCCAGATCCCCTTCCTTGTTGGTAATTACTTTAAATGTAAATGGATTAAACTCTCCAAAGGCATACATTGTGCTACACAATAAAGAAGGACTGGGTAAAAATCTGCCATACACTTATTACAGTATGTCTCTAGTCTTACACTGCAAAGATCCTAAGAAAGAAAATAAAATGTAACCATTAGAAATGTGATAAAACATTAAAATTAAAGATTTATTTTTTTAGAAAAAGCATAGGTTGACAGATTGGACAAAATAGATACAAACTATATTCTATCTCAAAGTACTCACTTTAGATTTAAAGATGCAAAGAAGTTGAAAGTGAAAGAATGGGAAAAAACCCCATACAAATAATAAACAGTATGCAAAGTAAACTTTAAGTCAAAAACTGTTATAAGAGACAAAAAAAGTTCACAAAGATGATACGCAATTATAAATATATATGAACCAAGTATCAGAGCCCCAAAATATATAAAGCCAACGCTGACAGATCGAAGATAGAAATAGAAAGCTCTACAGTAACCGACTTTAATATCCCATTTTCAATAATAGATGGAGCATCAGACAGAAGATCAATAAGGAAATATAGGAATTAAACCACAGAAAAGACCAACCAGATCTAATAGCTATGTACAGAACACTTCACTAACAGCAGAATACACATTTTTCTTAAGTGTACGTGGAACATTCTCCAGGATAGACCAGGTGTTAAACTACAAAATAAGTATTAATAAATTTTAAAAGATTGAAGTCATACAAAGACCTTTTCTGATCATAATAGAATAGAACTAAAACTCAGTGACAGAAGGAAAACTGAAAAATCTGCAAATATATGGAAACTAAATAACATACTCTTAAACAAAAGTGGATCAAGAAAGAAATCACAAAGGAAACTAGAAAATACTGAGATGAATGAAAAGAAAACCATGATACTCTGAAACTTATGGGATGCAGTGAAAGAAGTACTTAAAGTGAAATTTATACAGGGCACCTGGGTGGCTCAGTCAGTTGTGTCTGACTTCTGCTCAGGTCATGATCTCAGGGTCCTGCGATGAAGCCCCACATCGGGCTCCTCGCTCAGCCAGGAATCTGCTTCTCTCCCTCGCCCTCTGCCCCTCCCCTGCTCTCTCTTTCTGTCTCTGTCTCGCAAATAAATAAAATCTTTAAAATAATAAAAGGGAAATGTATAGTATTAAACGTATAAGTCAGAAAAGAAGACAGATCTCAAATCAATAACCTAACTGCACACCATCAGGAACTAGAAAAAGAAGAGCAAACTAACCCCAAAACTAGCAGAAGGGAAGAAATAATAAAGATTAGATCACAGGTAAATAAAATAGAGAATAAGAAAAACAATGGAGAAAATCAGCAAAATCAAAGTTTGGCTATTTGAAAAGATCAACAACATTGACAAAGGTTTAGCTAGACTGACTAAGAAAAAAAAGAAAGTAGACCCCAATGATAAAAAATCAAAAATGAAAGTGGGACTATTACTACTGATTTTACAGAAATAAAAAGAATTATAAGAGAATACCATGAATAATCATAAGCCAACAAACTTGGATAACCGAGATGAACTGGGCAAATTCTTAGAAACACATATATGCCAAAATGGAATTATGAAAGAATCAAACATCTGATCAGACCTATAAACTAGCTGGAGATGCAATCAGTAATCAGAACCTCCCAACAAATAAAAACCCCAGACTAGATGGCTTCACTGGTGCATTAGGCCAAACATTAAAAGAAGAAGTAACACCAATCCTTCTCAAACTCTTCCAAAAACTGAAGAGAGGGGAACATTTCCCAAGTCATTCTAGAAGGTCAGCACTACCCTGACACCAAACCTAGACAGAGATACTACAATAAAAGAAAACTACAAGCCAATATCTTTTATAAATATGGATGCAAAATCTTCAACAAAATACTGGCAAATTGAGTTCAACAGCATATTTAAAATGTTACATACCATGACTAAGTGAGATTTGTTCCTGGATTACAAGGATGGTACAACCTATGAAAATCAATCAGTATAATGCACTACATAAATACAATGAAGGGTGAAAAACACAATCATTTCAGTTGAAGCAGAAAAAGTATTGGACAAAATGCAGAATCCTTTCATGATAAAAATACTCAATAAACTGTGAGTTGAAAGAAACTTGCTCCACATGACAAAGGTCATATATGAAAAACCATCAGCTAACATTATGGTGAGAGGCTGAAAGCATTTTTCTAAGATCAGGAACAAGGCAAGAATGTCTACTCTCACCACTTCTATTCAACATCTTACTGGAAGTTCCAGACAGAGCAATTAACCAAGAAGAAAAAAGGGCATTTAAACTGGAAAGCAAAAAGTACAATTATCTCTATTTCAGATGACTTGATTTTACATGTAGAAAACTCTAAAGATACACACACACACACACACACACACACACAACCTGTTAGAGCTAATATAAATTCAGCAAAGTTACAAGATACAAGAGTAACACTAAAAAAATCAGTTGCATTTCTATTCACCAACCATGAACAATCCAAAAAGTATATTAGAAAAACAATTGTGCTTATAAAAATATAAAAAATAATAAAATACATAGAAATACATTTAACCAAGGAGGCAAAAAAACTTTTACCCTGAAAATTACAAAACATTGCTAAGAGAGATAAGCAAAGACAAATAAATGGAAAGATATCCCATGTTTATGGGTTGGAAGATAATATTGACGAGATGAAAATACTACCTAAAGGAAATTACAGATTCAATGCAATTGCTATCAAGATTCCAACAGTTTTCTTTACAGAAATAGAAAAACCTCTCCTAAAATTCATACAGCATCTTGGGGAGCCTCAAATGTCAAAACAACCTGAAAAAGAACAAAGTCGGATGACTCACAGTTCCTAATTTCAAAACTTTCTATAAAACCACTGCAATTACCACTGTGAAACATCAGCATAAGGACAGATACAGAGATCAAGGGTAAGAATAGGGAGGCTGGAAATGAATCCTTACGTGTATGGTCAGTAGGTTTTCAACAAGGGTGCTGAGGCCATTCATTGGGGTAAAGGACAGTCTTTCAACATAGGGGCTGGGAAAACTGGATAACCACATGCAAAAGTAAGAAACTGGACCCTTACTTTACACCATATGCTAAATTAACTCAGAATGGATCAAGGACCTAAATGTAAGATCTAAAATGATAAAACTCTTAGAAGAAAACATAAAACAAAGTCTTCACAACAATGAATTTGACAGTGATTTCTTGGGTGTGACACCAAAAACACAAGCCACAGAAAATGAGTAGACAAATGGAACTACATTTAACTTAAAAACTTCTTGTTGAAGGAAACAATCAACAGAGTGAAAAGACAACCTGCAGAATGGGAGAAAATATTTCCAGATTATATACCTGATTAGGAATTTACATGCAAAATATAGAAAGAACTTGTACAACTCAACAGCAAGAGCAAATGCCAATGAACAGCGTACTTAAAGAGGTCAAAACAATACATTTCATGTCTTGAATATTTCACTATAATAAAGTCATGTAGCAGCTTCTTCACCACTCCCCCTACTTTCACAGTCTTTCTTCCTCCCTTTTTAGTGCAATTTAAATGCTTCGATTGGTGTGTGGAATGAGGCAGCTTATAAATTAGGAAATAAATAATAATTCTGTCTAAAGGACCAGATTAATTATCCCAAAGTAAAGCCTTGGTAATGTTGTTATCCTATTTGTGATATTTCAGTGGTTCCCCACTGCCTACAGGGTAAAATCTAAGTCCTTTCTGATTTATAATCTGATTTCTGTTTATCCTTTCTCACAAACCCCCACCGTTTCCACTGTGGCCAGAAATGTCCCCAACAGACACCTCCATGCTGCTGTCCTCCTCGTCTCCTGTCTCAGTCCTAATCCAGCCTCCTAAGGCATCTTGAACTCCATCTCCTTAAGAAGCTCTCCCTGAAATTCCTAACACTGACAAGTCATTTCTTCCCCCAACAGCACGAGTGAGTTCTGTCTGCATTGCCATGGTTCAGCCCTTCACACAGACTTCCTGGCTGGACTTTGAGCACCGTGCCCTGTACATTTGTATTTCCCACACTTCCTAACTTTGCATCTTGTTATCTGACCACGTGGCTTCCAGAGATGTTTTTACAGTGGCCTTTCTGGGAATGTCCTTTGCAAAATTTCAAAACAAGGAGACTGAAGTAGATGATAATGAAGATCTCTTGAGTTCTAAGGGTCCATGCTTGTTTGCATGAAAAACAGGTCAAGGCCTTAATCCAGCCGAGCTACTCATCTTCGCTTAAACCAGAGCGTCCTGAGCAGGTCTGAGTGGGAGGTGAGTTCTCATGTCTTGCGGGCTACCACTTAGCCCACAGGCTATGGACTAATAATATCTTCTCACCGGACCCTACCTCTTTTTTCCCTAGTGTAATCTTTTTTCCAAAGTTCTGTAGGGGTATTTCTGTAGACATTGCTAAAAAACAAATTCTAAAGACTCTAGAATTGGTGTTGGGGACTTTAGGGTGGCCTTTGTGAGTCCTGCTTCCTGGTGTCCCTGACCTTGCATAATCACCCCATAATTGTAAGTGGTACCTGTGCTTCTGATAGAATATGACAAAAGTGATGGACAGTCACTCCCATGATTAGGTTACATTACATAAGACTCACCAAACTGGGGCCAGACACTCTCCTTATGAGCTTAAGGCACGATGCAGCCATGTTGGAGAAGCTCACCGGGGAACTGTGGACAGCCTCTAGGACCCAAGGGTGGCCTCTAGCCAACAGCCAGCACAGAGCTGTTGGCTATCCAGTCATGGGACTGCCTTCTGCCAACAACCTGAATGAGCCCGGAGGAAGAGTCTTCCCCACTTGAGATTTCCACTGAGAATGTGCCTCAGCCATCACCTTGACTGCAGCCTTGTGAAACAGAGCACTCAGTCCAGACTTGGGACCCACAGAAACCAACATGATAAATGCATGTTGTTTTAAGCCATTAAGCTTGTGGTAATTTGGTGTGTAACATAAGAAACCAATACAGGGGCGCCTTAATGACTATTAAGCGTCTGCCTTCGGCTCAGGGCGTGATCCTGGCATTCTGGGATCGAGCCCCGCATCGGGCTCCTGGGAGCCTGCTTCTTTCTCTCCCACTCCCCCTGCTTGTGTTCCTTCTCTCGCTGGCTCTCTCTCTCTCTATCGAATGAATAAATAAAATCTTAAAAAAAGAAAAAAGAACCCAATACAGACTGGGTTTGGCTAATACACAGTAGCTGAGAAATGGAATGTCCTTAAAGAAATCTGACTGGACTTTCCAGCTTTACCTTGGAACCCAAGAACCCTGAGCAGGTGAGTTGCAATGGGCCATGTTCTCATGGTGTTTGCTTTCTAATCGTGAACTGATCTGTCTAAAATTCAAGTGTGTGAACACATAGGAAGACAAACTGTGTTGATGGCTAGAGCCCAGCACGGCAGTTCCTGTGGAATGAGATATGATGAAAATCCAGATTCGGTCCTCCCTTTCCCCCCACAAACATGCTCAGGCACCAGTTTTGCAATAAAGTCTCTAGGGGTAATGTTATTGAGGAACAGTCTTAATTTCAGTCTCAAATCAGTGATAAAAGCAGATAAAAAAATTTCAAAAGAAGTTGTCTTAATACCTTTAAGCAATTCAAACAAGATGCAATGTTTAATGAATTCTTGTTAGACTTGCTTTTATGATTAGATAAGCACACTTTGTAATTAGCACAGTACTTGCTGATATTCAAATGGGAGCCTGGAGATTTTCATTTTTTTAAGATAGACTACACATTATCACAGTCTTTTTAAATTATTAGTTTGCGTTTCAAGAGACAGATATGGCCCAATGGTGGGCCCTCTCTAACTAGTCACAAGTGTCAAAGAAGTTGGATACGAATGATCAAACTTCTAGTTTGCTGGGAGGACAGACGCGGACCCCACGGTGCCTCCCGGCGGCCTCGGCAACGCCGCCAGGGGTCACAGGCGAGGGAAGGGCGTGAGTGTGCTCTCTGCCTGGAGCCAGGAAGGAGCACTGCCAGCCTTGGGCTGCCCGTCCCGATAGAAGCTAACATTTCCTCTTTCTTCCCTTGGAAAGCCTTCCACGAGCAGCCCCGCAGTCCACGTGGGGTGGAGGTAGGACTTGGGGTACCATATGGCCTGAGGTTAATCAGAGCCTTTCCAAGACAGTCTTGAAGTTTGACACAAAACCCAAGTCAGTCAGAAAATGTTGGCAGTCGGAGTTACGAGGTCCCGTTCCTTGACTAAGACAGGTGAGGGAGGGCGATGCTGGGCTCTGGGTCTTGGTTTGTCTGTCTGATGGACGAGAACGCTTCCCCTCCCTTCTTTCACTGGCACTGCAGAAACCACAGAGACAGCACAGAGTGCCCCACGCTGCCGCTCTCCAGCAGGGAGCACAACTTCTCCCCGTAGCAGCAAGTCAGCACCTTTCCTTGGAAGAGTTCATGTCTTCCCCACGGCAGGGGTGAATTACAGCCGAGAGAGGAGGCAAAGCTCAGTTTTTGCCAAAACTCACTGCAGGATTGCCTTTCCTTCCAGAAGGTCTGACCTCCAAGGCCAAGGCAGCGAAGGGGTGGTAAAATGCCGCACTCTGAGAAGCAAGGGAAGGGAGTTGCCGCCCCATCTAGACTCGCACTGGGAGGACAGAGGGGCCCATTCCTGCCCAGGACTCTTCCAGAGCCTGTTCTCGGCCTACAGGCATTACTGAGGTCACTGAGCCTCTGTTCCAAGGAGGTCCGCAGCGGGAAGTGAAGGCAGCCCAGCTCAGGGCCAGGTCCTACTCCAGCAGAGAGAATCCGGTGTCCTCGGCGCCCGCGCTGGCCGTGTGACTCCGCAGGGGATCTCTGAGCAGCTCCCGGCTGCCGGCTTCTCTCTGTTCCCCGCTGGCATGTCAAGTTCCTGGGTGTCCCCCTGAATCCCCGAGTGTGGCATCATGGCAGGATCTCTGATGATAAGGATAGGAGTCTAGTTTTCCATTTTTCACTTTCGGGAGGATTCTTTTTGGCTGCACGTGAAAGAGATCCCAAATAACGATGGCTGAAACAAGATCAGGTTTCCTTCCCTCTGCGGTCAAAGTCTGGATGAAGGCATTTGGGGGCAGTAGGGATGGTCCCCAAATCAGGCTCTCCCAGCCACCTGCTCAGCCATCTGGGCGCAGTTCTGTGCCCCCAGGTCCAAGGTGAGTCAACGTCTCCAGAGCAGGATGGAAGACACCAGAAGGAGGGGCATGACACTTTCTTTAAGGGATCTTGTCCCAGATGTGGCACACTTCCCTTCTTCACACTCCATTGGCTACAGGAAGGCAGAGAAATGTGGCCACAAACGTAGCTGAATATTGACAGGGCTATTACTGTGGCATAAAAAGTGAATGATTAGTGAGGGGACAGCAAACAGCCTCTGCCACATTTTTTTTCATCAAGCTTTCTACTATATCAATTTTTTAAAATTTCAAAATACTTGTGATACAAAGTATTTTGATAACAAATCAGGTGATACAAAGACATGTAAAGAGAGACTTCTATGGACCCCCCCCCACCTGGAACTCATACTAACAGATGTGCATTCTTTCACGCCTTTCTTGGGCGTCATTAATAAATATGCAAAGCTTTCTGTCTCCCTAACCACTTTCAATTTTTTAAAATGAGATCATTCTATACACAATATTTTCTACAATTTGCTTGTTTCCAATGCATAATGAATCGGTTTATTGGTAACTATGTGCAGCTCTAAACTGTTCTTTTTAATAACTGTATATCTCATAGTATGGATTTGCTAGTTGGAGGCACTCTAATTTCTTCTACCCCTCCCCAGTGGGATAAATAGCTTATTTCCTTTTATTGTCACTTTAAATAATGTTGCAAGAAACAACTTTGCACACACATCCTTAGGTATTTCTTTTTGTAGAATACCTAATGAAGGGATATGTACGATTAAAATTGCAATGGATTCTACCCAGTCACTTTATGGAAAGATTGTTATAATTTATAGGCTGGTGGGTCACAGATGAGAATGATGGGGCGCTTGACAGCATTCCCCCTTGCTGTTGGAAGGAAGAGGAGAGAGGGGGAGAAGGATGGAGAGCAGATAACATGATTTCCAGGAACAGGTTGCCTGGTCTAGTAGCTGAGAAAGTGCTTCGTTCCACCTGCTCTGGGGAAACAAGCGAGGAGGGCACCTCCTATTTTGCCGAGAAGCAGGTGGAATCCCAGTGCCTGCCGCACAGCAAGCCGCCCTGGCCTGGGGAGGACTGTAATGAAGATTAATAGGGTGAGGAGAATGGGTCTGGTTGCCCTGGGACATGAACCCTCGCAGCCCTGTGGCCAGGCTGGGGTGGCGGCGCCTGGGAGACATCTCAGCCCGCAGGCAGACAGGGCACTAAGCCTGCAGCCAGGACTCTCAGAGCCCTCGTTCATGGGCCGTGCTCACAAAGCCAATTCCCCATGGTTCAGACAAGGAAACCAAGGCTCAGGGAGAACATGTCTCGGCCAAGTTCGCGGAGGAAGGCTGCGGGCGGGGCGGGGGGCGGGAGGTGGCAGGGGACTAGAACCCATGGCCAGGACCCCCGAACCATTTCCATTGCCCACAGTCCTGCACTTGGCCAGCATCTCTGGGGTTTTTTGGCTTGGATTGTCTTGGTTGGTTCCAATTTGCAGCCTGGAGAAGCTCATGGGGTGGCCACACAGGCTTGCGATTTGTGGGCACATGAAGGTGGGGGAGGGTGGAGGGTGGAGGAGGGCTTTGCAGGGTTTGGGGCAGCTGCGGGCCATCCACAGCTAGGGGTGGAGAAGCAGGAGCTGCTCCCTCCTGCTCTCCTCTCCCTGGTCCATCTTGTCAGCATGCTAGACACTGGGGAGGTGCCAGGCCTGCCGGATGGCAAGCATCATCCACCACCAGCTGGCCCAGGCAGGGGAAGGCTGGCATGTCTGGAGCCCTCAGCCCCATTTACAGATCGGGGACCGAGAACGAAAGCCCTCTAGCGGGGGGAGTGCTGAGCCCGGAACTGACTCACCCCCCAAACCCTTGCCTTCCCCTCCAGTGCCACGGGTGCCCCCGTTTCCCCTTCGCAGAAACCTGGCGCTCACCCCCACCTGTATCCCTTCTGTCTCAGCAGGGAAAGGGGAAGGATGTTGGGGAAGACAGGCTAATTCTGGTCTGTGCTCAGCACTTTGCAGGGCATCCTGTTTTTCTGTTGGGGTGTTCAGCCCAGGGGCCGGGAGGGTTGGTGCCGAACAATGTCAGATCAGCCCCTGGCAGGCAGCCACACCCCTCCAGAAATCACTTCCCTTCCTGGATTCCTGGAATCTCCACTTCCGAGGTTCCTACCTCCTGGAAGGATGCAGTGATCCCCCACCCCGCCTCCCCCACACTTACAGTTGCGTCCCGGACCTATGGCACAAACTGACCATCATCCAAGCAATTTTACTCACAGTCAACAAGAGAAAATGACACGGTTGGAGAGGGCAGGGCAGTTTCTTTCATCTCAAGGGGTCCTGCGCATCTCGTGTCTTCTAGTGAAATGGCTGCTGTCATTGTGCACAGACAAATCAAAGTTATTAACTCCAAATAACCTCGATTCAAGAACCTGCCTTCCTCGCTTGGGCCTGTCGGCTCTCACGGGTTGCAGGGAAGATCGTCAGCCTTGTTCAGCCCGGGTGGGCCAGCCTGCAGAGCCACGACCGCGAGCCAGCCCCAAAGCCCTTGGGTCTCACCTTTTTATCTGCCTGTGACTGGCGCTGCCTGGGGACACCTCATTCCCATCGACCTACCCTTTGTAGGAGCGTATATTTAGCTGTTGTTTTTCTCACATTTTGGGAAGTGCTGACCTTGTGCCCGTCAGGGGGAAGCCAGAGGCCAGAAGCCGTCTTGTATGTTTTGCTGAGCAACTCAGAAAGCTGTGTATCTAAGGATATTCTGAATTCGGAGGAGGAGGGAGACAAAACCCTCCAGGGTAGTCCTGCATCACTGTGGTGAGAGAGCAGCGGGTATCTCGTCCTTCCGGGTGATTGGAGTCCCAGCTCCCTGAAGGGCAGCGACTGTGTCTTATTTCTGAACCCCCAGCACTTATCAGCGCCTGGCCCAGAAAGTGCTAGATAAATACTGCTGGGCAAATGTAGAGACACCGTGAGCTCACAGACAGGCCATAGGCCAGAAATAACTGTGCCCAAGAACCCGAAGTCTTTTGTGATCGGGGGCCCAAGAGTGGCTGGAGCTCAGGCAGAAGGGGTCCCCACTGCACCGCATCTGCCCCTTGGGGCAGGCTTTTGGAGGACTTGGGGGCATAAGCTGCGTGGTTGCCCCCTGGCTTCCTGGGGCAAGGCCAGTAACTATGAGAAGCCTGAGTGTGGTCCCAGGGGAACAGCTGTGGCCTGTGGAAGTCCCACGTACTCTGGGGCAGATAGCCTGGGAGCTCTCTGGGGCTCTTCATTTCTGCAGCACCACGCTTCTGCTCAGGGCAATCCACTGGCTGGCCCTAGCAACCGTCACCAAGATAAACAAACATCAGAGGACGCCTGGATCACAGCTCGTTCTCTTTTGGGGATGGCCCTGAGGGAGACATGTCCGCCCCCCAGATGGTCTCATGGGGGTGGGTAGAGGCAGGGAGCCCACAAAGGACTCTCGGGATTGCTGCACACCACGGAGATGAGCACAGCCATTTGTTACGTGTAATTAAATTGAGCTAATTTCATTCTGTGGCTCAGAGCCGGAGAATCAGGGTTCTCAAAAAATGTTATTATCTTATCTCATTTTGTGTAAATGTCATCATGGAGCAGCTGGAACGGGAAGAAAGGACATTTTTGAGATGTTCCTGGTCCCCTAAATGGATTGCGTTCTGTTCCTTCAGCAGTAAAGTCAGTCTGATGCCAAAGCCTCCAGGAGCTGATGTAGATGAAATGTTACATTTATATAATCGTTCCACAGACGGACAGGAAAGTGCTTTTTCTGGATAAATCTCAGAACTGAGTGAGGGAAGCTGAGAGATCAGAGGATCGTAAGCCCCCTGGGGCCCCTGGCATCTCTGCTCCCGAACCAGCTACAGCCACTCGTTTTTTCTAGGTTTGCCCCAGAGGGGAAATGACTGTAAGAAATGGAGAAATAAACCCGGGCAGCCAAGTTCCCCTTTTAGTCATCGTCCTCCAGTGGCTCTGTGAAAGTAGGCAGCCCTCAGGGACGCGGCTGGAAAAAAGTCAGTGGACAAGAATGAAAAACAACATGATTCTTTTCAACATAAAGATGGCAAAACTTACGACTGTGACGGGAGAGGTCATGACTGGAGGGGATCAGTCAACTCTCTCAAAGAGCTCGAGGGAAAAGGCCTACGTAAACAAAAACAAGATGGAGAGTCTCTTTTCAGGGGGCTAAGAACCTTCTGGGCCTTCCCGCCTTGCAGCCCTGGCATGAGGGATATGGGCAGGTGCCCACAGCCTCCCTGCCTTCCTTCATCGACCACACCCTCGGCCTCAACCCCTTTTAGAAGTCGCCTCTCCTCGCTGGCCCTGCCACCTCAGCCAGAGCTCAGCCAGACCCCTGTGACGGCCTCCTCAGAGCCTCCTGTGCTTGGCTTGTCTGGCCTCAGGCTCTCCATGGAGATGCCGCTTCCTTCAGTGCTGGGATGTCGGGAGGTCGGTCCCCTTGGTGATGGTCTGTCTGTGATGGGAGACGGCAAGGGGACTGTGTGCTGTGTTCCTGCGCTCTGAGAGTGGTGGCCGCCCTGCTGTCCTCCATGGCTGCCGGCAGCCATGATGGACTGGTTTCTGATGTTGCTGTGCCAGTAAGATCAATGACGGAGGGCTGAACGAGCCAACAGGAAAATACCCCTGGCTCCTTAAGGAGGCATCTCAGACGCTGAGGACCACCCGTGTCCTTTTTGTGATGTGCTTCCAATTTCTCCACAGTGTCACGCCAGACCTTGAGATGGCCACGTGCTCGTGTCAGTGGGAAGACGGCCTGTCGACACCCAGCCCCTTCCTCCTGCTGTGTCGCCAGCTCCTCGTCCGCCGAGTCACCAAGCCGCTGGCCTCTCTGAGTCTGGATTTTGCAGACACATACAGCCTGGGTCTGGGAGGGACCTCAGAAAATAGTTTATATTTCTGTCACACTACTAATTTTAATTGCTTTCAGATACATGTTCTCATTTCCTGATAAAGACTGTCCTCCTTCCCATGCAGAGCACAGATGAGGGCACCGAGTCTGGAGAGGTTAAGTGGCCCGTTGAAGGTCATGCTGTCCCTACTCAGTGCCCACCTTGGAGTTTCGAATCTCGGAGCCTCCTTATTCACTTCCTGCTTGGACTCCCCACAGCCTCTGGTGTTGAGTGACCACATCCCAGCCTGGTGTGTGCAGAGGCCCTGATGCCCGGGGCCCTTCGAACCCTCCCCGTGGACAGACCCTCCTGCGGGGCTGTGGCCCCTCATCTCAGTAAGCTGTGTGCTCTGGACTTCCTCCCCGAACAGTGTCAGCCAGGAGGATGAGCTGCCCAGGACCGGGCCTCTCAGTGAGAATCTAAGGGGAAAGGAAGTTCCTGGGGATTCTCCACCATGGTGTCCACAATCTCCAGATTCGGCTTGTTGCTCCCAGGCAGATCCTGACGGCCCCTCTGCTGCTGGAGGTCTGCCCTGCATTTAGTTCAGCCTCCACAAGCATCTCAGCTGCCCCCCGCCTTCAGGTGGGTGACTCCTGAGTCATGACAGGCAGACCGGTCTGACCTAGTTTTTAAGACTGGCTCAGGGAGGAGGTCCTTTCATCTGAGGACGCATGGACCAAAGACACCGGTTTGTGGCGCTGTTTCCAGATGCCATTCCTAGCAGGCTGTCCAGGGGCAGGGGGACAGAGAGTAAGTCCAGCCTGGCTATGTCGTGCCCATTTTCTGAGATGGCACCGGATGGAGCAGCTCCGGGAGCCTGGCCTGAGGGCAGTGGGGGGCCTCCGCCAGGGCAGGAGGAGGTGGGGGATGGAGAGGGGCATTTTAGGCCAGAGGATGAGACATTTGGGGCCTGCCGTGCTGGAGAGGCTACGGACCCTGGGGAGGGGCAGGCAGGAGAGCCAGCAGGATCCTCAGACGTGGCTTGAAGGTTTGCACTTCATCCCGAGGGAGCCCCTGAGCAGTGACCTCCAGGCCATTTGTCCTTCACACTGAGCTGTGGCTCAGCAGGAGGCGGTGAGGGTCCTGTGACAGATCTCTGGCCAAGTGCCGAGACAAAAGCCTTCCCTGTAGACTGAAAACACGCGGGGGAAGCCATTGTTGCCCCCCCAACGCAAGACGCCTTTGCCCATAAGAAGCTTCCCCTGCCTCTCCCCCACCTAAATCCCACCCCTGCAATTTGGGATCTGAGAGTCTTCGACTTGAGCTAAGGCTTCTTTCCTGGGTAAAGAGTGGGTCCAGGAGAAGACCCTTCGCTTTCATGAGGCTCTGCCACTTGTTATGGAAGTTTGCCTGAGACTTTGCAAGGGAGCTCCCACACAGTGAGTACGGGAAAGCACCAGGGTGCTGGATACCCTTAGGGCAGGGGTGGGGCGCTGGGGGGGGTTGCGGTGGAAGAGAGGAAAGGGCCTTAAGCTCCATTAGCTTCGCAACCTGTCTGGGCAGACGCGCTCGGAGTGGGGCGTCTCTCGTTAGGCCCAGCAGAGGTGGGATGGGATGACTCCGGATCTTCCGCTAGGCCTGTCTACAGGCCCGGTTTGAAACCCCAAAGGGAAGTTGTTTCAAGGAAAGTGTACAGACAGTCCTCAGCTTAGAACCAGGGTGTGCTCTGAACACTCAGTATTAATTTGGTTATTTTCTGGTGGGAACAGTGCCCCGCTTGGTGGTAATTTAGGGTCTTGGGTTAGCCCCCAAGAGTTTGACTGCCCCACGAGGTAGCTGGGTACAGTACCAATAGCAGTTGTGGTTCCCAAGCTTTCCTTAGGAGCTCTGCTCTGATTCGCTCTGAGAGAAGGGCGAGGGAGAGGGAGAAAGAAAGGGCAGCCTCTTGAGTATGAGTATGAGTGTGCGTGAGTGTGTGCACAGTAGGAAGTGGGTTGAAGGGGGTACAGGGACAAGGGAAGCCACGTAGCCACAGCAATCTTTGGGGCGTGCTCCAGGGAGGGGCAGAACTCAGTGAGGCAGAGGTGGACACCAACCAGAAGGCACAGGGCAGCACTCGGATCCGCCAGAGACATGCATGTGCCCTTCATGTTTCAGGATTTGAGGTCCCTTCAAAGCCTGATGATTTTTTCTGTTTTTTTTTTAATTGAGGTATAATTCACATATAGTAAAATCAGCTCATTCAGTGGGCAGTTCTGTGAGCTTTGGCATAATGTATATAGTTGCGGAACAGCCATCCCAATCAAGATAGAGAACATTCCGGCACCCCTCCCTGACCTCAACATTTCCCTGAGCTCCTTCTCCCCACCACCAGCTCCTAGAAACTACTGATTCATTTCTGTTCCCATCATTCCCATCTCCTCTAGGAGGTCATATAAATGGAATCATCAGCTTTTGAGTCTGGCCCCTTTCAGTTAGCAGAATGCATTTGAGATTGCGTTGTTCCCTCTTGTTTATCTTTTCCACCGTTGAGAGATTTTTGGCAATCACCAGTAAAGCTTCTAGAAACCGTTGCATACAAGATTTAGTGTGAGCAGAGTTTTCATTTCATTTGAGTAAATTCTCGGGATTGAGAACACTGGGTGTTACTGGTAAGAGTGTGTGTATCTTTATAAGAAACTGCCACACTGTTTTCCAGGGTAGCTGGGCCATCTTGCATGCCCACGGTTGGTATGAGCTTTCCAGCTGCTCCCTGTCCTTGTCAACACTTGCCATTGTCAAGTTCTGGGCTTTTCCCTCCATTTGAATAAGTACGCAGTGGTACTTCAGCACTTTTTCACGACTTTGATCGGCATCTCCCTAACGACTAGTGATGTTAAGCATGTTTGCGTGAGTTTGTCATCTGCATATTTCCTCTGATAAAGCATCTGTTTGGATACATCATCTATACTTTATAATTGGGTTGTTTTGTGAGTTTTGAGTTCTTTGAATATTTTCTGCACCAGTCCTTCATCAAATCCATGATTTGCAAGTATTTTCTCCCAGTTATGTCTTGTCTTCTCATTTTCTTAGTGATGTCTCTTAAAGAGCAAAAGCTTTAATTTTGACAAAATCCAATTTATCCATTCTTTCGTTTTTGGATTGGCCTTTTATTATCATCTCGGAGATATTTTGATCTATGCCAACATCACAAATATTTTTGCCCGTGTTTCCTTCTGGGAGTCTATAGTCTTAGGTTATACTCCTTAGGCCCTGATGATCTTTCAGATGCATTCAACAATTATTTAGTGAAGATGGAGGAAGATCTACTTTCTTTTAACAAAATTGTCTACAGTAAGAGTCATTTAAAAAACGTACAGACCAAAGGCTCAAGCCTGTGTCCTGTAATGACAGGGCAAGTCCACTTACAGCTTACCTGTCACACTTGGCTGCAGCCAGGCTTCAAGCTCACAGGCAAAAGCTGAGTTCATCACGTTCAGTTTATGACACACTTTTCTCATCAGTCCATGGGAAAGCCTCTTGTTAAACTTTTCTCCTCCCTCGTCCACAGTCCTAATTTCCAATCTTGCATTTGTCATAGACATGCGCTGTACTGTATTTGATATGCCCACAGACATACAGTGTGTTTATAAAGTCTGGGTACATCATTAAATTCACATGATAAATGGTTTATTGAAATTGAAAATTTAAAAATGCTTTATTGATGAAAAAAATTGGTGTGTGATCCCTCCTTAGCAAATGCATAGTTCAGTGTAGAAACTCAAGGAATGCATCAACGCAGTGTTTTATCCATCCCTGCACATGTCTATCATGTGCTGGTTCTGATGACCTGTGCCTCTGATTTATACTCAATAAACTTGCACCTTTATTATACCCCAGGAAAAAAAATCGAGGGGGTTTGATATACAGGAAAATAAAACATTATTCATGTTTTCAGATTTTAGTGCCACTGTATAGATGCATCTGTATAAAATATACAATACTGTGTGTATTTTTGATTCTATTTCTTTTTTTTTTTTCCCGCTCAGCGCTGTTTTTAAGACCTCCTCCAGTTGTGGGAGGCAGATCGATTTTGTAGCTTCTAATATTGCACAACATTAAACAATATGCCTCCTGCATAGTTTCTTGCTTATTCTCATAGAAATCAACACAGATTTCTGAACGTCCTGAGACCATACCCAACGTTGTGAACTCTTTCCTACTCACCACCAGGAAAGACCTCTATGGGAATTTCTCTGGGTTATATACTCAGAGGTGGGACTGCTGGGTCACTAATATGGGCATACTTAACCTGAGTACATATTGGCAGGATGGCTGGACTGGTTTACTTTCCCATTAACAGTATATGAGGTTTCCTGTTTCTGCATTTTGTTTTTTTCATGTTCTTACTCTCATTTGATTTGATCTGTTTTCACATTATCCCCCTTGTCTGATGAATGCTCTTTTTGTTTACATTTGCATTTTTTTTATCGTGAGCTTGTGCATCTCTTCATATTTTTCCTAGTCATTTGGATTTCCCATTAATAAAGTGCCCATTCATATCCCTTTCTGAACTTTTCTATAGGGTTTTCTGTTGTTTTTTTCTTATTGATTTCCAGGGATTTCTTGCACATTCTGGGCATCTATCTCCTATCATGGTTTTAGATAGAGAAAATATCTTTCCCTAGTCTGTTATATGTTAGTTAACTCTGATTGTTACCTCTTATGATAAAGAAATCTTTAACTCTACGTAGTCAAATATTTTAATTTTTTTTAACTTTATGCTTCATTCTTTTCAGGTCTTGTTTAAGAAGTCCTTTTCTGCCCCTAAATCAGAGATACTCTTCTGCATTTTTTCCATTAGCCTTATAGTTTTTCCCGGAAAATTCAATGGTCTTTAATTCCTCTGGATCAATTTTTACAAGTCATATAAATAGGAATTTAATTTTATTTTTCCATATGGTGATTCAATTGACTCAGTACCACCTACTGAATAATCTGTCCTCTTCCCATTAACTTGTGGTGCCAACTTTATTATATGTCAAACACACACACATACACACTGTTAAGAGAAAACTAAGGCATATTAACATTTTTAGGTTTATTTGAGCAAAAATCGATTTGAATAGGGCAGCACTACGCCAGAAGACGTTAGGGGCACTCTCCTGATAGGAGCTGGGAGAAGGGCATAGGTTTAGAAGCAAAGAATGGAAATTATTTGATCAGCTGTAGCTTAAAGCCTAGTTGGCTCTTTGTGGTTGGTTGTCCCTAGCATTTCAAATTCATGACCCTGAGGTATTTATAGGCTTAGGTTTTGGTTGCTTCAGTAGGATGCTAGGGCATCAGGTCCACCTCAGCCGAATGGCCTCTGTGTTCAACCAATAGAACAACACACACAGTCAATTCTCGTTACTCATTGTAGTTCTCTTCTGCTGCTAAATTAGGGAATAGTGCTAAATTGACACAGAATTGGTGAACAGGGAACCATTGTTCCTAGGGGAATCCAAGGTCAAGTTTCTTTGAGCCTCTGATCACAAGGTTTTCATCAACCAGTCCACACAGAACCTGGTTTTGTAGGTGTTTCTGTTTAGAGACAACTTGTTTAAGAGATATTTCTCACAAATAATTAAATTCTCTGTCTTTGAATGATTTAAAGCCAGGGGCTTTCTATAGGTTCATTTGCCAACATCCTGGTAAAACAGGGCATTCTCATTGGCATTGAGCACCTGCTCTTCCACGTAGAACTCTTTTCCTACATAACACTTAGCAGCTGTTTTAAAAACTCTCCTGCAGCCTCTTGGCCTGCGGAACCAATTTCCCTGCAAGTTAAACATTTTCCAGACTGTATTGCTTTTTGAAGCTTGCAAGCCAGCCAGCACCTGCCAAGAAGGATTTAGCATCCCCTGCCCCTGGGTAAAATGTGATAGTACACGTTTTTGGCTTTAGTGGCTCACAACAGTGCTCTCTGCTGTGCTTCTCTTACAGGTGTTCATCTAGCAAGTCCGCAAATGCAGCTGCTGTCCCCTCCGCCATCGCGTCATCACGCACGCCGGATGTTACTGGGGCAGCCTCACGTACAGATGAGCAAACTTCCTTTTTCTTTTTGTGGACGTATTGCATTATTGGATCCTTAACATTGAACTCATCATAGTCAACAGCACGTTCAAAAATATCTGGAAAAACTTTATCAAAAAGAGGTATTTTTTTCCCATAAGGCACATCACAACTTTCTTGCTTAGGAACACTAGACAATACTTCAGCACTATGCCTGCGGACCGTTTTAAACATTGAAATCAACAACAACAAAAAACCCTCACAGAAATGTGAAAAATGTGGCACTATATTGAATAGACCACAAAGCATTTGTTACAGTATGAAAGCTGAAACAAGAAGACAGAGTGTTCCCTTGTGTGCCTCAGCTACGAACATGCACGTCCAATACTCAAATTTTTCACCACTCCGCGCGTCTTCTCAAATGACCACTAAGACATTGTGAATATTGATATTAGGGTTGCAAATAAATTTTAGTGAGTAGGCAGATTTAAAAATATGGAATCCACAATTAATGATGGTCAATTACATTTGTTTCTGAGCCACTTTTCCTGCTCCCTTTGTCTATTGGCATATCCCCGTACCACTGCCCAAGTTTTATTAATTGTTTTGGATTGTGTCAATGTCCAATAGAATGGATTTCTCAACTCTTTGTTCTTCTTTTTCTAAATTGACTTTTCTTTCTGTGCACTTTAGTTTTTCTGTAAACAATCTATAGTAGAATATTTGAACTCCTCAAATAATCCAGCTGGAATTTTAATTAAGCATTCAATTTATAGATTAATTAGAGAATAATTGATTTTAATGTTAACTCATCCATCCAAGGACATAGTATATCTCACCATTTATTTGGATATTCTTTTTGTATCAATTAATAATTTATCTTTCGCATGATTTACTATTCTAATTCCTACGTACATTTTAGTCTGTGTAACTACTGTGAATTCTATCTTCTTTTCTATTTTATTTCTGAGTTGGCTATTGTAGGTGAAGAACAAAATTAATTTTTGTGGGTTGATATTTTACCTTTACAATATTGGTAGAATGCACCCATAATACCTGTCTTAGTTCAGGTTGCTATAACAAAAATACCATAGACTGGGTGGCATAAACAACAAACACTTATTTCTCACAGTGCTGGAGGCTGGGAAGTCCAAGATAAAGGTACCAAGAGATTCGCTGTCTGATGATCTGCTTCCTGGTTCATGAACATCCATTTTCGTGCTGTACTCCCCACGTGAAAGAAAGAGAGGGAGCTCTCTGGGAGTCTTTTTCATAAGGACACTAAGCTCATCATGAAGGCTCTACCCTCATGACCTAACCACCTTCCAAAGACTCCACTCCAAAGACCATCACACTGGGGATTAGGCTTCAACATAAGAATTTTGGGAGGGGGGCGCCTGGGTGGCACAGCGGTTAAAGCGTCTGCCTTCGGCTCAGGGCGTGATCCCGGCGTTACGGGATCGAGCCCCACATCAGGCTCCTCCGCTATGAGCCTGCTTCTTCCTCTCCCACTCCCCCTGCTTGTGTTCCCTCTCTCGCTGGCTGTCTCTATCTCTGTCAAATAAATAAATAAAATCTTTAAAAAAAAAAAAAAGAATTTTGGGAGGATACAAACATTCAATCCATAACAATACCCTTTGCATCTGGGTACTTTTTGGAAACTTTAATTTCCCTAATAATTATTGGTCTGCTCAATATTTCTTTCTCCTTAAACCACTTTTTTTTATATTTTATATCTTTCCAGAATTTATTCATTTTGTCTAGATTTTCTATGCTTGTTAAGGCTGGGTTCTTAATATTTTTACTTCTGTTATATCTCTGTTGTGTCATAGTTAATCCTCCCTTAATTCAGGATTTGATTTACATCATCTCTTTTTATCTTGGATAGTTGGGCTAGGTGTATGTCTACCCAATTAGGCAGATTCATCTTCTAATTTGTTTGTACTGGCCAAAGCAGATCCAATTTTCTTTAAAAATCAGCAAAACCTTTCCCACTTTTTGATCATTCTTGTCCTCTTTTCAATTTTGGGGGGGGGACTTTTCCAAACCAGACAACTCCTTGGGAGTCATATTAAAGGGTTTAGAGTATGTAAGTTAAATGTAATTTCATATCATATATGATAGAAGAGAGAGACCAGATCCTTTTATCTGAGGGAGATTAGGATCTAGGGGAAATCAGGCTACTATCAAATGATCACATAAAAACAAAAATTACACCTGTGGTGAGTTCTAAGGAGTGGAGAAAGGCTATGAGAGGTAATATAAGGAGCACTGACTCAGTGCTGGCAGTCAAGGAAGGTTTCTCTTTGCAAACGATGAGACTTCATCTGGTGAAGAGGAGAAAGAACAGCATTTTATACAGTGCTGGGTGGGGAGGGAGTGCAGCATGAACAAAGGTCCTAGCGCAGGGAGCCAGTGTGACTGAGCGAGGAGAAGAAAAATAAATGCATCCAGGGATTCCTATAGTCAAGTCTGTAACAGTGGGGTTGGTTGTATGTTTAGAAAGAGTAGTGTTGAGTATGAGCACTAGGTTATAAACTAAAAGGGTTATGAATTACAGTTGGGAAAAAAAAAGACAAATTGAAAGATATAAATCTTATTTGCATCCGGAGAAGAAGTACAGAGACGGATTTTAATAAGTGAACATACCCTCAGGAAACACTTCTCCCTCACTGCAAGCGCCATAACAAATATTGTCTTTGGAAGAGTTTGAAATTGTTCCTACATTGATTTGAAATAATTAAAACTCAAAATGTTGCAGTTTGAAGTAAAAAATACTTTAAATTTAAAATGAGTCTTTGGGTGAAGGGGGTCAAAAGGTACAAACCTCCAGTTATAGGATAAGTGTCATGGAGATGCAATGCACAGCATTATGACTATAGTGAATAGCACTGTATTATATATTTGAAAGTTGCTAAGAGTAAATCTTTTTGTGTGTGTGCATGAATAAACACTATTTTTTATGAAATTATTTTGTAGTGTAACTTCAAATTCCAGTATAGTTAATGCACTGTGTTTTATTAGTTTCAGGTGTACAATATAGTAGTGATTCAATAATTTCATACATCACCCAATACTCATGACAAGTGCATTCCTTAATCCCATCATTTATGTCACCTATCCCCTCACCCACCTTCCTGCTGGTAACCAACAGTTTGTTAAGACAGTAAGTCTTAGAAGTTCTTATTACAAGAAAAAAAAATGGTTCTTTGGGATGATATAATCCAAGGGATTAGATCTGGAGTAAAATTTGTTCAGCTTTCCCATTACTTAATATTGAAGATTAATATATCTTCCGTTTATAAAATAGCATTGGCCTTTCATTTAATTTGAATGCAAAGGTGCTGATTAGGAAATTTCCAATCTGCAACAACCAGTCTTTCCTAAGAGCACAAACTCAGCAGCAACGCTTGATGATGTTGCCCCTTGATTTACGGAGGAAGTGGTGTGCATGCATCGGCGCTTCTGTCTACGTCGCGCCATATACCAGCTTTTTGGTTGAAAGATGGTATCCACGAGCACTAAATATCACCTGAAGTGAATAAGCTTCAGGTTTGCTTAAAGGATACAAACTTCAGCTGCCCCAAATATGTGAATATAGGCTGCAAATCTGAGCCAAGAAATTGGGAGGAAGTGATTTATAGCTTCTGTTCTGAAGAAATGGAAAAAAATAATTTGCTCATCCTAATAGGGTTTTAATAGATTCTTTCCCATGACACTTATTGCAAGCTAGAACATTAAGCATGACAGAAGCCTTATTATGACTATGGATTTAGTAATGTGACAAACAAATCGCTTTGGTTATAAAACCTGAGATTGCTTCATTTGGTTTTTGCAGCATATGGACTTCTTCTTGGCAAACGATTACACATGTAGCATGCTTCTAATTAAAACCAGGGATTCCTTTGTCACCATTTCTTCCATCAGTTCTGGGTGCAGAAACCTTCACAGCATTAGCTGATAAATGCCAAATATCACAGTCTGCAGTGCAACTCTCCCACAACCTTCCTTCCTGACCCTGTCGCCCTTCAGGCTCTTATAGGAACCTTAGAGATAAACAGTTTTCATACTTTTCCCTGAATGTGACTTGCACCTTCCTGCCTCTGTAGTTTCTGAAATGCTGCCTGGAAAGTTCTTTTTCTTTCTTCCATCTTGGTCTACTGAAATCCTAGCAATTTTTTTAGAATCAGCTCATATGCCCCATGCCTCCTGGAAACCTTACGTGCTCTTTGTAATTATGTTTCCCAACCTCAGAACACCAATCTTAGGATCATAAGGACTCTATGATCATAAGGACTCTGCTCTTTGGAGAGTCACAAAGCAAAAGTAACACCTTAAATGCTCTGAGAAGTCATACATTAAAGACATCTGTTAATTTTTGCTCAGCTCAGCACTTTCTAAACTTCTTTGCCCATGGAATTCCTTCCCCCACCTCAAACAACATTCATTAATATCCCAGAGAGCACACTTTGTGAGATGTTTCCCTGCTATACTGTATTCCTTGTTCTCACATCCTTGTTTATTCATTCATTCAGTTAAGATGGTCACACACGAATGGGTCAAACATGGAATCGGAGGTGTCCTTAAGGAAGATTAATAGGGCAGCGTGTGAAGATGAATAGTCAAAAGAGAAAATCTATTTACTAAGTGTCTACTATATGCAGCACATGCACAAAACACTTGCACACATCTTCTCATTTAATTCTCATGACAGAGCATATTAAATACATTTTATGAATGAAGAATCTGAGGAGTAATTCCTCACGTTCTGAGAGTTAAACCTCTATCTGACTGGGAGAAACCACAGGTTTCCTTGTGATGGGATAAGAGGTAACAAAGAGATTTGACTGTAAGAATGGAAAGAAAGTCCCAAATGATAGAGAAGCTGGGGGGAAAAGGAGATGTCCTATGCTCCGTAGGTTTCCTTGTGTTCTCCTGTGTGTACTTGTGTGTATGACTGTATCCGGTGGTATACTAAGGTATTCCACACGTGCTTCCCCTTCACAATACATACCCCATCATAGATAATCACAGCTTGCATTTAGCAATAACAATGTGCCTAGCACCGTTCTAAGTGCTTTCAGTGTATAAATTCATGTAATCATCACGACAGCCTTTTGAAGTGGATTCCTTTAACACCATCTCCATTTTACCAGGAAGGAAACAGGCTCGGAGATGTTAGGTAACTTGCCAAGGATCATGGAGCTGTTAGGTGCATCACTGTCTAAGCTGGGATGTGAACATGGCAATCTGCTCTGTCCTTAATACTATGCTTACTGCCTTCCAACTCAGTTTCAATAAATACTGAGTGAATTAACCATTCATCTGTCGATAGACATCTGGGGCTCTTTCCATAGTTTGGCCACTGTGGACATTACCGCTATAAACATTGAGGTGCAGGTGCCCCTTTGAATCACTATGTTTGTATCGTTTGGGTAAATACCTAGTAGTGCAATTGCTGGGTTGTAGGGTAATTCTATTTTTAACATTTGAGCAAACTCCATACTATTTTCTAGAGTGGTTGCACCAGGTTGCATTCCCACCAACAGTGTAAGAGGTTCCCCTTCCTCTGCATCCTCACCAACATCTGTTGTTTCCTGGAGATGTAGTATATATATACAATGGAATATTACTCAGCCATCAAAAAATTGAAATCTTTCCATTTGCAATAGTGTGGATGGAACTAGAGGGTATCATGCTAAGCAAAATTAGTTGGTCAGAGAAAGACAAATACCGTATGATTTCATTCATATGTGGAATTTAAGAAACAAAATAGATGAACATAGGGGAAGGGAAGGAAAAATAAAATAAGCTGAAATGGAGACAAATCATAAGAGACTCTTAATTACGGGAAACAAACTGAGGGTTGCTGGAGGGGAGGTGGGTGGGAGGATGGGGCTAACTGGGTGATGGCATTAAGGAGGGCACTTGATATGTTGAGAACTGGGTGTCATATGCAACTGATGAATCACCGAATCCTACTCCTGAAACTGATAATAATAATAATAATAATAATAATAATAATAATAAAAAGAAAAATACTGAGTGAATTAAAAGACAGCTATTCCTTCTCATAGGTCTTGATTTTTATCATTTTTACACTGGTAAATGTTTATGTCCATAACCAAAATAATGGTGCCTATGGCAATCAGAAAAATAAAAGCTGCTGTTTTCATTTTCGAAAGGGAGAATAAGAGATCAGTTCCTTACAGAGATATTCCACAGGAGAAAGGCTCCCTCTTTCATGCCTTCTTCTTGATTCTAAAATGTGGCCTGAGCCTCTGGGTGGGTGACAGTGGTTTTTCTTGGGATGGGGATGGCTGGGGAAGAAGTATGTTGTTGGTAAGTGCAGGCAATCAAGAGTCAGTGCAAATCAAAACCATCATCACGCCCGTTAGAATGGCTATTATAAGAGAACAAACAGAAATTAGTGTTGGCAAGGATGTGGAGAAATTGAAATGCTTGTGCATGGCTAGCAGAATACAAAATGTCTTCCACTGTGGAAGGCAGCTGGGCAAGTCCTCAAAAGGTTTAACATAGAATCACCATATGATTCAGCAAGTCCAGTTGTAGGTATACACACCCCCAAATAATTGAAAGCAGGGGCTCCGATACTTGTACACCACTGTTCATAGAAGCATTATTCACAATAATCAGAGGTGGAAAGAACCCAGTGTCCATCAACAGATGAGTGGATAAACACGTGGCATAAACAAACAATAGAATATTTAGCTTCAGAAAGAAATGAAATTCTGATGCAAACTACAGCAAGGATGGATTTGAGGACTTTATACTAAGTGAAACCAGCCAGACACAAAAGGACAAATATTGCATAATTCCACTTATATAAGGTGCTTAGAATTGACAAATTCATAGAGACACAAAATATAATAAATGGTTAACAGGAGCTGGGGAGAAGGGGGTGATGAGGGTTATTCTTTAATGGGAACAGAGTTTCTGCTTGGGGTGATGGAAAATAGATAATGGTGACAGTCACACAACATTGAGAATGCCCTTAATGTCACTGAACTGTACACTTAAAAGTGGTTTAAAAGGTAAATTTTACATTTCGTGTATATTTGACCACAAAAAGGAACATACAAGCCCAAAAAATAGTAGAAAACAACATTTTCTAAGATCCAGATGACTTGGGAAAAAATCTAACTTTTAATTTGCCTTGAATATTTCTGCCTGATTTCAGAGATATTTCTTTCCACCTTCTAGTATTTGAAGACTTAGAAGAAAAAGAAACTCAATCCAACCACTGAAATATTGAGTCACTGCACAAAAACAATGGCAACACCACCCAATATATACTTAGAACACAAAACCAGTGCTTATTACCTGTTGGTTTGATCTTCTTTCACTTAATAAAGGAAATGGAGGTTATGTGAGGTTGACATCAGAAAAGATAATTTTTACGATTTTTGTGTAGCCGACACACAATCATGGTACACCACATCTGCTTTCGCAATTCACCCATGTTGTTATGTGCTTGTTGTTACTTATTGCTGAGTGGTATTCCATTGTATGAAAATACTACAATTTGTTATTAACTCAATGTTTTATAGACATTTGGGTTATTGTCACCGTGGCTATTATGACTAAAACTGCCACGAACATTTTAGTATGAGTCTTTGGACGTAGGTTTTCATTTATCTTGGGCAAATACCAAGGAGGGGATTTCTGGGTATGTTAAGCATGTGTTTACAAAACATCGACAAACTATTTTTAAAAGTGGTTGTACTATCTTAAATTCCCACCCCCAATGCCTGGAAATTTTGGTTGCTCTATGTCTTGGCCAACATTCGGTATTATTGGATTTTAATAATTATGAATTTTAGCCTTCTATTGGGTGTGTAGTGATACGCATTGTGGTTTTAATTTGCCTTTCTCTAATCACTGAAGATGTTGATCATTTTTTCATGTGGTTATTTCCCATCTCTAGACCTTCCTTGGTAAAGTTATCTTTTCAAATACTTTGCTTCCTGAAAAAAACTGGGTTGTTTATTATTGAGTTGTATAGTTCTTTCTATATTCAAAATTTATATACACATATTTTTAAGTTTTGTTGAGATCTAATTCATGTACCATAAAGTTATGAATTTGAAGTGTACAGTTCCATAGTTTTTAGTATATTCACAGACTTGTGCAAATATCACCACAATCTAACTTAGAACACTTTGATTATCCCAAAAAGAAACCCATACCCATTAGCAGTCAGTATCCATTCTCTCTCCACTCCTAGCCCTAGACAACCACTAGTCTATTTGCCTATTTTGGACATTTCATAGAGTGGAATAATAGAACACATAGTATTTTGTGACTAGCTTCTTTCACTTAGCATAAAGTTCTGAAGGTGCATCCATGTTGTAGCATGCATCAATACTTCATTTCTTTTATTGTCAAGTAATATTTCATCCTATGGGTATACCATATTTATCTATCATCAGTTGATTGACAATGGAGTTGTTTCCAGTTTTTAGCTATCATAAAAAATGCTGCTATGAACATGGTATACAGGTTTTTGTGTGGATGTATGTTTTCATTTCTCTTGGGGATAAAGATACATGTTTGCAAATGTTTTCTCCCAATCTGTCTTCCCTTTTGATTTTCTTAACAGTATCTTTTGGCGAGCAAAAGTTTACAATTCTTATGAAGTTCCATTTGTCAAATTTTTCTTTATGATTTGTTCATCTTTCTTGTGTCTTATCTCATAAATCTTTTCTTAACCCAAGGTCACAAAGAATTTTTCAAGATTTACAATTTTAGTTTTTATATTTAGGTCTGTAACTCATTTTGAAAAAATTTCTGTGTATGGTGTGAGGTAAACATCAAGTTCGTTTTCCTGCATATGGATATTTAATACCAGCACTACGTTTTGAAAAGATTGGTTATTTTGGCATCTTCGACAACAATCGATTGTCAATATGTGGGTCTTTTCTCAACTCTTAATCCTGTTTTCTCGATTTATATGTCTATTCTCATGCCAATACAATCCTGTATTGACTACTTCATAGTCACTCTAGCTTTATAGTAACTCAAGAAATCAGGTAGTGTAAGTTAGTGTAAGTCTTCCAACTTTATTCCTTTTTAAAATTGTTTTGCCTACTTGAAGTCTTTTGCATGTCCATTTCTACAATTATGCGGCTGGGATTTTCACTGAAATTGTATTGAATCAATAGATAAATTTGGGGAGGATTGACACCATAATGATATTGAATTTTCTAATCCATAAAAAAGGAATATCTCTTTATTTTCTTTGCATCTTCAGTTTTCAGCAATGTCTTATAGTTTTCAGGGCACAGAGTTTTTTATGTGTGTATGTGAACTTTGTTAAATTATCCCTAAATATTTCATTTTTTGATGGTACTGTTTTTTAAATTTAAATTTCTTTTTTAATCACTACTACATAGAATATTACTGAGTTTTTATAATGACCTTGTATCCTGTAACCTTGCTCTCACCATTTCTAGTTGCTTTTTTGTAAATTCCTTGTTTTCCTCATAGACAACCAAGCTATCTGCAGATACAGTTTTACTTTTTCCCACCTGTGTGCCTTTTTTTTTTCTTTTTGTCATGTTGCCCCTGGTGTGACCTCTGGTGCAATGTTTAATACAAGTGTGAGAACAGACATTCTTGCCTTGTTCATAATTTAAGGAGAAAACCTTTCATTTTTTATAATTGAGTATGATATTAACTACAGGTTTTTTTTGTGAGATGACTTTTATCAGGTTTAGGAAATTTCCTTCTATTCCTAGATTGCTGAGAATTTTTATGACTTGGTGTTGAATTTTGTCAGGTGCTTCTTTACACCTATTGAGATGACTATATGGGCTTTCTTTTTGTTCTGTAAATATGATGCATTACATTAATTGAATTATGAATTCAATTCAAAATCAACCTTGCAATCCTGGGATAAATCCCAGTTGGTCGTGAGAACTTTTCTTTTTGATACACTATTCAAATCGATTGCCTAATATTGTTTTAGGGATTTTTGCACCAATATTCATGAGAGATGTTGGTGTGTAGTTTTTGTTTCTTGTAATGTCATTTCCTGATTTTGGTTATCAGGTTAATCCTGGCTTCACAGACTAGGGTGGGAAGTGTTTTCTCCTTTTTTAATTTTCTCAGTGAGTTTATATAGAATTGGTATGATATCTTCCTTACGTTTGGTAGAATTCACCAGTGAAGCTGTCTGGGCCTGGAGTCTTTGTGGGGAGATTTTTAGCTAGAAATTTAACTTCTTGGACATTGGACTATTGAGGCTATCTATTTCTTCTTTAGTAAGTTTTGGTATTTTGGATCTTTCAAGAAATGTGTCATTTTCATCAAAGGTGTCAAATTCTTTGGGATAAAGTTCATGGTTTCTTTTTATCCTTTTAGTCTGTAGGTCTGCAAAGATGTCTTCTCTCTCATTCTTGATATTGGCAGTTTGTCTCCTTTTATTTGGTTGGGAGTTTATCGATTTTATTAATTTTTTCAAAGAATCAGATTCTGATTTCATTGATTTACTTTTTTTCATTGATTTATGATTTTTCTGTTTCCTATGCCATTAATTTGTCTTTTATTATTGCCTCCTTTCTGCTTGGTTTGGGTTTAATTTTATTCTTTTTCTAGTTTTTAAGGTAGAAGGTTAGATACTTGAGCCCTCTATTTTTTTTTAAATATAAGCATTTAATGCTATAAATTTTCTTAAATGCACTGCTTTTGCTGCACACTGTAAGTCTTGATATAGTGCATTTTCATTTGGTTCACCCCATTTTATAATTGTTAATTTCTTTTTTTATCCATGGGTTACTTAGAAAAGTGTTTCTTATTTCCAATAAGTTTTGGGGGATTTTCTAGATATATTTCTGTTATAGATTTCTAGTTTAATTATTTGTAGTCTCAGAAAACATTTTATTTGCAATTCTTTTGAATTTGCGAGTTGTTTTATGGCTCATAATCTGGTTTCTCTTTATCAATGTCCCATGTGCTATTGGGAAAAAAAGTGTGTATTCTGCTGTGTTGAATGGAATGTATTTGTTCATTAGAGAAGAAGAGCTTCTGCTTTTTCTTAAGTTTTGGAGACAAAGTCCATATTGTGATTGTCCTAGTATGTCCTCCCTTGATCTTAAGAGGAGAAATCTAAGTTTACAGTTTCATGTTTTCAAGGATAATTTTAAGTTTGCACACAGATTTGAAAAATCTCATGCCCCTCCTTTCCTTTCTCATCCTGTTATGTAATGTATATTGGTCTTGGTGACATTTTCTTCTCATATTCTTTAAGGCCAGGTTTGAATTTAAATGTAATTACGTGAGCTATTCTTATGAGATATGACATAGGCTAGTTAAGAACATGGATTTAAAGCCAGATAGGCCTGTGTTTAAATCCTTATTCTTCTATTAATGTGTGTGTGTGTGTGTGTGTGTGTGTGTGTTCATGGGCACATGGTTTTTATATATATTTTGTGAAAATTAATTTTGATAATAGTAGCGAAGCACCTTTGCATGGCACAAGTAAATAACATATGGCTCTATTGTTATTATGTGATTTCAGCAAATTCTGGCAAGTGTTCACTTGTCCTCCTTTCCAAACCCTCTTTGATAACGGCTAGACTCCTTTCTTAGCCATTTATCAATATCTACCAAGCACTACCTTCTTTGAGCTTCTTGTTACAGTGGTTGCTGTATAAATGCCTCCTAGAAAGGGTTATTCTTATTTCTTCATCCTACATAGTGAGTTTGTTTATCGGGTAGCTGTCGTCAGTGACAGAAGAAATGAAGCAACATGACGTTAATGAGTATTTAGGAATGTGGGGTCACAGAAACAGAAGTGAGTCCTAAAATAAGAGTCCCCTAGAATTGGTGACATCGTTCATACCAGCAGCAGTCATATCCACAGGCCTTGAAAGCTTGTGTCATGTACCATGAGGGTAAGTTAAGCATCAGAAAGACACCTAGAAATAAACTCTCAAATCAGAATAGTAAGGCATTCTATTGGGAAAAAAAGGCATAATTTACTGTCTATGATGTCCAATGTTTAATAGGACCTGAGTAAGAAAAATATTGGATTGCTGGAATTATTTAATATACATATTCTTGGATTAGAGGCAAAAGAGTAGTAAAGACATAGCTGAGCTCTGTTAACATGCAAATTACATTTTTATTCAATAAAATCTGTTGTACCTACTAGTGCCAGGCACTCTGCTAGGCATTGGGGATGTGAGAGTGACTCTGGCAGATACGGTTCCTGTTCCTAGTGGGGAGGGAATGTAAATAAGCGCGTAAGAGCTATGGCAAGAAAGGACAAGGAACGTACAGAGGAAAGGCATCTACACCCAGGCTTCCCTGAAGTGGCCTGAGGATGAGAAGTCATTGGATCATGATGGGGTGCGGTTAGGGTTTCAGGAAGAGACAGCAACCTCTCAGGAAGCCTTTAGTTGCCAACTCTGATCTCCCCAGAAACATTCGGCCACAGGGAAGTCCATGATTTGGTGGTGAATGTCTGAAACATTTAGTTACCCACATTCAGCCCAAGATAAATTGAGTGCAGGATGACCGTGCAACACCCCATTTCACAGACAGCTTTCCGAAGAAAATCTTGATAATAATGAAAAGAATGACAGCAGGTCAGGCTTGTTGATGCATTTTATTGTGAGATGGGGGAGTCTGGTAAAAAACTAGAAAATGACCATGGTGTAACAAGGAACTTAAAAATGAAGAATCAGATTGGTAACTTACATACATGAATACAGGAACAAATTGGCACAAAATGTTAAACATTGTTCCCAACACTGTTTATATGAGGTTATCCTAATTTGGCTTACTAAGGAAATGAGAGGTTTATGGTTAGGCTAATCTCTTAATAAAACGGCAGAGCATCATGCTATTAGTCACACAGTGAATTTCAAAATTTAAGAGTTTTATATTAAAAACTGGGTAAAGGTAAAATGACTTGATTGTAGTTGTAAAACTAATACATTCCCATTTAAATTCTGTTCTACAGTCCAAGGCAAGTATAAATGTTAACATAACACTGTTAAATCAAATCTCAATGCAAGAGAACCAATTGCATCTCTACTTTAAATCTTATCAACTTTCCAAATTTTCATACTAAAATATATTATTGTATTAATACAAACTACAGTATTATACACTACACTGTGTAATAAATAAAGAAATATAAAAATAAGACACATAAATATAAAAGTTTTCTAAAACTAAAAGTACATGTCAGTAAGAAGGGTATTAATACTGCCAGGTTTGAAGACATACAGTACAAAAATGTTGCACAGATCTATAAACTAAAAGAAATAAAATAATACTGATAGGTAAAAATCAGCTAATGTTGTTAATAAACTGGGTCCATAATAACTAACATTTGGAAACAGTTATGAGCCAAATAACAATGGCATGTCCATGTCTGAAATGCAAGTACATGGACAGAGCAGATTAGAAAATTTCCCTTTCATTTCTGTAGAGAAATTTTGGAAGTCAATTAACACAAAATGAATACTGAGGAATTAACGGATGAAATGTCCCAGTGTTTAGGTTTCTCTGACAGAGTCAGTGGTTTTAAGTTTTATTTGGAATTTTGACACAATAAACAAATCAACAAATGCTAGTTATTGTAGGCCACACATTGAACGAAGGCGGGTTAGAGCCTTGAAAATACTGATAAATGGCACTTACAGCACACAGGTCTTGCTTAAGGCCAAAGGAGATACAAAGCTTCATATCATATCCTTCATATTTGTCACCACATACGCAAACACAATTACGAACACTGATTCTGACGACTCTGCTACCCTTCCCAGGATTAACACTGTTAGTCCCTGCAATCAGAACTCAATGACAATCTTCTGAACTCCATTTTAAACCACATGAGTAAGAAACTTCAGTTCTTCTATCGGCTGCTTTCTTAAGGCTAACAATACACTTGAAATGATAATACTCCACTATGACATCTAAATATTAGAAATTACTACCTTCTAGATTGATTTTATAAAAGGTAGTTAGCACGGTTTGGAACTGCATTATACTTCTCTGTGAAGGGAATTTTGTAGTGCAGAAGTTCTCACATTTTAAAAAACATAATAAAATACTGAAGCGGATTTAGCATACGTTTACCAATAAAAAATTATAAAATTTCTCCCAATTGTACAGCTTAAGAATAAACCAACGTAAGAGTGATAATTAATACTGACAAAATGAAACAATGCCAGATGCTTATCTAATTAATCAGTTTCCTTTAACCTGTTAAATCTTCGCTTTCCGAGTCATTAAAGTTTTCTAATCTGCTTCGTGTTACAAACTTGTTCCTAACTTTGAAAAATGCATGAAAAATTACTAGGTCTGAGATCAGGCACACCCGGATTTTTTTTGTGTGTGTGTGGTTTTTTTTTTTTTTTTTTGTATTTTGTATTTTTTTAAATTTTTACTTTACACAGTAGTGAACAGAAACCACAGTATACAGGTTACTGTGTTTCCATGAAAAGCATGTATAATATAGAACAAACTTCATTACCAATTAGAATGTATTTTCCTTCTAGAAAAACTATTAGGCTTCATTTGTTTTTTCTTCAGACACCTGCTCGCTATTCTTGCTTACTTTTTGTTCTAAGCTGCTCGCTTGATTTACAGCTTCATCTTCCTTCATCAGACCTTCAGTTTTTGCCTCTTCTCCCTCATTCTCTGCCTCTTCCCCCTCCTCCTCCTCCATCTCCTCTTCCTCCTCCTCTTCCTCCTCCCCTTGTGGTTTTTCACATTCTTTCTCTTCCTGCAGTTCTTCCATCTCTTTGTCCTCCTCCTCCTCTTCCTCTTTTTCACTGTCTTCATCCTCTTCCCTCGTCAGGCTCTCTCTCTCATCCGAGTCAGCCTGTGAGGGAGACGCGCGGGCCCCCGCGTGCTCGCTGGCCAGGACTTCGGGCCCGGCCTCCTCCTGCTCCGCGCTGTCGCGCTCCTCCGCCTCCCGCTTGCAGTACGAGTAGCGGTGATTCATGTGTTGAGAGTAAGACCCGGAGTGTGAGAAACGCTTTCCACATTTGTCACATTGATAGGGCTTTTCTCCCGAATGTAACCGCATGTGTTCAATCAAATGGTGTTTGTGTTTAAACGCCTTTTTACAGATCCCACACTCATGCGGTCTCTTACCTGCAAAATAAGAACACAGCCATGACACACAGTCCTCAGAAGGCTTTTGGGGGCACTTCGGTTTGAAGAAAGCGTTACAGGGTCATTTTTCGCAAGTGGTCAGGTTTATCGACGTACCTGTGTGTTCGTATTTATGTCTCAATAGTGAGCTACTCTTCTGGAATATCTTATCACACAAATCACAAGCATACATTCCATTCTCGGTCTTCCGCATTTTCTTTTTGGGTGGCGTAGAATCAGAGTCATTCTGGTCCTCTACGTTTGATACTCCTTCCGAGCTAGTGTCTTGCCTTTCATCCTAAAGGAAGGAAAGAAGAACATTTAATTTCAAATTACAAGGTAAACGAGAGACATGTATAAAAGCACAGGTTAAAAAAACTAATTTGATTTTACTTTCAGTAGCTTGACCAAATCAAGCTCATTGCTGCAGATGGGCTCCAAGGGTGGGGGGGCTAGATGCTAGGTGGGGGTTGATACAGAAAACAGTGAGGTTGGGAGCAATACAGTCACAGCGATGACAAACACAAGTGATCAACTGATGAAAACAAAGAATGTAAAATGTATACTAACAAAATTTACCTGACTTTATGAGAAATTTGTAGGAAATTTTAACTCATGACTATGCTACGTCATCGGCAATTTCTAACTGCCTCATTTACCTTCATCGTTTCCCTTCTGGGTTTTACTAAGCAAAAATGAAGATTCCTTTTTTGGAAGTTGGTCTTCCAGCTGTACCCTCCAGAACTTCAGAGGTCTATGAACTGACCTTCATGGTTTCTTTGAAAAGAGAGGGGTTTGCTCTACTACTTTTCTATGGAACAAGAGGGCAAAACGATGCAGGCGGGTCCATATTTTGAAACAAGAATACTTGCTAGACAAGATAAATCTTCAGAATTTCAGCGGAATAGAAACATTTCAGGCAGTCTCAGGGCGGTAATGTTGTATAGGAAGCTCTCATGGAGGTAAAGAATAACTGGTAGTGGAACTGGCCCCTCAAGATCCTTATGCCGTTCCTAAAGCCTTCCATTCTATTGCCTCTAAACCCACAAACTGTCTAAAAGCTCAAAGGTTTTTCACAACATTTCTTACAGTTGTGCAAAATGGGCGAGGCGGAGCCATCTGCCTGGCTGGTTTGTGAGCGCCAGTAACTGGACTACTTTCCTTGCTATCTGATGTGGTCATACGACTAAGTGAAGTGCTGGTGAGTCCCCCGTTATTATTCAAAGGTGTGCACAGTGGTTTTTTTTTTTTAAAGGTTTTATTTATTTATTCAACAGAGATAGAGACAGCCAGCGAGAGAGGGAACACAAGCAGGGGGAGTGGGAGAGGAAGAAGCAGGCTCATAGCGGAGGAGCCCGATGTGGGGCTCAATCCCATAACGTTGGGATCACGCCCTGAGCCGAAGGCAGACGCTTAACCGCTGTGCCACCCAGGCGCCCCAAGTGTTTTATACACTGAGAGTCTAGGTGGATTCATTAGTTATGTGAGAGTTTTTTTCAAGAGTAACCACAATTGCAGGAAACCCAATCAGTAGCAGTATTTCAGGGGAAAAAAGCAGCAGATACACATTTGAACAGGATGCTGTAATTATTTCAGCTGCACCTACTTATAGCAAATATTTGGGTGAAAGAACAAATTTATCTCTAGTATTTGGTTGATTCAATAAGAAACTGATGAAAAAAACTGGGGGGCCATCAAGGTTAGTAACCTAGAAAAAGTCTGGATAATGAGCCACACAATAGTCACACAAAACGGTTCTATGTAAAACTACATCACGGATTTTGGGGGAAAGGTAGGGAGGAAAATGCACATATAGGTTCATATATATTAATTATGACTGAATACTGTTTTAGTTTACAGCTCATAGAGTGATCAGCAAATTCACTAAATGAGCTCTTCGTATACTTAATTCTTGTTTAATTAAAGCCTTTAATAAATACAGGTGTTAAAATGTAAAAAGTAATAGCTCGGTTTGGCTGGTGTGAAATGTCTGTGAATGGGAATGTACTTTCACGTAGTAATGATGATACAGCAGAAACTGTTACTAAATTTGGGAATATAACTCGAAAAACAGAAATCCAATTGGTGAGTATTCCAAGTTTTCTTCTCTGTTTCAAGCTTCAGCTAAGTGAAGTCTTTAGCTGAGTCTTTCATTTCCCCAGTAGAATAACACAACTCTAACTGATAACCATGCCTTGGGTTAGGAAGAAACTGAAGGCGTGATGGTACGGAAGTTAAAGCAAATGTTCATCTATTTCCTTTCAAAAATGACAGTTTGTAACAACCTGCTTGGCTCTACAGAGATTGATTTTTATTTGAAAAATTTCACCAAAAGCAGTCACGCTAGCATTTTACCAAATAGCTTTGGGATGGGGACATCTTCTTTACCTGATTCCCATTTGGCTGGATCACTTTCAAGGGTGCTTCCTGGACTGCAGGGCTGACTGTAGTCGAGTACGTGTAAGCCACCTGGGGAATCAGAATAGTCTGCTTATTGGCAGCTAGTGCTCGCAAGCATGGAACACTGTTCTGGTCAGCGATGGCCACGATTGTGGGTAACTGGGCAGTGACCGTAGGTATAGCAATATTTATGGGGTTGGCACTTGGTGGGATTACATTTACAACTGGTTCTGAGTCTGTCACACAACTGTCCTTCTGTGGCTCCTTTTTTGCGCAAGACAAGTTCAAGGGTTCTTCCTGGACAGAATAAACACTGTTCTGGTAAACACTAGTGATAGTTGACCTTTCCAATAACTCTCCCTGTTGCTTTGGTAGTGAAAGATCAAGAGGTTCTGCTTGTGGCTCTTCTTGTGCACTTTCCGCTGTGTACAAGTAACCCTGTGTACTTCTGGATGAGGAGAGGTTTAGAGGTGACGGGGAGGGTGGACTACTTCTGGAACCATCGATGGTTGATCCCGCTGGTAGAACTGGCGAGTCAGTCATCGTCAGGGGGCCCTGCAGATCTACTGTGCTGTCCGGGGCTTCACTTGCATTTGTACATTGAGGCTGCTCATTGCTCTTTGCGGGGATATTTACTCTGCCTGGTTCAGGAGAGGACGGTTCAGAAGACTGCACTGAAATCTGTCCAGCTTGCATCTTTTCAAACCACTTTTTTACTACATCCAGTGGCAGGTTTACTGAATCAGCAATTTTGGAGAGCTCCTCTGCACTTGGTTGTGCGTTCAAAGCATAGTATGCTTTTAGAAGAGACAAGAGGTTCTTTAAAGGTGGTTGACTGGGAGACAAATTGCCATCTCCACCCGATGAAACAGAGGACTCGGGCTTCTCGGCTTCTGGTGCAGGGAGCGGAGGAGGCTGAGCAGGCTGCTTTAGGTCATAGTGCTTTAATTCTGGAAGTGCATTAATATCTCCTGGACATTCGTCACACAGAAGGCAAGTGCTATCGTTCACTCCTCCTTCAAAGCTTTTGTCCTTCTCCGATTTAACAGTAAGATCTTCTGGTAACTTTTCACTTTTGCAACTGTTTGTGGGGACTGGATTTTCTTTTTTTAAATTCTGAGGAACAACTTGAAGTTGGCTAGGCTGCTCGAGACTGTAGTTAATGATAATTTTGGTTGTCCCATCTTGATCAACCAAAGGAAGACTGATGGCAGAAATAACAGAATGGCCGCCTTGCTGTATGGATGAAGCATTGATTGTTTCTTGTTCTTTGGATGCAAGATTGGCTTGATTATTCTCCAAAACTTGCCTTATTACATTACCATCTACTGCCACTTTAAGTACATTCTGAATATCACTTAAATTGATACTTATGGGAGACACCAAACCAACTGTTGGCAGAACAACAGCTTGCACCACACCCTGAGGAGAACTGGTTGCCTGTAACGGGCCACCACCACTAAAAACCCCATTCTGTAAAGGGGTTGAACAGTTGATTCCTGAAGCAACCACTATGGGTTTGAATTCATAATCCACAGGTTCAGTTTTAATTTGGTTTATAGAAAGTTGCTCTTGAAGGGGTTTGTTCTCGATCTTTTGCCGTATCTGTGGTCGTGTGGGACTGCCTGGTGATGCCGAAAGAGATGGTGAGGAACACTGAGGTGTCTTGAGTCCTGTTCTTGGTCGCCCGTTCACAGGCATCAAGCTGATACATTTCTTGCTGCTTATGTGTGAGCTATAGGAACCAGAATGGGAAAAACGTTTCTTGCAGTTTGGGCATTCATATGGCTTCTCTCCTAAACAAAAACAAAAATCATATTCACTGAATTATTACATCCAAATTTTTATGTGTCCACATTTTCCTTAAAACAAATAGTATCAATTTAAAAAGAGATTACCATGTATCTTGTGATACAATTTTATTTTGAATATTCATTTTAAGTTCAAAACGGACACAAATGTTATAAAGACTAGCGAAACCTTCGTCTGTCGTACGTGTGCTGACCCATAAGGGGATCTTCTCGGCATATGCGTATAGTATTCCTGCTAACCTTTAAAACTTCAAACAACTCTCAAATGCTAAAGATAATTATGGTTGACCCTTGAACAACATGGGTTTGAACTGCACGGGCTGACTTAATACCGGATGTTTTCTGATAAAGACACTACAGTACTGTAAATGTATTTTCTCTTCCTTATGAGTTTTCTTTTTTTTAAAGATTTTATTTATTTATTCGACAGAGATAGAGACAGCCAGCTAGAGAGGGAACACAAGCAGGGGGAGTGGGAGAGGAAGAAGCAGGCTCACAGCGGAAGAGCCTGACGTGGGGCTCGATCCCATAACGCCGGGATCACGCCCTGAGCCGAAGGCAGACGCCCAACGGCTGTGCCACCCAGGCGCCCCTTCCTTATGAGTTTTCTTAATTAGCCTTTTCTCTTGCTTACTCTATTGTAAGAATACAATATACGATACATATAACATACGAAACATGTATTAATTGACTATGTGATAGGTAAGGCTTCTGGTCATCAGTGGGCCATTAGCAGTTCAGTTTTGGGGGGAGTCAAAAGTTTTGACTGCATGGAGGGGTCGGCTTCCATAACCCCTGCATTGTTCAAGGGTCCGACGTACATCTACTCGTTCAGGTAATTTTTTTTTCTTATCCTATTTCACCTACCTATGTAATTTTTCTATATTTCACTATACTTAGCCATCTGCAGGAGAAATTAATATTAGAGGAAAGAAAAGTAAGTAAAATCTCCCTTATATAAGACTTAACAAGTACGAATACCTATCCCTTTCCATATCCACAAGGTTTTTAGGTTTCCTTGAAAAGATCTTTCTCAATGGGCAGGAAACTTTCCATATGAGGTATTACTGTAAGCCTTGGCTTATTAAACCGGGAGGTATGCACTCTGGGAGCTAGAAGGCAATGCTCTAGTGGATATGCAAAGCTTTCTTGTAGTTTCAGTTTTAGTGACAGTGGTTATAGTAATTTAAAACATTTTAATATTAAAACACAGATTATACTATGGGGAAAAAGACAGCATTCGCATGAACTGTTAGGAAAAAACCACAATGTCAAAGAATCTCCTTGCTTGTAGAGACTTCTACAAGTTGCTTCCCTAGACCTTCCAGGAGAGAAGTCATTTATTCTTCTTGGCTGTTAGGAATTCTTTGGTTGAAAATTTTGAGAAGCATGGAGCCAAATGGAATACTTTCAGACAACCCTAATTTTTCACCTTAATTTTAATTTATATTTATAGTTCATTAATTTATAATTTACAGGTTAAAGACGATCAGTTTCAATAAGGTAGGAACTTGAGTCTTGTGTGCCATTTATGCCTTGTACCTACTGAAGGGCAGGTCGCAAAAAGGGCTCAGTAAACCTTTTTTGGATGAATGAATGGCGAGCTGCAAAATTAGGGAATATGGTGATGCTATTTACCTACTCAGTACCAAGATAAAGCTTTTTCTTTCCTCTGTTCTTTTAAAGAATGAAAATGAAAGCAGTGAGAAAGTCGATGTAAGTTCTTCTAATAATGTAATTTCAGTGTTGTAAAGTTTTTAAAGAGTGAGCTATATTTCTCAAAGTACAATTACTTGAAGAATCAGATATTAGAACTGGAAGGGATCTACAGTAAAAGAGTCCATTTTATATCATCCTTGACTCTGGCTAGCCTCCTGCTTAAGCTCCTTTATTAAAAGGCGGTTATTACTTGCTGCACAGCTCTATGGAAGATGGTCTGGTTTGGTTCTGCTCAGGATCATGAAGTCGGGTTCAAAACCTGACTCTGCCACTAGTTTGTTTGTTTCTTTCTTTTTTTAAAAGATTTTATTTATTTATTTTGAGAGAGAGAGCGAGCACAAGTGGGGAAAGGGGAAGAACGAGAAGGAGAGAGAATCTTAAGCGGACTCTCACTGAGCATGGAGTCCAACTAGGGGCTCAATCTCATGACCCTGATATCATGACCTGAGCTAAAATCAAGAGTTGGATGCTCAAATGACTGAGCTCTCCAAGTGCCCCTGTCGCTTACTGTCTTCTTGATCTTTCCAAACCTCAGGGTTTCGGTGTGTAAATAAATGTAAATACATCCTCACTGGGTTGTTGCAGCAGTTATATGACAAGATAGCAAAGCTCTGTCTCAGTACATGTTAGTGATTCTTCTAAAAAGTAATTCTATGGAGAGATAGGTTGAGTACTAAGGCAGAATTCACTTGTTCTAATGCCCACTTTTCTATCCTAGCCTGCCCTCTGATGCCAGACGGAGCAAGCCTAACTTCTCTTCTAAAAGCCAGACTTTCAAACGGATGAAGAGCAGTCATCTGTATCCTGAAACTTCCCTTGCGTGGGTTAAATATAACCAGGTCCTTCAAAGATTCCTCACAGGACATGGTTTTTAGAACACTTCCCACTTACCCACTTGTTAACTCATCTCTGGAAATTCTCCACTTTCTCAGTATCTTTCCAATGGGATGCCTGAAATATGATTCAGTACTCGAAATGCATCAGGTAAATTTCCGGGGGAAAGGGGAAACAAGGGATGTGTTCTAGTATCTCCATTTTAACATTTTAAATTCTTGCGTAACATTTTTAGATGAGCTACATGCTTGTTTTCTTGTTAGAGACACTCGGAAAATAAGAATCTATAATATAGATTATTTTTTAAAAAGATTTTATTTATTTGAGAGAAGGAGACGGGGGAGAGAGAGAGAGAGCAGGAGCAGTGGGAAGGGACAGAGGGAGAGGAGGAGGGAAAGGGAGAAGCAGACTCCCTGCTGAGCAGGGAGCCTGACACAGGGCTTGATCCCAGGACCTGCAGATCATGCCCTGAGCAGAAGAAGGCAGACACTTAACTGACTGAGTCACCCAGGTGCCCCATAGATTATGTTTATCTTTACAAACAGGGGGATAGAAAAGCACAGTGGCTAAGGCAACATCTTTGGAGTCAAGATACCTACACACTGGGGCCCTGGCTTTGCCATTGACTAGCCGAGTGACTCTGGATAGGTTAATTAAGCTCTCTGAGCCTCCATTTTCTCCCTCCATTTTCTCATCAGTAGAAAGGGAGGAAATAATAGTATCTATCTCATAGGGCTATTGTTGGACTACAGAAGTCAATGCCGACAAATAACTAGAATGTGGCTGTACATACTTAAGTACTCAATAAATGCTAGTTATCAGTGTTCTTGTTGGGGATTACCTGATATTTTATCATTGCCAGAAAGAAAGTGCAGAACAATTGTTCTAAAGCCAAATCCACTATGTTTGTTGGAAAACCCCTTGTTTCTAACTTCAGAGCTTTAAGGTTTATCGCTAAAGTACATCACCTAATTTGTCTAGTAACTGTTAAAACCTGGATGTAAAGTTGTGCTGTAAGAAGTCAGATGTCCTATGAATACTGATTTCTTTTTCGTAATGGCTAAGGTGGGCATTTGGTTGCACCTGACGTAACAGCTTTCCAGGCTGCAGTTCCTTGGGCTACAGAACAAACCCGAGGCATTTTCTGGGGAGGGTCATCGTAGCTCAACTCCCACATGAGGAGTTCGGATGATGGCTGAAACACATGACTCTGCGTACGGCTCATTTCAAGGGTGTCAGAAGATGGCAACAATCCAGGTAATTTTAGGGAGTATAATTTGAAGACCCTGATTAAAAACTCAGCTGAGAAAAAAAGATTACAGAGGTTTCTTGAAGGATATGAAGCTCATCCATTATTCGACACTCTAAACAGCCCTTTCAAAACTATCTGTGGTGAAGGACCCTTCCCCCCCAGTTTTTGTTTTAAATTTCCAATCTACTGTAAGATCAATAGTGTATAAAATATAATAAAATTGTCACAGAATTTTCTTTGTCTCATAGTTTCTAAATTACTCTCAGCTTCTATATTTGGCTCTTCGAGAACCAGTCTCAAACACGCTTACAGATTGGTACCAGTCCTGGGCTGACACTGAGTCGCCACAACTCAGAAATCTTCCTTCGGAATGAACCAGACCATCAGAGAGCTGTATACTTACATTGTACCCAAGCGGCTACCCTGGAGAAATGCTTTTTCTGAACTGCATTTTGGTGAAATAACACACTGGCTTCCTATTGGAGAATCTTACTTTAAAAAGGAAACCCTATCGAGTTTTCTGTTATACTATTTCAAGGATATTTTGGAAAATAGTATAAAATGCATTTTGCTTCTCTACGGACTTTGTAGCAGGAAGAGTTGTCCTTTTCCTAGCGACTGATTTCTTTTACTTGCAGACAGTCTGGGTCTTGGTTACTGATTGCCGTTTTCTGATTTCCTAAACCTTAGAGGCTGCATGTGCTTGGCTTTTCAGAGTACCCGTTTTATTTCATATTTACTTCATGCCTGTGTTACTTTTTTTAAAAAAGATTTTATTTATTTATTCGACAGAGATAGAGACAGACAGTGAGAGAGGGAACACAAGCAGGGGGAGTGGGAGAAGAAGCAAGCTCATAGTGGAAGAGCCTGATGTGGGGTTCGATCCTGTAACGCTGGGATCACGCCCTGAGCCGAAGGCAGACGCTTAACCGCTGTGCCACCCAGGCGCCCCTCATGCCTGTGTTACTTTCTTAACTTGATCTTCCTAATGTTTTTTTAAATTAGAATTTCTTCCTGTATTAAAGGTACGCAAGCCTCACATTCCGTAACCTGCGGGATGCGACTATCGCACAAACACACACGGAGCGGACAGTGCAGAGTGCGGCAGGTGCGCGCGCTGCGCGATGCGGCCTGAGTCTGCGCCGGCTACTTAGCGGCCGCAGCAAAAGCGCGCAGTGGAGGAGCTCGTATAAAGCTCCTGTCCTTCCAAACTCCTACGATTTTTCGGTCAGTTCTACAGACGGTAGCTCCCTACTTACTACCTGATTGAGACTGATTTTTGAATATCGATGCAGAATTTTGTGATTAATACCAACTTCCTGTTTCTGCCCTGCGTTGTAATCTCTGGTGTGATGCACGCTTCCCGATTCTGTCACATCTCCAGGTCTGACGGAGCCGTATCCTGTCTACGTGCAAGAGGACCACAGGACATTCATTTTGTACATGAATCTTATTCTAAATTTTATTTTATTTTCCCTACCCCAATCTCAACATTTAAGCAAGCTCCCTTGAATTGGCTATGTCTCTATCAACTACAAATCAGCTGTAGTAAGAAAGCAGATCATTAAAAATATGTTCTAGAAGAAAATTTTTTGATAGCCCAGAAGCTAAGAAATAGGATTTTGTGGCAGACTGCAAAAGACAACTTCTCATTTCCAGGAATATTCGAGTGTGAAAATAAATACATGTTTTTGCAAGAATCTTGGTTTCAACAAATTGGTAACTTTAACATTATTTAGCCCTCAACAAACAAGACAGTGAAACTTCTAGAAATGTAGTTCCAAAATAAAACAGAGATATCACAAGTCACCCGCTGTCCTCTTTTTGTAGGATGTTTGTAAGCTGTAAATGTCAATATAATCATTTTCACAAAATAAGCAACGTGCAGACACCCATCATTTCTCATTAATTAGAAAACAGTTCTTTTTCACTACTATTTAAATCTAAAATAACATACCAAAATTAATCAGATGAACAGATGTCACAGTGCAATGTGAGATGCTACCAAGTTTTCGTTATAGCTTTTGTTGAAGTAGAGCCCCTAAAGACATGCAAATACAGCTCTTTTTGTTTCTAAGTTTCTAAAACAGACATATTTTTTTAATCATATCGTATCATTTCTTAAGTAAAATTTAGAAAAGGATGTGGAATAGAAAGGTGAAATGTAGGTAAACACATTTTTCTTCTAAATTTTCAGTGCTGCCCTGTCTGGGTGACTCCACATCACCTCTGACCACTTCCTATCTGGAGTTTCCACTTCTACTTCTCTCATGTAAAGAACGCCTCCTTACTTTCTTGTGCAAATTGTACCTCTAGCTCCTTTTCCATTCCCTAGTTAACTGTGCAAAAGAGGCAACGAAATTAGCATTCATCAGAAAGCTCACGGAGGTTGTACTTCTTGTTACAACATGCTATATTCTGATTAGGAAATTTGGAGTATGTCATATTATATTAGCTTAATATGCTTCAGTTAAAGATTAAGACTCCAATAAAATACCATTTATAAATAGAAAATTTCTCCAGATTAGTCTTTATTCTACAAGAAAAGCAAAAAGTTTCTGACCATGTGTGTAGCCCACGTTACAACAGATTTCTTTGTTACCACATATGCTATGATATTCAAGGTGTAGAAAGAAAACAAATATTTACCACTGTGGATTCTTAAGTGCTCTTTTAGATGATGTTTGTATTTGAAAGCTTTTCCACATTCAGTGCACTTGAATTTACGATTACCCCCAGACTGTGTCACATGTCTCTGTAAGAAAGAATTGATATTTTAATTATAAAGCAAAAAAGCTTTGGACATAAAAGAATAGCCAATCTGCTAAAAGTAATATTTTGGTGAGTTCTGCTTCTCAAAGGCTTCAAATTGAGGCAGTCACAAAACTCTAACACTTGGAGTATTACACCAGAAAGAAAGGTGATGGTGGGATCAGAGTTTTGACGTAGAGAAAAAAATCTCCACTTGCTAGTTTAGAGTATTAGAATCATACTTTATTGAGTAATATAGTATTTAGCACAAATAAGATAACATATACTTTACTAGAAACTAGAGATTATCTCTTCTGTGGCCAGGCTTTTCCCAGTAGTTTGTTCTATCTCTTAGATGCTTGGTATTCCAAAATGTACTTTAATCTGATGAATTTAAAAAATACTTCCATCTGTTCATCCACATATGAAGTATTACAATAGCTTTCTGTCTGGTTTATCAAATTCTCACTTTTATATATTTCAAATATATTCTTCACTCTTTGATTTTTTCCAGGTCCAATTAACTTTATTTATTTACTTTTATTTATCCATCATTAAATTATTTATTATTAAAAAATGTTTTCCAGTCAAGTATAGTTGACATACGAAGTTAGTTTCAGCATAAAACACAGTGAGTCAACAATCCATATGTTACGCCATGCTCATCACAAGTGTCTACCATCTGTCACCATACAACACTATCACGATACCACTGACTACGTTCTCGATGCTGTACCTTTCATCCCCATGACTTGTTCGTTCCATAACTGGAAGCCTGGACTGCCCACTCCCCTCCACCCATTTTGCCCATCCTCCTCCTTCCCCTTTGGCAACCACCAGTATGTTCTCTGTGTTTATGAGTCTGTTTCTGGTTTTTTTTGTTGTTGTTGTTGTTGTTGTTTTTTATTAGATTAATCATACAAAAGCACTGTTTGAATTGAATTCTATCATAAACCTCATAAACCATAAATTGCTCATAAAACTCCAAAAGCTCCCCCCATTAGCCCCTGAATATAGATTCTAAGTCTATACATTCCAAGTTTACCTGAGTTTCCAGGCTGATTCTTCACCAGTTCCCTATAAGAAGTTCATGCCCCAGTCACTTCGTGAGTCTCAGTTTTTGGCACATATACTACTCTATCTCCTTGCTTTGGTTTATAACTATTTCTTATTTCTTGGCTGTATTTCCCTATAATTATGATTATTAAGATTCTAGCCATACTTCAAAGGCTTAACTCAAGCACTACTTGCTTCATGCTCAAATCTCCCTTCTTTTGTTTTTCATACAGGAAGGAAAAAGAATGAGTGCTTACTACGTATCAGGCCCTACTTCATCCAAACCCATGGCTATAAGCACCAAATATATGGTGACAACTCCCAGCGGTGTATCTCTAGACCTCTTCCCCTTAACTTCAGACTCTTACAGCCGATTGAGTCCTTGATACTGCCAGGTGGAAAGCAATGGGCATGTGAAACTGAACATGGTTAACACTGAACTCTTCGTTTCCCTTCTGAGACTCAGCTCCTCCTCTGGCGTTTCCTGCCCTTGTGAATGACACCTTCATTTACCTGATTATTGCTTAGACCCTGAACTATGGAGTAATCCTTGATTCCTCTCTTTCTTTTAACGCCCTTACTCAATCCATCAGAAAGCCATCTGAATACACTCTGCATGCAACATTCATCACTGTGTCACCAGTGATTTCAAAACCACCGCCTTTGGCCTGGATTATAGCAATAGCCTCCAAATGGTCTCCCTGCTTCCATTCTTGTCTTTCTTGATCTACTTTCTATCCAACAGCCAGTGTTTCCTTAAAAATGGTTAAAAAAAATAAAGACAAAATTCAATATCCTTCAAGGCTTCCCTGCCACACTGAAGAATAAAATTAAAAGTCTCTATCGTGGTCTATACAAGGGGGTATATCATCTGGCCCCTAATACTTCCTGGCCTCGCTTACTTTACTCCTCTTTATTCACACTGGCCTCCCTGCTATCCTTCGGGGATGCTGGGCAGGCTGCTGCCTCAAGGCCTTTTCATGTTTCCCTCTGTTCCCTTTGACTGGAACACCCTCCCCCCAGTCATCTTATGACTGGCTCCTTCCTTTCATTTGGGTCTTAGTTCAGATGTCCCATTCTTAGAATAAATTAATAATACATGGAAATTCTTACCTTTAGGTCCTGGCATGATTTTCAAACTCAAGTTTGCTGCCCCATAATCTAAATTGTTCCCAGGACATCCCGATCATATTTCCTCACATTACTGGTTCCCATATTAATCACAGCTCCTTCCTGATTTTTGTCTGATCACATACCTCATATATAAAACCTACTACCTTTCACCCATCAGAAAAATCACCACAAAATTGGCTTTCATGCTCACCACTGATCTTACGATCTGTTTCTATAATGGCATCTCTCACTTTCACCATCAGCTCTACCTGTGCTTTGCAGATTCTTTCTTTGACGGTGGGCCTTTGTAGACAAAGGATATGGGGGCAACAGGTGCAGTTTGGGTCTGCTCCCCAAATGTCACATGAATAGGCTCTTTCCCCAAGGCTTGACTATGCTGTAGTCATGTTAGGACTCTCAGATGGAAAAAGCACTCTTTTGCATTGTCCCCGATAAGACTTGTATAGGGGCAGATGGTACATAGATGGTCTTTGTCTTCAGTAATTCCTTCTCTGTATCAATTTCTTCCTTCTTTTGGTATTTTCCCCATTTCAAGCGTTCCCTCATGCACTTAACCATTAACCTATCTAAGGAAATCTTGGTCCTATACTTTCTGATTGCCATCCTCTCCCCCTTTATTTTGTGATTTTGTGAGTGTTACTGAAAAGTCCTGAGAAGAAAGGTTGACCCTCCTTGATGATCCTGTTTCTGCCATAATTTTTTGTTTGGTTTAGCCATCATCTTAGAAAGGGTCTAACTTATTCTCTACGAGATACAGGACTTATATTAGGTACATGCATAGGGCAGAGTTCTCACAGATTCGTGTTTATAGACAGTCATAATCCTTTGATATAAGAAACTGGACATGTCCCCAATAATAACACATACCCTTAAAATATACTCTGCAGCTGAATATTTATTTGACTTTTAAAGTTAGAATCATGTTGATATTATTTGATTTTTTAGAGTTGACACTTATCAGGATCTTATTTAAAAAAGGACAACTGGCAAGAGCTTCTTAGCCTTTAATCCTTAAGTATAGAACCAACAGTTCAAATATAACTTAACTTACAGAAGAATAGTCTTGGTTTATACATATAGAAATTAAGGCAAAGTGACATAGGAATAGAACAAACCATGTGAAAACTGAGTCTTCAGAATAAAAATGTTTAGAATCTAAACTTTAAATTCTTAGAGGAAGCAACTTCCTTTCCTATAGTAAACAGAACACAGTAACTTATACCGAGAATAAATAAAGTAGTCTTTGGTTCCCAGAAAATTTACTTTTATTATTATTATTTGACTTTCTTCTCAGTTTGGTCTGTACTTAGTCCTATGGTTTATGAAACTAGTATTTATTTTTCCTACACTGAGTATTTTGGTAGAATGCATTTTGAAATCTAGTTTTAAACTTAAGGGAAATATTTGTTACAGTATAAACAAAATAATTAAAACGACAAGAAAGGGATCTTACCTGAAAAAGAATTTAAAAACATCGAAAATAATGTTCACATGTACTCTGTAACTCAGAAATGACCAGATACTTCAAATAATCACTTTAATTCTTGTAAGGCTACAGATAAGACGCTCTCTGGTACATCCTATTAAGTATATTAAAACCCTTGCCTTCTATGGATGATTGATTTCACTTACTTGATCTCTTCCTGATTTATGTGATGTCATGTGACGTTCAAGTTGGGTTCTGTACGCAAAGGTGTAACTGCACAGGGAGCAACTAAAATTATCTTCATTCTTTTCATGGCGATACTTAATGTGTTCTTTCAGAGAGGTAAAGCGTTTATAGCCTCTATCACAATACGGGCAGGTGAGTAACTGGGAGAATGCATCTGGTGTTCCTGTAAAAGAAAGATCAGGTATTTTGAATTTAAAACATTCAAAACATATTACCAAAGCTACCACTGAGTCCCTATGCTTTGTGCCAGATATTTTGCCACCCACTTTATATTTGATCCTTAAACCAATACAATGATACTCATCTCTATTTTATAAGAGAGCAAACAGGAGGCTCAGAAAGGTTAAATAACTTAAAAGTCACATGGCCAGTAAATGATGAAGTCAGGATTCAAACATGTGCTGTCTGACTTCAAAGTCCCCTATCTTTTCCACTAAACCACAAATCTTCCCTTCTTTTTATATGGTTAATTAGACAAAGAAAATAAAGATAGAATTAAAATATGCATTACATTTGTAAATATATACATATTGAAGGGGACTTGTACACCATAATAGAATCTTTCTATTGGTAACAATGTATCATTATTTATTCAATGCTCATTCTTTCTAATTTGGAAATGACACTAAAGTTATTGTCATTAGATAGTAAGTAGTATATAATTAGACTATGTTTTCAAGCCACCCCTGCAGGTAGGTGTAGCCATATGACAGAGTTCGGACCACAAGAAAAGAAAGGAGCCAAATCTAGGTCTGGCCCACAAAGGCCTCCCACGCATACTTCTTTATGTTCTTTCTCTTACCGAAATACGTGGATACATTTTCTGTAGAATTTTATATGGATAAATATAGGATAGCATTCAGAAAATAAAGGCAATATGGAAAAACTAGAATTCACTGAGTGAACCATATATATATTTTTAAGATTTATTTATTTGAGAGAGAGGGGCGTGTGAGTGAGGGGAAGGGCAAAGGCAGAGAATCTTCAAGCAGACTCCCTGCTGAGCACCGAGCCTGCCATGTGGCTTGACATAGGGCTTGATCCCAGGGCCCATGAGATCATGACCTGAGCTGAAACCAAGAGTTGGACATTTAACTGATTGAGCCACCCAGGTGCCCCTGAATGGACCATATTTTTACATATGGAACCGTCTAAGCCTGACAATCCTAAAACATACTATTTTGCCAATTAATATTATTTAACTAAGAGTGGTTTTCCATATTTGATTTGTTTCTTTAAAAAAAAAAGTTCCTAAAAGATAATTTATTATAAATCATATCTCTACCTTCATTTTGAATTTACTGAAAAAGACTACCAAAGAAAATCTTATTATAACCTCAAAATCCTTCATAAACATATATTACCTTTATTGAAATTCCAAGTCCATATAAATTAAAAGTCTTGCTCAAGAACCAGCCTGCATGTAATAGACTGAGGACCTGACCCCACATAATTTGTTAATTATGTTAAAATATGTATCACATACATGCATAAAATCCAACCACCAAATCCCCCAAAGTTTATGATGATATCTTTATTATCATCATATATCGAGGCAATTGGAATCAGAGAATTTTTTGTTGGTGATGTCTCTAAAATGTCCTACTTCTGTGGGGGGTAGATTAGCCACATGAAATTGTTTTGGAAATCATGCTATGTTTGGTCCAGTATTAATTTCCTATTTGTATAGGCAGGTAGGAAATCAACATTTGGGACATTCTCCTTGCCAGAGAACCTAATCCATCCTATTGATTTTAGCTGGTTACAAGGGCAAAAGTCCAAGTCAGCCATTTCAGGTGCTTTATTATTGGCACCACAATCACTATGTGATTTCCATTACTTAAGCTGCTTATAATCCATAGCGTAATACAGCTGTCTGTTCTCATTATGTTCTATTTTCTTCTTTGCTTTCATCATTAATAAACGAAATACTAATAATTCTGAAAAATGGCAGGGTGCTCATGATATTTTACCAGCAAGTTATTATTTTCATAAATCAATATCTATTGAATTTCTCACACAAGAGATACGAATTTATTCTTTTAGGATACTAGCATAAAACAACGAAAAGTAAACCTGAATATTTGACATAATTAGCAAATTATAGAATGAACAGGCTTGAAAGTTAAATGAAAATTTTTGTTTCTATTTTTGAAATATATTGGATGTTTGCTTTTTAAAAAGAATCACTTTTTTAGCAAAGAAGGCTCGTCATGTAAGGAAAAAATTTTTCTTTTTAGAATTCTTACAATAAACTTAAGGTAGTGATTGAAGACTACTAAAAAATCCAACTTATGTCTGATTACTTTTTGAGCTATCTATAATTTCCTTATAGATCTGTGACTATGAACATGCTTATTTAAAAAAAACTAATTTTTGTATCCTGAACTTCCTTTGCTGGGTAGCATGACGTTTCAGACTGATAGTAGTACTTGATATAAAACTTTTGAAAAATCTTCTTTACTTGTGCCCCACTGATTCAGAGTTTGTGATACTTCAACCTGCTCGAGTAAAGTTTGCCCTTTCACAATTTATGAAGTGTAGGAGAGCATGTTGAGTCCACTCAAACTTAAAAAACTAAGGGCTTCTGAGGATAATTGGATCTAGTGGTGTGACAGAACACCTACTGTGAAATGCTTTATTAGCTGTATACCTGGAAGTAATGACTGCCTGAATTCAAGGACTACCTAAGACAGATTCTAGAATTCAAATGTTTTACTGATTCAGAATGATTAGGGCCCCAAGTTTTACGGGATTTTACTGTGTTGATTAGTAACAATGGGCTTTACAAAGTTTAACCTTATTTGGTCTGTGCAATGAAACATTTTTTTAGTTCTAATTATTTTCTTTCATAAGGCTTCTTGAAAAACTTTTTGTTACATAAAACATTTACATATATATACATATATATTAAACTTTTGAAAATTTCTTTTCATGTTTATTGTAACCTATTGCTTCTTCATGTGAAATGTTAACAAATTTTCTTTAAGGAAAAAAAACTGGGGCGCCTGGGTGGCTCAGTCGGTTAAGTGTCCAACTCTTGGTTTCAGCTCAGGTCATGATCTCAGGATCGCAAGTTCAAGCCCTGTGGCAGGCTCTGCACTCAGAGCACACTCTGCTTGGGATTCTTTCTTCCTCCCTCTGCCCCTCCCCCTGCTCTCTCTCTCAACTAAATAAATACATATTAAAAAAAGAAAAAAAGAAAAAAACCCTGAGAAATCAAAGTAGAAATGGTAGGGCCCTACAGGATTATAGTGCCTATAACTATAGACTTTCCAAATATGCAAATAGATCAACACAGCACTATTCATAAAGCTGTAATGCAGTGTCCCCAGGGGCAATAATCCATAGTCTTCAAAAATGTGTCCTTTTGGCATACTGGAGGAATCAGTTCTAGAATGTCCTTCTTCTATTTCTTTTGTCACTCATTTAGTTACAGAAAATCCTATCTATTCTGAGGTGAAACTTCTATTTCTGCTTTTTCATAGCTGATTCCTGATTTAAGGAAAGTACAGTTGACTCTTTGCAACAGCATCTATTTTCTTCTTTCTTCTCAATTGCCTTTAAAAATTTAAAAGTTGCTTGATACAATAACATTTATTTAGCAGCAAAAAAGTTGAAATGCTTATGTATAACTCTAACAAGACATGAGTAAGATTTACACGAGAAAAACTATAAAACTCTAATGAACAAAGTCAAAGAACTAAATAAATGGAGATACAGTCAATGTTTCAGGATAGGAAGACTTAATATTGTCAAGATGCCAATTCTTCCCAACTTGATTCAATGGAATTCCAACTCAAATCTGGAGAGTCCTTTGATGGATATTGATAACTATTCTAAAGTTTATATGGAGAGGCAAAAGACCCATAATAGCTAACATAATATGGAAGGTGAAAAATAAAGCTGGAGGACTGACACTACCTGACTTTAAGACTTACTATAAAGCTACAGTAGTCAAAACAGTGTGGTATTGGTGTGAGAATACAGAAATGGACCAGTGGAACCAGACAGCCAGAAATATCCTCATAAATCTAGTCAACTGGTCTTTGACAAAGGAGCAGAGGCAGTACAATGGAGTGAAGATAGTCTTTTCAACAAATAGTAATGGAACGGGAAACAAAAGCAAAAATGAACTACTGGGACTTCATCAGGATAAAAAGCTTCTGCACAGCAAAGGAAACAATCAACAAAACTAAAAGGCAACCTACAGAATGAGAAAAGATATTCGCAAATGACATATCAGATAAAGGGCTAGTAAGCAAAATCTATAAAGAACTTACCAAATGAATATCTAAAAAACAAAAAATCTGGTCAAGAAATGGGCAGAAGGCATGAACAGACATTTCTCCAAAGAAGACATACAAATGGCCAATACACATATGAAAAAATGCTCCATATCACTTGGCATCAGGGAAATACAAATAAAAACCACAATGAGATACCACCTCACACTGGTGAGAATGGCTAAAATTAACAACTCAGGAAACAACAAATGTTGGCAAGGATGTGGAGAAAAGGGAACCCTCTTACACTGTTGGTGGGAATGCAAACTGGTGCAGCCACTCTGGAAAACAGTATGGAGTTTCCTCAAAAAGTTAAAAGTAGAACTACCCTATGACCCAGCAATTGCACTACTAGGCATTTATCCAAAGACACAACAATAGTGATTTGAAGGGGAACATGCACCCCAATGTTTATAGCAACAATGTCCCCAAGAGCCAAACTATGGAAAGAGCCCAGATGTCTATCGATAGATGAATGGATAAAGAAGATATGAGGTGTGTGTATATATATACATGTGTGTGTGTGTGTGTGTATACATATGTGTATGTATATATACATAATGGATTATTACTCAGCCATCAAAAAGAATGAAATCTTGCCATTTGCAATGATGTGGGTGGAACTAGAGGGTATTATGTTAAACGAAATAAGTCAGAGAAAGACAAATATCATATGATTTCATGCATATGTGGAATTTAAGAAACAAAACAGATGAACATAGGGAGGGGAAGGAAAAATAAAATAAGATAGAAACAGTGAGGGAGGCAAACTATAAGAGTCTCTTAGCCCTAGAAACAAACATAGGAGGTTGCTGGAGGAGAGGTGGGTGGGGGGGATGGGGTAACTGGGTGATGGGCATTAAGGAAGGCACTTGATGTAATGAACACTGGGTGTTATATGCAACTGATGAATCACTAAATTCTATCCCTGAAACTAATAATACATTATATGTTAACTAAAATGAATTTAAATACAAAATAAGAGAAATAGTAATAGAACAACTGAACATTCAGGACATGCATAAAAATGAATCTAGACACACACCTTATACCCTTCACAAGAATTAACTCAAAATGGATCACAAACCTAACTGTAAAGTGCGAAACTATAAAGCTCCTAGAAGATAACAGAGCAAAACCTAGACGACCCAGGGTATGACGATGCCTTTTTTAGATACAACACCAAAGGCATGATCCATGAAAGAAAGAATTGACAAGCTGGACTTCATTAAAATGAAAACTTTTGTTCTGTGAAAGATGATCTCAAGAGAATTAGAAGACAAGTCACAGACTGGGAAAAATATTTGCAAAAGACACACCAGATAAAGGACTATTATCTAAAATATGCAAAGGACTCTTAAAACTCAACAATAAAAAAATCAATAACTTGATTAAAAAATAGTCCAAAGACCTTAGCAGATAACACAGCTGGCAAATAAAGATGCTCCACATCATACGTCATCAGGGAAATGCAGATTAAAACAAGATACCACCACGCACCTATCAGAACGGCCAAAATCCAGAACACTGACACCACAAAATGCTGGTGAGGATGTGGAGCAACAGGAACTCACACTGCTGGTGGAAATGCAAAGCGGTACAGCCTCTTTGGAAGACAGTCTGGCAGTTTCTTACAAAAGTAAACATACTCTTACTAGAGGATCCAGCATATGCACTTCTTGGTATTTACCCAAAGGTGTTGGAAAACTTGGGTCTACACAAAAATCTGCACATGGATGTGTATAGCAACTTTATTCATAATTACCAGAACTTGGAAGTGACCAAGGTGTCCTTCAGTAGGTGAATGGGTAAATAAACTATGGTATATCCAGACAACAGGATATTATTCAGCACTTAAAAGAAATGAGCTATCAAACCATGCAAATACATGGAGGAATCTTAAATACATATTACTAAGTGAAAAAATCCAAATTATAAGGTTACATGCTATATAATTCCGACTATATGACATTCTGGAAAAGGCAGAACTATGGAGACAAAAAAAGATCTGTGGTTTCCAGGGGTGCGGGGAGGTGGGGAAACATGAATGAATAGGCAAAGCATAGAGGATTTTTAGGGCAATGAAAATACTCTATGAGATATTATAATGATGGATACATGTCATTACATATTTGTCCAAACCCACAGAATGTATAACACCAAGAATGAACCCTAAGGTAGATTATGGACTTTGGGTGTTTATGATGTATCAATGTAGGTTCATCCTTGGTAAAAAAAAAAAAAAAAGTACCATTCTGGTGAATTATGTTGATAATGGGAGAAGCTATGCACTTTGGGGGGCAAGAGGTACATGGGAAATACTTGTACTTCTGTCTCACGTTTTTTGGTAAGCTTTAGGCTTCTCTAAAAATGTCTTTTTAAAAAGTTGATTATTTATTTATTTAAACGATTTTAATTGATTAATTAATTAATTAATTTGGCAGAGAGAGAGAGAGAGAGAGAGAGAGAGACAGCACAAGCAGGCAGAGCAGCAGGCACAGGGAGGGGGAGAAGCAGGCTCCCCGCTAAGCAGAGAGCCCGATGTGGGGCTCAATTCCAGGACCCTGGGGTCACAACCTGAGTCGAAGGTGACACTTCACTGACTGAGCCACCCAGGCGCCCCAAAAAAGTTGATTATTTAAATGTTAAGTTAAATCTATCCATTAAACTGGGAACCTTGGAAAAAAATCAAACCAGATTTAGGATCTTAATGCTTTAAATATCCTTAAACATTCCAAGTGACTTCTTAGTTCTTGGTGCACGTCTTGCATAAAATTTCTTACAGGAATATTTTCATCGATTGTCATCTGTTTCTAGCATGGCAGGAGGGAACAGTAGCCTGTTTCCTTTCAGGAGAGTATGAACATATTAGAACTGCGTTTTACAACTCTTCATATACTCGCTGTTCATATCAGAATAGACTAGAGCAAATATAAAAAACCTCATTTGTCTCCAAATCAGTATGTTTTGAACCAGACGATCATATTTTGCTTGCCAGAATGGTGGAAAAAAATCAAGAGACAGTTAAAGGTCATCCTAGCTCCCATTTCTACTCCTTGCTGCTATGTGAGTGAATGGAAATCAACGTCCAGGCATTGTTCTAAGCATTCACTGCAATGGCCTTACCATGATACACAGGAAATGCCACAAATTGAATACTACACTGTTATCATAAACATTTTCCTTTCACTAAAGAGATTATTCTCTATGGGCACCTGCCATAGATGTTAGATTTCAGAAATGTTCCCTACAGTAAAGTAGGTTTCCATCGTACAGCAATGGAAATAATCAGCCTGTAAAGATGAAAACAAAGACAGCTGTGAAGCCCCACTTACCACTGTCATCGTGACCACTGGCTTCGGGGGTGCCCTGCCTCTGGTCCTCTTCAGGTGCCTCAGGGTAAATGACAGCAGTGTCTTGTTGTTGCAGGAGCTCTTCAACGTTAGGATCATGGTTTTGTTCATTTTCTGCATCTGAGTCACATTCATCATCTTTTACTGAAAGAAATGCATACTTTATAGAAAGCAGTTTCATCACCACGCTGTTACGAAGTTTTTCTAAATAAGAACTTATTTACCTTAAGAGAATACACTATTGTTCTTGAATTTGTAGGAAATATTTACTGAAAATTAAAAACAAAATTCACTCATTCTGTTGTGCACTACTAAGAAGTCTTTTAGAAAGTATTATAGAAGTCTTAAAATTTTCACAATATCCCTTTTAAACTTCAGAGTGTACTTCTAGGCTGACTGATAAGCAAGACACAGACAAGGTTATATACTTGACTGAATTCTTAATTTCTCAATCAAGGATAAAGCAAGGAAAAAAGGAAAAAACCTTAGTCCCTCCTAGTAACCTATTGGATATTTACTTAGAATTGTAGCTTAAATCTCAATCATTCTCAATTTAAACCACTTTGGAGTTCAGTGCGGTTATGTGATTTCTTAGGAAACAGTGTTAATAGTTATCTGTAGTTGGAAATATTTCTAGTAAGGGTCAGGAGTATCAGACCCATAAAATTGCTTCTTATCTCCTCTAGCATTCGTATATAAACAAGGCTACTCTTCCTTTATTTCGCTTCAATAAATGTTTAACGGTGGGCTGAGGGCAGAGGCATTTTTTTCCTTTGGTTAGAAAGGTTCAAGAGATAACGGAACGCTTTCACTTTGGGAAAGTAACCCAGAGTGCTGCTGAGTTTCTAAAGCAGTATTTCTGCACTATGTTTCCCTCCATTTCCTCCACTGGCTCCAGAGGACAGTGTTTACTCCATGCTGGTGGGAACTGTAATGGGTTGTATGGCTCCCAGGTGTCTCATGGCTGACTCCTTTATACACTTCGGGCTGAACTCTCAGTTCTGAATCTGTAAAACCGCACTTCCCAGCAGTCTAAAATTGGGCCAGATTAAAATGCCGAGGCAGGGGGCATGTTTTTTGTGTAACAGTTATTGAAACAATCTTGCTAAATCTCCTGCACAGCGTAGTAAGTGACCTCCTCAGGGCAGCTGCTGTTTAAAACCTTAAAGCCAATAGCATAATAATAATGGTGACCCATCATTTCCCCTTCCTTTTTAATATAGCCAATATCTATCAATTATGTAGCAATGGGTTACTGGATCCAGGGGTAAGTTGAAGACTCTTTAAGAGGTAAGTTGGTACTGTGGGTTTTAAGGGAGTCTGTTTTCAAATCCTCACCTTCTTTGTACATTCTTTCTTAGAATCTGGGAGACTGTCTCTACTCTCCCCTTTCCAAACTTAAAAGGAAGAAGAGAAGTGGTGCCTGGGTGGCTCAGTGGGTTAAGCATCTGACTCTTGATTTTGGCTCAGGTCATGATCACAGAGTTGTGAGACTGAGCCCTTCATCTGGCTCTGTGCTCACCTGGGAGTCTGCTTTCCCTCTTCCTCTGCTTCCCCCAACCCACCCGTGTTCACACTGGCTCTCTCTCTCTCTCTCTCAATAAATAAATAAATAAATAAATAAATAAATAAATAAATAAATAAAATCCTTAAAAAAAAAAAGTTAGAAGATGGACGCCTGGGTGGTTCAGTTGGTTAAGTGTTTGCCTTCTGCTCAGGTCATGATCTCATGGTCCTGGCAACGAGTTCCCCTTGGGCTTCCTGCTCAGTGAGGGGTCTGCTTCTCTCTCTGCCCCAGCCCTGCTCCCTCTCAAATAAATAAATAAAATCTTAAAAAAAAAAAAGGAAGAAGAGAAAAAGGCATATCCCAGTACATTAATATGGCGCATCGCCTTGGAGTTGCCAAAGGAAAATATTCAAAATACTGATTGGGGAAAACATTCTTTCCTTCTTTCCTTCCTCCCTCCCTCCCTTTCTTTTTTTTAGCATAGCTTCATTTTTATTTTAAAGATTTATTTATTTATTTGAGAGAGAGAGCAAGAGAGAAGGAGGAGGGGGAGGGGCAGAGAGAGAGAAGCAGACTCCCGGCTCAGCCGGCTCAGCAGGGAGCCCACCGCCGGGGAGGGCGTGTTGATCCCAGGACTCCAGGATGGTGACCTGAACTGAAGGCTTAACTGACTGAGCCACCCAGGCACCCTGCGAAAACTTTCTTATTGATTAATCAGGACAACATAAAACCACCACAGGCCTTCCAGTTTTTCCTGTTTACATGGATTTCTATTGGGTCATGATCTCAGGGTCCTGGGATTAAGTCCCGCCTCAGGCTCCCTGCTCAGTGGGGAGCTGCTTCTCCCTCTGCCTCACCCCTCCCTTGCTCATGCTCTCTCTCTCTCAAATAAATAAAATCTTTAAAAAAAAAAATAAGTAACATTAAACTATTGATAAACGAACTAATTGAAGGAATACTTCAGTTCCTTCAATCTCATTTCCAGCAAAAATTTTTTTTGTAATAATTATTTGTTTAAATTTGTAATGTATTTATGTTGTGATCAACTGCGTAGTACTGAAAATTATATGATAAATCAATCCATAAATTAAAAAACATCTTAAGAGCCTTGTCCCTAGAAATTAAAAAGAAACATAAATTTTAATTTATATACATGTTTTTCTTATAAAGAAGTGGATAACTGATCAGAAATACCTTCAAACAGGGACTATATACACTGCTAGCATTGAGTTCTATTGGTTATGTAGAATAGAAATATGAGTTCAAGAAGTAAACATTATGATATAACATTTCTGACTCATAAAGAAGAGCTTATTCATATTTTAAAAAATTGAATGATGGGCAGGTATTAAATTGTTATAGATTTACATACAAGAGTGATGTTAAAAATGTCATTTTTATTTTTTATTTATTTTTTTAAAAGATTTTATTTATTTGAGAGAGAGAGAGAGAGAGAGAGAGTGGGCATGCGCACATGTGTGCGCATAAGCAGGGGAAGGGCAGAGGGAGAGGGAGAAGCAGCCTCCCTGCTGAGCAGGAAGACCCACTTGGTACTCGATCCCAGGACACTGGGATCATGACCTGAGCTGAAGGCAGACACTTAACCAACTAAGCCCCTAGCAATGTCATTTTCAATGTGCCAGAAATTAGATTGTAACTTCTTACACTAAAGATGAAAAATTTTAAATGTACATTAAGGAATATGTGGGACAGTACATAATCAGTTTACATAATATAAAATTTAGAGGATAATAACAGTACCTCTTAAGGGTATTTGTGAGAATTAAATTATTACTATTAGATTAGATGATTTGGTATTAGGTGTGGTATCAAATTCTGGGCTCTTTCCAACTAAACTACCCTGTCTTCACGAACCTGCATCTAAGCCAAAACAACTTTAAGCTGAGACCAGCAATTCTGCAGTTTTACCTGTAAATTTAAAGTGCTGGGAAGTGCACATTGTAAAAAGGTCAATTATAAAGCAAAATTTCTAGTCTTAAGACTGATAAACTTACATATTTAAATAATAGAGAGATGAGCAAATACATAGAAACATAATAATAATTTGGCTTTCTTCAGGTATGGCAAAACTCAGAGCTGTCAAATATAAAATTATTTTGGACCACGGGCCTATATGACCATTACCATTTGCCAAAGAATTATCGGGTTATAATCACAGATTAGAGAGAGCAAGGAGAGAGAGAGGCAAACATTTAATATAAAGATTAAAAATTATTTAGCTATATTTTATTTCCACTAGAATCATGACCTGAGCCACTCTTCTATGTGAAATCCACAACAATTTAATACCCGCTCATCATCCAACTTTTAAGAATATGAATAAGCTCTTCTTTATGAGTCAGAAATGTTATAGCATAATGTTTACTCCTTGAACTCATAGTCTTATTCTACATAACCAGTAGAATTGGATGCTAACAGAGTATATATTTCCTGTTTGAAGGTATTTTCTGATCAGCTGTCCTTAGGCTCCTTCCTATCTTTATCTTCTATTTTTCAAACTTTGTAAAGCTATTAACTATATAAACAAAAAAGGGATGCTTAGAAGGAACAACGGATGTTTTGGGTAAATTTTTCACTCTCTGAATACTAAGCTGAGACTACAGTTCTCTTAACTTCATGAATTGCAAAAGGAAGTCAGCTGAAGAAAGGATCTGACAAAGTTCTGAACTAATGATGGTGACCTTTGTACAATGTTTTTGTTTACTTTGTCAGCACATTATTCCCTAGAAGTCAAGGAAGTAGCAAAAGCAAAGGCAAAACATAATTTTTAAGTTTAAATGCTTAAAAGCCTCGACCATCCAATTTCTATCCTTCTTCCCTTGAAACTACACTTATCAGGGCTTTATTAAATGTTTGCTTACTCCTAACTTCCCATGTTCCAGGGAAATAGTGCAGCAGGGATCATCTTCCACTGGGCGGGGGGCGGGGGGGGGACCTCAGATTTCAGCAACAATTTAAGTTAATACAGGGTTACTTTACATTCCAGATGTGATTTTTTGGGGGGAGGGGTGGTTAAGGGAATGTATATACTACTCAGTACTAAATGAAAGAATTTATTTTTGTAGTGAAGAGCAAAGCGTGAGGTAAAATACTAACACTTGGAATTGTGAATTTTTTTTTTTTGGATAGCATTTTGCCTAAAAGGGCAAATAATCTTCTGTAACCCTGGTAATGTAAATCATCTAATTTTAATGTTAGGTAAAAGAGTTAATAAACAGCATTCTTTTGTGTTTATTATATTTTGCTAATAACAAATAGAGTGTTTAAATATTTTATATAATGTGTAAGTTAGCATGACAAATAGTTGATAACAACATATTTGAATACATTATTCATGCAAGTTAAACACAACCAAGTTAAAGGCAGAATATAAAATCTTGGGCAGCAGGTACCATAAATCATCACATACCCCATTATTATTTAATTAATTTGGAATGCATCTTTAAGAACTGACTGACAAGTATGGGAGTGTTTGTTTATATTATAGATGAAAATCTATTTTTGACATATTACTATGAAATATACTCATCTTACATAATGAAAGATAACTTATGGGCTCTATGGAGTATTCCTAAAATGCACTGCAGAGAAAAGAAAAAACTGCAAGTGTTCAACCAAAAAAAAGAAGAAAAAACAGAAAATTTAATTAAAATGATATGACAAATTTCTAATTTATGATTGACTATACAAAATACAATCATACTACTTGGAAGTATAGTATTTTGAGGAAATGTTTTAATAACTTGGAATCCGTCTTTGAAGTTTTCATTCTAAGAGTTCTGGCTGACTTATGTGACACAGTAAGTGCCTGGTGTTATTATATGTAAGATCTTGACTTAAATTTTCCACTTATTCTTCTGCTTCTTAAATCTGATTTGAATCCATTATAGAGGAATAGCCTTAAGTCTCAGGGAGTATGTACTTTTAGTCACCTAGAAGCAAATTTCCTTGTTTACTATAATTTAACTTCATCTTAGCCTTTTTCAAAACCACAGAAATTACAAGAAAAAATTCTGATTTTCTTGTTTGCTGTGACATGTTCACTCAGCTCATCAATATTCATGATTTTCATTTGGTTTATAGATAACTCATGATATTTGCTTATTCTTCCCCCTTCTGCTTTCTGTCTTGTGGGCAACTCAATGCAGATCTTGGTAACTAATAATGAAACTCAAAATAGTTAAATCTGTATTTCTATAGCTTTGGTAAAAAATTTGATATAAATTCAAATCATCATTTAAATACTTATTTTTTGGATTATCTGTAGATTGTACTTGTCATCCTTATGGAATGGAAAATATGCTGTGTTAGATGAATCTGCAGATTTACGCTGTATTTAAAGAATATAAATTTCTAACTTTTCGTATCGTGCCCTATATGCCTCAGTACTGAAACACTGAAGGAGGTCAAGATAAAAGAGGAGGAAACAGACTGAATTCATGACTCACAAATGCAAAAACCAGTGACACAAAAGACCTCTTTCAAAGGCTACAGTATGAAAGAAAATGGCCAAAGCCTACCTGCACATCCCGCTTCATCTGCCTGAGCTTCAGGCCCCAGGATTTCTTGTCCTTCCTTTCCTGCTAAATTCAAAGAACAAAGGATTAAAATAGATCCATGTGGCACAAACATTTTTAACATCTAGAAATCTGAAAAGGAACTTTTAGATTATATTTAATTTGGATTTTTTTCCCTTTTAGAAGTAATGTGCGCTTGAAAAGAGAACTTTCTAAAAGAGATTAAGCAGATAGTTTTACCAGACTCACAAAGGTACCTTAGAGAAGCAAAATTAGTGAAGATTTGTACATAATCCTAGAATTATACGTACATTAGAATTACACGCAATACTGGAATTTTAGTGTTTTTTTGGGAGAGGAGTTCTGCCTCTAGGTAGCAGGATTCCTTCTTTTTTTTAAATTTCTTCTGCAAAGTACAAGTTTCTACGTTTTAGGCACTGTGCTAGATGCTTTATAAACTGATTTCCTTTAACCTTCATAACTACCTATTTTATAAGTTAAAAAAAAAAGAACCAAAACTTGAGGCTTGAAGAGGTTAAATAGCCCAAGGACATACTGCTATTAGGTGACAGAAGTGGAATTTGAATTCAGGTCTGAATGGCTGTAAAACCTACTTCCCGCTCCGCCCTTGCCTGTACGACCAGAGGACCAGACAACTCACCAAAGAGAAGACTGTACTAAACTTCACTGTGTCCAGAGTAAACAGCTAGGGCACGATATTTTCTCTTTCACTCTATTCATTATTCTAACTACTTATAAATCATCATAATAATAGTACTGGTAAACATTTTTAGATGTCATTTGTCCTCCTTGGCCACCTAGGTTTATAGTGAGTTGAGTGTAGTATTCTATACAGAATAAGATCAGAGTAAATAGGCATATTAGTGTAGCAAGGAGAAAGTATGTTTTGTATATTCAGGCACGTTTTATTTATTATAATAGTTTATTATGGACATGTCTGCATATAAAAAACAGGAAGGAGTTACAAACTGCTTTTAAAAAAACTCGCAGCAGAGGATACATCATTATGATCAGAGTACTTTATAAGTCAGGCTAAAACATCCCATCATGTGGTTAATCTACACCCCAATCAAATGCCATTGAATATGCCAGTCAAAAATCTTGATTTAGATTTCCCGAGTTTGATAACTGAATTGAGAAACAGAGCAGTAATCAAGAGAAATCTCTGCTCACATGAAAGCGCGCATTTCTGTAAGCACCTTGGATTATCAGGCGGATTTATTCAGCAGATCTTCTTTACTCATTAGCCTTTATATTAGTACGTAAAGATGATCACTAGGTGAAAATAGTTGAAATATGCCTAAACCTTTTTAGATCAGCATAAAAAACACTGTCTAAAGTAGGTAATCAAGAGATTAATGTCTGATAAATAATTCTCATTTTATATTTGCCATCAGCAAAATGACAATTAAAAAACCCTTGCTAAACTGTTTATAATATAGTAGGACGAACACCAGTGTTGGATAAATGTTTGCAAATCTTTAACATCTTTTTTTTCCTCTCTCTAAAGCATCTAGTTAAATTAAAATAATAATAAACAGTATGACAGCTGGATAATTATAGAATAGTAATATAGTTATTGACTATTGATCGATCTATGCTCTTTATTTCTCCTCAAATGAAAATTAAGACAGCCAGAGTTACTAAGATGAAAGATGACAGTGATATTAAAAGTTATGATATTTTGGACAATACTAAATTTTTTGCTTATAGTTATTATAGCTAATTAAAAATCTGTCTGCAATTCAATTAAATGATTTCTTCATTTCTGCTCAGGATAAAATCTAAGTATTTAACGTACTTCAGAATTTGGTCCCAGACTTCTCTACTGTGATTTAAAAATTGGAAGTCTCCATTCTTTCCCTCAACACTGGGGCTGGAATTTTGGTTCAACAAGTAAAATCATATTGCCTAATGAAAACAGAAAATATCCTAATGCTGGTCTGCAGCATGAACAAACTTCTTTCACTCCAGACTGCTGCCAGGAACAGTCTCCTTCCTGCTTCATCCATGGACCAGCATGAGGGTGTACTGGAACAGTACTGAGGTGTACTGTTTTTTTCTCTCTTATATCCCCTAGTTCTATATATATGCATATATTTTTGGTGTAACTGTCCATCAAAGTCACAGTAAATGCAACTCACAGTCTCCACGAATACCTGTTAACTTAAACAAAGGTAAAAAAAATACATAACTGAGGTCAGATTTGGTTAAGATGAAATGAACACAAATCACCCTGTGTGTTCCACTGAATGAAGCTAAAAAAACCTGGGGAGAATTCGCGGAGGAATTATTTGAAGGCTCTACAAGTTAAATCATAGCAGGAAGAATGGGGAAGAAAACACGACAAGAATTCAAAGTACCACTGAATCACTGAGGAGTAATTTCTCCTACCCCCTGGCCTGGACTGAAGGCAGCCTAGATTTAGAAGTGGGCACTGGGGCATGGCAGAGAAAAACTCTAGGAAGAACCCTCTAGTTTAGGCTCATGGGATAAGAAAGGGCTCAAAGAAGGGAGAAATTATTTTTTCCCCTCAATTCTGTTGTGTCCTAGTCCCTAGATTACCGCAAGGTAGTGGTTGAGATCATGGTGACAGCAAGAACGTAAAGATGCTTAAAATGCCAAGAAAGGGGAACCTTCTTATCCACTCAGAGGAGCAGTGTCCCCAAGAGATGGTACAAACTTCCATCAAGTTCTTTCTCCCCATCTTCTTGCAGCTCTTCTTCCTGCAGGCATAGTTTTGGGAAGTATGTGGCGAAGTATGACAAAGGAAGTCCCAGATTTTTGGATAGAGAACTAACAAGGGAAGTCCCAGGGAAGTGAAAGTACTAGGGAGATCATGGAAAGGGAGGAGCGCAGGAAAGCAACCTATATAACCTTTGTATAAAGCTGCTTGTGAAATCCTGGGCTCATATCCAACTTCCCATGTGTGGATCTGACCAGGCTTTGAGAACTGAAGTAAGGATAAGACCACTAATCATGTCCCAGAATGGCCACTATAGGGCACAGATCCAAAGAGAATTGTAAAGGCTTTGACAACTAAACTGATATTGGAAACATAACCCAAAGAAAGTTATTTAGAACATACAGCCTGATAGAACTGGATAAGTCGCCTGCTAAACCAAAAATATCAAGATGCTCCACAGGTTTTAAATAAGACCAAGAGTCTCATAAGATAATATTCAAAATGTCCAGGATACAATCCAAAATTACTTTGCATATGAAGAACTAGGAAAATCTCAACTTCTATAGGAAAAGATAACCAAAAGATGGCAATACTGAGAAGACACAGACGTTGAAGCTATCAAAGGCTTTAAGCAGCTGTTATGAAAGTACTCTAAGAGCTAAGGATGAACACTTGGAAAGAATGGAAAGATAAAAAGTCTAGGCTAATTCTTATCAGCAAAAAGAGGATATAGATAGGAAATCAAAGGAAATTTAGAACTAAAAATATAGTAACAAATTTTTTGGAAAAAAAATCACTGGATGGACTCAATAGGAAAATGGAGATGAAAGAAGGAAGATCAGTGAATTTGATGGTAAGTAAATGGAAATTATCCAATTTGGACAATAAAGTGAAAACATTTAGAAAAATAAACAGAGTCTCGAGAGATGTGTGGGACAATATAAAATATCTAACATTCAGTCATTAGAGTTCCAGAAGGAGAAAAAATACTGCAGAAAAAATAGCTGAAGGAATAGTACCTAAAAACTTCCCAGATTTAATAAAAAAACACAAACCCATAGATTAAAGAAGTTAAACTGAATCTCAAACAGGACAAAGCCCCCCAAATCTGGGCCTAGACCCTCAATCAAACTCTGAAACCTTAGTAGTTAAAAAAATTCTGAAAAGAGATAGAGAAAATGATACATAACTATAAGGGAACAATGACTTAAAAGAAGGCTTATTTATCATTAGAAATGAGGGATTTCATAAAGAAATGGAACATCTTTAAAGTGCTAAAAGAAAAAAAAAACCTGTCAACCCAAAATTCTATATCCAGTGAAAAAATACTTTGGAAACAAAGGTAAAATAAAGATATTCTCAGAGGAAGGAAAGTGAATAGAGTACACGGCCAGAAAACCTGATATACTACTAAGGGAAGATCTTCAGAAAGAAAGGGAAATGATATTAGAGGAAAATTTGAAATGTTAGGACTGAAATAGGACACAAGAAATGATGTAGTATACATGACAAGTGTCACATAAAGCAGGGAGGGTAATGGAACCCATATGGGGGTAAAGTTTCTATATTTTACTTTGAGTGGTGAAATACTTATTCTAAGTAGACTATGAGAAGTATGTACATTCTCATCTACAGAGCAACTACTAAAAAATCAATACAAGGGGCGCCTGGGTGGCACAGTGGTTAAGCGTCTGCCTTCGGCTCAGGGCGTGATCCTGGCGTTGTGGGATTGAGCCCCACATCAGGCTCTTCCGCTATGAGCCTGCTTCTTCCTCTCCCACTCCCCCTGCTTGTGTTCCCTCTCTCGCTGGCTGTCTCTATCTCTGTGGAATAAATAAACAAAATCTTTAAAAAAAAAAAAGTATATCTTAAAAAAAAATCAATACAAGAAGATATAGTAAAAAATGAAATAAATGAAATTTGAATACTAAAAAAATATGCAAATGATTCAAAAGAAGGCAAGAAAACAGAAGAAATTAAAAATGAAGGGAACAAACAGAAAGCAAATAATACAATGATAGACCTAAATCCAAACATCAAAACTTACATTATGTGTAAATGATCTAAATGAGCCAATATAAGGAACAGAGATTATTAGAATGGATTAAAAAAATCCCAAGGCCCATTTATAGCACTCTACAAAAAAAATTATTTCAAACGTAATATAGAGAGGTTAAAAGTGAAGAGCTGGAAAAGAAATCTAGAGTGACTATTTTACATCAGACAAAGTAGACTCTAGAGCTAAGAAAATCACCAGAAATCTAGAAAAACATCATATAAGAGGGCCAATTTACCAAGAGGGCGTAACAATCTGAAAGAGTATGTGTCTAACAACACAGCTTCAAAACATGTGCCCAACAGAACAGAAAGTAGAGAAAAATCCATGTGTATAATGGAGCCTTCAATATTCTTCTCTTATTAATCGACAGAACAAGCAGCAGCAGCAGAGAAGCAGCAAGGATATAAATGAACTAAGCAACACTAGCAACTACTCCATCCAACTGACATTTGTAGAACATTCCACCCACCAACAGCAGACTACACATTCTTTTCAAATACACATAGAAAACTAATGAAGACAGACCATATCCAAGATCATATAATAAAACTTAAAAGAAATCATACAAAGTCTGTCCTCTGACCATAATAAATTTAAACTAGATATTAATAGCAGAAAGATAAGAAAATCTCTAAACACTTTGGGAATTAATTAACATATTTCTAAAGAGTCCATGGGTCAAAGAGAAAAATGAAAAAACATCAATATTTGTGCGATGTACATAAAGCGGTGTTTAAAGGGAAATTTATAATATTAAATGCTTATGTTACAGAAAAGTTCTCATATTAAAATTCTAAACTTCTGTGTTAAAAAACAGAAAAAGGAACAAAATAAGCAGAGAGGGAAGGAATAAAGAGTAGAAATCAATAAAATTAAAGACAAAAAAAGAGAAAAACAATGAAAAAGAAAACTAGTTCTTTGAAAAGATCAATAAAATTAACAAACCATTGGTAAGACTGACAGAAAACTGAGGGAAGCTACAAACTGCTAAGATCAGGAATGAAAAGGGAATATCACTACAGAGCTAGAAGACAGTAAAAGGATAATAAAAGGATAGTAAGAGGAGACAGTAAAAGGAATGCTCTGAGTTCAAGGAGTAAACATTATGATATAACATTTTTGACTCTTGAAGAGCTTATTCTTTTTTTAAAAAATTGAATGACAGTAGGTGTTAAATTGCTATGGATATCATATATAAGAATGTTAAAAATGTAAATATATTTAATATGGTAGAAATTAGATTGTTTTCAACTACTTATACTTAAAATGAAAAATTCTGGATGCCCATTAAGAAATTTGGGAGGCAGTATATAATTATTTCATATAATAAATTTAGAGGATAATAATAGTACCTTTCAGGGTAGCTGTGAGGATTAAATTAAATACAGTATGTGCTTAGTACTGTACCTGGCACATAGTAAGTGCTATGTAATTGTTAGCTATTTTCCTTAATACAGGTCTGTAAGGTGAACATCTCTACACATATAAATTTGAAAACCGAAATGGACCAATTCCTCAAAAATTAGAAATTATTAAAACTCATTCAGATAAAAAAGCTAACTTGAATATTCCTATAACTGTTTTAGAAGTTGAACTTGTAGTTTAAAATCTTCCCCCAAAACAAAACAAAACTCAAGACCCAGCTGATTTCTTTCCCTTGAAAATTTTATCAGACATTTAAAGAAGAAATAGCACTAATTTTAAATAATATTTTCAAGAAAATAAAAAAGAAAGGAACACTTTCCAATTCATTTTATGAGGCTAGCATTTTCCTGATACCAAAACTGTATAAAAATGGTATAAAAAAGAAAGGAAACCATAGACCAATATCCCTCATGAAAATAGACTTCAAAATCTTCAACAAAATATTACCACATCTAATTGAGCAATATGTAAAAGGAAAAGGACTGAGTGGGGCTTTCCAGGGAATCCAAGGCTGGTCCAATATGTGAAAATCCATTACTGCATTTACTGTGTTAATAGACTAAAGCAGCAAAACTGCATGATCATATCAACCGACACAAAAACCATTTGAAAAAACTCAACATCTATTCAGGATGAAAACTCTCAGCAAACTAGGATAGGAACTTACTCGATTTGGTAAAAGGCATCTATAACAAACCTAATGGTAACATTTGTGTGTGTGTGTGTGTGTGTGTGTGTGTCTGCAGAGTTTTATTCTTTTTTTAATAATTTTTTATTATGTTATGTTAGTCACCATACAGTACATCCTTAGTTTTTGATGTAGTGTTCTTATACTTAAAGGTAAAAGACTGAGTACTTTCCCTTTAAGATTGGGAAAAAGAAAAATGTCTATTCTTACCACTCCTGACACTTTATGTCAATAAACAGGAATAAAAAGTATACAGATTAGAAAGGAAGAAATAAAACTGCCCTATTTGAGAAGATTGTCAGAAATCCCAAAGAATCTACAAAAAATTCCTAGAATTAGCAAGTCCACAGGATACAAGGTCGACACACAAAAATCGATCATATTGCTTGCTATATTAAGACAAATGAATAAATGGAAACTAAAAACAAAACATTCACAATGGTTTCTCCCTTTAAAAAAGAAATACATAGGTATAACTCTAATGAAACACACTATAATCTGTTTTTGAAACTATAAAACACTAATGAGAAATCAAGGACTAATGCAGCATAAAAAAATCAACATACAAAAATCAGTTGCAATTCTATATAACAATAATGAGTTGTCTGAAAGAGAAATAAAAGAATCTCACATGTAAGAGCCATAAAAAAAAATGCTCAGGAGTAAATTTAACCAAGGAGGTGAAAGATCTATACACTGAAAACTATAATACATTGATAAAAGAAATTGAATATGACACAAATAAATGGAAAGATATTCTATGTTCATGAATTGGAAGAATTAATATTATTAAAATGTCCATACTACCCAGAGCCATCTCTAGATTCAATGAAATCCCTACCAACATTCCAATGGCATTTTTTTTTACAGAAATAAGAAAAAACAATCTTAAAAGGCCCTATTTAGCCAAAGCAATCCTGAGAAAAAAAGAATGAAGGAAAAGGGTTTTGCTTCTTTCTGATTAGGATTTTTAAAAACGTTTTAATTTAAAATAGTTTTAGACTTGCAGAAAAGTTGTAAAACTACCACAGACATCTAGTATACCCTTCAACCGACTTCCCTTAATGAGAACAGCTTACATAATCACACTATTATGGAAACCATTATATTAATGTTAACATAATACTACTTACTAACATAAAGACCTTATTTGACTTATGCCAGTTTTCTCACTAAGGCCCTTTCCTTTTCTGGTTCAGAAACCAATTCTGGACCCACAGTGCGTTTAGTTGTCAGGTCTCCATAACCTCCTCCAAAATTTCACAATCCGATCATGTCTCTGAGAAGTTGCTTTAGTCTGCTTTTTTTCATGACCTTAACACTATTGAAGAGTACTGATCACTGGTTTTACAGGGTGTCCCTCAATTTGATTTCCCTGATGTTTTCTACTGATTGGATGAGGAAACACATTGTCAGCAAGAATACCACTGAAGTGATAATGCCTTTGTTAATATATCTCACCAGTGGTATATAATGTCACTTTATCTTATTACTGGGACATTAAACTTGATCACCTGGTTAAGAAGGTATCTGTCAGGTTTCTTTACACTAATAATTATAGTATAATAGTATATAGTATAATAATTCCTCTGGTGAGGAAATACTTTGATATTATGCAAATATCCTTTTTCTTCATATACTTTCACCCACTAATTTTAGCATTCATTGATGGTAATGAATTTTTTTTTAACAATTCTTTTTTTTTTTTTTAACAATTCATTTATTTATGGGACGGAGAAAGAGAGAGTGAGCATGCCTGAATGGGAGGAAGGGCAGAGGGAGAGAATCTTCAAGCAGACTCCTTGCTGAGCTTCATTTCATGACCCATGAGATCATGACTGGAGCCAAAACCAAGAATCAGACGCTTAATCAACTGAGCCACCCAGATGCCCCACTGGTGGTTCTTGCCTGCATCAATTATTACCATGGTGTTTGCCTAACAGTGATTTTCCACTTCCCTAATTACTTCTTAATTTATAACTGAAATTCTACTAAACTTTTCCTTCTCCCCCATTTATTAAAGTATTTATATCAGTATGGATCGATGTATATTTATTTTATTCTGATTATAATCCAGTACTATCATTATTTATTTTGCTGCTAAAATTGCTCCAAATTTGGCCAGTGGGAGCTTCCTCCTCAGTCTGGCTCTTGGCCCCTTTCCACAGGATGACTTTTTAAAAAATACTTTCTTACTTGTTGTTCTGGGCTTAGCTTATATTTTCCCTACCACAGTTCTAGAATCAGCCATTTACGCAAAGTGCGTCGGTACCTTTTATTGGAGAATGGTATTTGGATCCCAGATCTGGGCACTAGGTATGCTCACTGCTACTGGGTATCATTGTTTCCATGCATTCTCAGCAAACAGAGCTAGGAAATATATATATATGTATACTAATACCCACATAAAGCCCATCTATATTTTTGTACCATGAGTTCATATTGACACCCCTGATTCCAATAGAAAGCCATAGGATTTATTCTAGCCTTCTCACTTTTCCTTGTTTGTAACTTCTTTCTCTGATAGTGAGAAATTTTCATCTCATTACCCTTAATATATCTACTTATTTGTTCAATTCCAGTATATACATAAAGTAGTTTCAGAATAAACCATAGCTTTCAAGAAACAGATGTATTAATTAGAGGGAAAATGGGGTTGGGGTAGTAGACATGGGGGGATGACCCATCTCTGAGCATACCTTTAACCATGAAAATGTTTCCCATTCACGCAAAAATAATTTAAGCCTCAGCAGACAGGGAGAATGGACAATGAAATATAAGCGATGACAAATGAACCTAACTATATTATAAATGAGTTCTATAACACATTGAAGGCAGTGGGAAAGATAAGAAATAACCTAAGTAACTTTGGAAAATAACATTTTGAATATATACTATAAGGCTAATGGCAAAAAGCACTGTACATCTAGGTAGTAAATTTGTTTGACCAGGATTTTAAAGAGAAGAGAGTATCCAACTGAGGTTCAGCATTGTGGGAAAAGCCCAAATTCCTTCATTAGTGTCATCTCTTATTACTCGGATACTGGAGGTAATTAAATATTAGAGGTGTATATTTAGTGCGAATGAAAATTGGATTCTTTTATAAGTACAGCTAAAAAATACCTCTGTGGTCATGTGGGCCAGCCTTTTCATTTTATAGACGCAGAAGTGGAACTCAAGAGACACAGTGGGATAATGAAGACTAGAAACTATGTGCTGAGCTTTTCCCACATTACACACTACCTTTGGTAGAAAAAGGTTCCAAAGAAGAGGTTAAATTGACTCTTGAAAGAGAAGTATAATATGATTCAATGCTGAGTTATATAGTGATTGATGTATTCCTTGCATAAGATTACTTACTGTATTTTGTTATAACCTGTACCTAAGAAAGCCTTTTTGCTATGGATAACATCAGAATTTTAAATATTTTTATTGTAAAGAAGTTTTCATTTCCTTGGCATTTTTGTAAATGTGCAAATTTCTACAGAGTTTTAAAAACTTCGAGTCAGAAAAATATTTAAGTCACTCCTGGGATCATTTTTTTCAGCTCATCAATTAAAAAAAAAGGAATAACAAACATACTAAACAATATTTTATATATTCAGATTAGTTACTAGTTAATTAGTTATTAGATTACTGTTTTAAAACTAAAATTAGTTACTAGTTAATTAGTTATTAGATTACTGTTTTAAAACTAAAATTATGAAAGGCCTATAAAAACAGGTGTCTCAAAAGTAGGAGCACAAACATAAAAACGTTTAACTGACAGATGCAGAAGAGTTTTGGGTTGAACCACAAGAAGCTCTTCTAAGATGAGTATAGATATGTTGGAGTACTGCCAAGTTATACTGTCTTCCCTACAAAAAACAGGACTTAATTAGCCTAGTTTTATTTATTTTTGAAAGTGAACACGTCCTAGTTTACTTAATATCTACAATAAAAATATTGCTTCTTCTATATATTCCTTCTAAGAACTTGATCTAACTTGAGATTTCATTCACAGCTACGGATAGCTTTTTAAAGGTAATTATTACATAATTAACATTTCAATGGCACATTATATTTTCAAATATACTTTGGATTATTGATTTACACTATGCTACAGATCTGTGGATATCAGTTCCATGTGCTGGTCTCTAGCATGGGTAAATGTCAGTGACCACTTTCTTCTCTATTGTTTCTCCCTTTTCTTAAAAGTTTTAAAGTAACTCACTGGCATAAATGGTGTGGCTCCCATTAACTAAGTGACAGTAAATGGCCTTTGCATCATTATTTTTTGGTCACCCTCGAGTAACTAGAAAGGAAACACTGAGCAATTTGACTTCTAAAAACCTAAGTTGCAGCTACTCTGTTTTGTAAGCAAAAACACTGATAATCTCTTTTTTCAATAGCAGGAAGTTTTACATATTGCTATCTTCTTGAAGTTTTAGTAGTGATATGATTACCCTACACTTTACCCCTTGTTTTCATTTGCTTTTCACATTGGGTAGTAGTTTATGAATGGGATGCCGCAGAAAGAACATAGGAAGAGCAGTGCAGACAGGGCTCGTGAAAGAAAAGAATCTGAAAGTAACTGTGAAAACAGTGGCTCCCTATCAAGCTGACTGACTGTCCCTGAGAGCAAGCTCCTTTCTTGGTAACTCAAGTTTTCTTTATCTGCTTCAGGAGCTGGTTGGTTTGGTCAACCACACACAGTTTGATAGACTAACTTCAAATGCAGCCACAGGAATCATCTTGAGGAGCCATAAAACAATTCAAGGGTAGGAGTACTCTGTTTGGATCTGATGCTCCGCTACATAAACTTTCATTTTAATGCGGGACTTAATGGTAAACAACTAAATGAACTATTAAGAGTTACTAACCTTGATATTTGTGAATTTAAATTAATTTGCTGAGGATTCTGATTCAATATTCTAGCAAGAAGTCTTGGTTGCCTTCCATCACTAGGCAGTGTTACAGATCTGTTGTGCCCATTTCATAAAGACATTTTAAACTCTCACAATGGGAAAAGATACTTGTTAACGAGGGAATGCCAGAATTATCTTAATTTGTGACTTTTGGTGGCTGATAATAATTTCTTACTTTGGTCAAAATTGTTTATGAAAGGAACATAGTTTTGTGCTTACTAATTTGTTCTATTTGCTCAGGCAAAACTGTTTTGAACATGGTTTGACACAAATAAACCTTTCATTTTTTTAAATTAGGTGAGGTAAAACCTAAATTAGTCCTTAGACAAGTTTAGAAATATAGTTTACTTACAAAAGAAATATATCTTCAGCTGGAGGATTTTTTTTCTTTATAGGAATTTTAAGTAGTTTTTAGTGTCTGAGAATATACTCTTTAAAATAATGCATGTTGAATAATAATGACTCAAATGAAAATAGTTAAGGTAGGAATTAAAGTGTATTTCTAAATATCCTATGACTTGGGTATCAACTTTACCATAAAAGTTGGTTATATATAACTCTTTAGGTAGGTTGTATACAAAACAAATTGTAATTATTATACAAATCATAGTAAGTATTAATGTTCACTACGTTTCTTTAATTTTATTTACCCATACTTATAATATTTTTTGCTTCAACATCATACATAATTAAGAAAACCCTAGAATGAAATTATATTGTATATGCCCACATTTTTACTCTTTCCTGTGTTCTTTCTTCCTTTCTGATATTCCAAGATTCCTTCTTTTACCATTTCCTTTTTGTTTAGAGAGCTTCTCTTAATCATTCATCTAGGATAGATTTGCTGGGGACAAATTCTTAGTGTTCCTTCATTTGAAAATGTCCTGATCTCTTCTCTATTCTTAAAGGATATTTTCTCTGGATACAGAAATCAGGGTTGACAATTCTTTTCTTTCAGCATTTGAAGTGTCCCATTTCTGCCTGGCCTCCACAGTTTTTTACGAGAAATTACTTTCATTCAAATCATTTTTCCCCGTAAAGATAAAGATATCCCTTTTTTCTCTTTGCTTTCAAGATTTTTTCTTTGTCTTTTTTAGGAGTTTGACTATGATGTGTCCTGGCATGGATTTCTTTGGATTTATTCTGTTTGGGGCACAGGTTTTTGTCACTTGCCTAATTTTGGAAAATTTCAGCTATTAATTCTTTGAATACTTTTTCAGACCCATCCTCATTCTTTTCTCCTGGAATTCTGATGATATAAACATTAGATCTAAACAAGTTGCTCAGACTCTGCTCTGTTTTCCAGCTTATTTTCTTTCTTTTGTTCAAATTGGTTAAATTAAATTCTACTGTTCTATCTCCAACTTCATCAATTGTTTCAACTGTCCTTCCATGCTGCTACTGAGTCTGTATACTGAGTTCTAAAACTTTATTTATTGTATTTTTCAGTTCTAAATTATCTATTTCGTGCTTCTTTATATTTTCTATTTCAACAAAGAGACTGTATCTTTCTCCATCCTTTTTTTCCCTTGAAGTATAGTGACACAACATTGTATTAAGTTTAGATACACAACATAATCATTTGACATTTGTATACATTGAGAAATGATCACCACATTACGTCTATTTACCATGTGTCACCATACAAACTTACAACCTTTTTCTTTTGATAAGAACTTTTTAGATTTACTTTCTTAGGAACTTTCAAAATTGTAATACATTATTAACTATAGTCCCCATGTTGTACATCCCTACGACTTATTTACATTGTAACTGGAAGTCTGTACCTCTTCATCTCTTTCACTAATTTTGACCCTCCACCACCCTCCCCTCTGGCAACCACCAAACTTTTCTTATATTTGGAGTTTTCTTTTTTCATCTGTTTTGTTTTTTAGATTCCAGATATATGTGAAATCATATGGCGTTTGTCTTTCTTGGTCTGACTTATTTCACTTGGCATATATACTATGGAGGTCCATCTATGTTGTCACAAATGGCAAGACTTCATCCTTTTTTATAGCTGCATAGTATTCTATTACATATACATATGCCACACACATCATCCTTATCTATTCATCCATCAATGAACATTTAGGTTGTTTTGATATCTTTGCTATTATAAATAATGCTGCAGTGAACATATGGGTGCATATATCTTTTCGAATTAGTGTTTTCCTTTTTTTCAGATAAATATCCAGAAACGGAATTGCTGGATTGTATGGCAGTTCTATTTTTAAGTTTCTGAGTAACCTCCATGCTGTTTTCCATAGTGGCTATACCAATTTACACTCTCACCAACAACGCATGAGGGCTTCCTTTTCTGTATTTTTATCTTTTTGATAACAGCCATTTTGACAGGTGAATAAAGTGATATCTTATTGTGGTTTTGATTTGTATTTCCATGATGATTAGTACTATTGAGCATCTTTTCATGTGCCTGTTGGCCCATCTTTGCAAAAATGACTCTTGAGATCCTTTGTGCATTTTAATTGGACTGCTTTTTTGTTGTTATTGCTGTTGAGTTGTTTGAGTCTTGATATACTTTGGATATTAATCCCTTATTGAATATATGATTTGAAAATATCTTCTATTCAGCAGGTTGCCTTTTTATTTTGTCAATGGTTTCCTTCACTGTGCAGAAAGTTTTTAGTTTGATATCATCCCATTTGGTTTTTTATTTTTTGCTTTTGTTGTCATTGTTTCTAGAATCAGATCCAAATAACATATCAATGAGACTAATGTCAAGGAGCTTACCACCTATGTTTTCTTCTAGTAATTTTATGGTTTCTTGTCTTAGATCAAGTCTTCAATCCATTTCGAGTTAATTTTTTGTGTGTGATGTAAGATAGTGGTCCAGTTTCATTATTTTGCATGTGGCTGTCAAGTTTTCCCACATCCTTTATTGAAGACTATCCTTTCCTCATTGTATAATCTTTCCTCCTTTCTTGTAAATTAAGTGACCATATACCTGTTAGTTTATTTCTGGGCTCTCTCTTCTGTTCCACTGATCTACATGTCTGTTTTTCAAACCAACATCATACTGTTTTGATTCCTATAGCTTTGTAGTATAATTTCAAATCAGGGGGCACGGTGCCTCTAGCTTTGTTCTTCTTTTTCAGGATTCCTCTATCTGGGAGTTTTTGTGGTTTCATAAACATTTTAGGATGGTTTGTTCTATTTCTGTGAAAAATGCCACTGGAATTTTGATAGGGACTGCATTGAATGTGTGTGTTGCTTTAGGTAATATGGACATTTTATCAATATTAATTCTTCCAATTCATGAGCACAAAATAGCTTCCAATTTATTAGTGCCTTCTTCAATTTCTTTCATTAATGTCTTATAGCTTTCAGTGTACAAGTCTTTCACTTCCTTGGTTAAATTTATTCCTAAGTGTTTTATTCTTTTTGATGCAACTGTAAAGGGGACTACTTTCTTAATTTCTCTAATAGTTCACTGTTATGTATAAACACGCAACAGATTTTCATATATTTATTTTTTACCCTGCGGCTTTACTGAATTTATTAGTTCTAACAAAAGTTTTTTTTTTTTTTTTTTTTTTTTTTTTTGGTGGAGTCTTTAGGGTTTTCTATATACAAGAATCATGTAATTTGCCAATAGTGACAGTTTTACTTCTTCCTTTCCAATTTGGATGCCTTTTATTTCTTTTTCCTGCCTAATTGCTCTTCCTAGGATTTCCAATATTATGTTGAATATAAGTGGTGAGAGTGGGCATCCTTGTCTTATTACTGATCTTAAGGGGAAAGCTTTTTGCCATGGAGTATGATGTTAACTGTGGGCTCATTATATATGGCCTTCATCATGTTGAAGTATGCTCTGTCTATATCCACTTTGTTGAGAGTTTTTATATAAATGGATGTTGATTTTTTTCAATTCTTTTTCTGCATTACTGTGATGATTGTTTAATTTTATTCTTCATTTTGTTAATGTGGTGTATCATATTGATTTGTAGATGTTGAACCATCCTTGCACTCCTTAAATAAATTCCAGTTGATCATGGTATATAATCCTAAGGTATTGTTGAATTTGGTCTGCTAATATTTTGTTGAGGATTTCTGTACCTATGTTCATCAGGGATACTGGCCTATAATTTTCCTTTTTTTGTTACATCCTTGTCTGGTTTTGGTATAAGGATAATGCTGGCTTTATAAAATAAGTTTGGAAGCATTCCCCTTTTTTCGGTTTTTTGGAAGAGTTTGATAAAGACAGGTATTAACTTTTTCTGAATGTTTGGAAGAATTCACCAGTGAAACTATCTGGTCTTGGACTTTTGTTTGTTGGGCTTTTTGATTCCTAACTCAATCTTGCTAGTAATTGATCTTTTTAGATTTTTTGATTTCTTTATGATTCAGTCTTGGAAGACTGTATGCAATCCATTTCTTCTAGGTTGTCCAGTTTGTTGTATTTAATTGTTCATGGTATTCTCTTATGATACTTGTTTTCTTTGGTGTTAGTTGTAACTTCTCTTTCCTTTCTGGTTTTACTTATTTGAGCCCTCTCTCTTTCCTTCTTGGTGAGTCTAGCTAATGGCTTGTTGATTTTATTAATCTTTTTAAGGAACCAGCTCTTAGTTCATTGATCTTTTCTACTGTCTTTTCAGTGTCTATTTCATTTATTTCTGCTCTCGTTTTCATTCTTCTTTCTGAGACTGTATTTAGTTGAAGCATGTTGATAATTGCTTGTCAAAAGATTTTTATCATGGCTGCAATCCATGAGGATCCATGTCAGGTAATTCTAACATCTGTATCACTTCAGTGTTGGTGTCTGTTGACTGTCTTTTCTAATTAAGTTGAAGTTTTTCTGGTTCTGGGTGTGACAAATGATTTTTGAATGAAACTTGGATATTTCAGTTATTACATAAAGAAAGACACTAAATCTTACTTAAATCTTCTATTTTAGCAGGACTCCTGTGTGAAAGAAGGCATTGTCCCATTACTGGCAGGTCTTAAGGTTTTTGTGGGTTGGCTTCTCTAGCACCCAGTCTGATCTATGAGAGATGTATAAGAGGGTACATAAGCTAGAAGAAAACCAGGGAACTCACTGCAGTATTGTTCCTTTGTTCCTCAGGTCCCTAAGCCTGTCTGTCTCCTTCTATCTACCTTTTAGACTCTTCTGTTTTTTTAATATATAATTTGAGATTTTGGCTGTGCTTAATAGGAGGAATAAAGAAAAGTGTATCTATTCCATCTTTCTAGAAGAGGAAGTCTCTATAGTTGTTTTTTCTTTTTTAAACAACTGATAAAGAATTTTGTGATTATCTTATATTACTTCTTCCTGGATGCCTCATGTAAGGCCACAAAAACTCCTTAATCTCTATCCATATTTTACATAAGAAATGTTTCTTAAGAAAGAAAAGTGACACACAGATGGAATTTCCAGTAGCTCACATTTTAAAAGTATATTTACAAAGAATAGAAAGAACGTCATATAGCCAAGGATAAATATATGAGTTAAGACAATGCAATGCCTAAACAGTGCTAAGAAGATAAAAAATGTAAAAAACATGAAGCTTTCAAAGTGCTAGGGAAAGCAAAGAGGGGAAAACAATTTTCTTTAAAATTGATGGTATAATTAATGAAGATTAAAATAAAAAAGGAAAACATCTTCATTCACTCACTCATTTGTAGGAGTTTATTTAGGCATATAATATTAAGCATTAGTGGTAAAAGAGATCAATAAGATAGAGTCATTGCCCTCGATAAATTTTTAGTGATACAGAGTGAGCCATCACAATACAATATGCAAAATCTATAATCAATTGTGGAAAGCTAATTTACTATGTCTATGGAGGTTAAGCAATGGTTTACAGAGGAGGTGACAGAAAAGGAAGAGAAGTAAATGCTAGGAAGATGGAATAGGATATACAAAGGTTAAAGAGATGAATGAGTATGGACAAAGGGAGTGGTGCAGAACCAAGTTTGGAAAGACAATGCATAGCTGTCATGCTAAAGAATTTACACTCAAATCCTGTGGGAAACCAGGAACTACAAGAATTAGTTTTGTTTTCTCTTCCAGAAACTGTAAGTTCAGGAAGCAAAAGAAAATCAAAGCTCAGGATAGATAAATCATTAAACAGAAGCACTTGGATCTCCTGGCTCATATAAAATATCTTTAGAAAATATAAAAGCACTTGAAAATAAATAACTGACCTGGTTATGATCTTTAAGGAACGGTGAAGATTAGGATAGATGAACAAATGTCATTTAATTTGCACCTTCTACCTCTGATTTCCTTTTGTAAACTACAGATCAGAGATTTTGATTTATATCCTACAAATGTCTTCTAGAATAGATCATAAAGGTTTTGTGTCTGTGTGTGTGTTTTAAAAAAAACCACATTGATCGTGAGCATCCAGGATGCATTCACTGAAAGTCAAACTGGCCTCATATCCATTTTTTTGTTTGTTTGTTTGTTTATTTAACAGAGAGAGAGACAGCCAGCGAGAGAGGGAACACAAGCAGGGGGAGTGGGAGAGGAAGAAGCAGGCTCCCAGCGGAAGAGCCTGACGTGGGGCTTGATCCCAGAACTCTGGGATCACGCCCTGAGCCGAAGGCAGACGCCTAACGACTGAGCCACTCAGGCGCCCCTCTTATATCCATTTTTGACAGCACATGTTCTCAATATATTTATTTCTGAACATATAGATGGATTAAAAGTAATTGAATAAATGTATTCAAAAGTGGTGATTTATAGAATGATGACAATAGAAGAAAGCTAGTGCCATGCCACCAGGTCTGTTCTTGGCCTGAATCACCACGTTTCTGGATGACAAGGACATGGACATGACAAATGACAGAATCAGAATAAAAAACAGATAAAGGGACTGGTTCCAACAAGATTAAGAGTAATAAATGTTTCATAATTAGATCCCCTCCAAACATAACCATCAAATGGAGGAAACCATGAAATCATCTTAAGCTCCTCTTTTTTTTGCAATCCTGACCAAGTCCATCAATAAGTCCTACTGATTCCTACTTTCAAAATATAACTGGAATTTGCTATCTTCTCACTATCTTTATTGCTATCTTCCTAATTCAAACTGCCACCTTAGATTGTGGTAAAAACCTCCTTATTGGTCTTCCTGCCCTTACCCTTGCCTTCTATAGTTTATTCTCAAAACAGCAGCCAGAGTCATACTTCCAAAATAAAAATCAAATTATACTATTACTCTATTCAAATTCTTCTAATGTCTCCACATTTCAGTAAAAGTATTCCCAGGATATATCAGTTGGTCCGACTCTTGATTTTGGCTCAGGTCATGATCTCAGGGTCATGGGGTTGAGCCCCTCGTTGGGCTCCCTGCTTCGTGGGGAGTCTGCTTGGGATTCTCTCTCTCCCTCCCTCTCTGCTCTTCTCCCTGCTCATGTTCTTTCTCTCTCTCTAAAAATAAATAAACAAAATCTTTTGAAGAAAAAGTATTCCCAACAGTTTTTAAGACCTTTAAATGTTCTGGCATTCCATTAATCCACTGGCTTCTTTTCTACTAATCTTTTCCTCCTTCACTGTGCTTATGAAACTCCTGGCTTTTTCCTGACATGCTAGATTAAATATGGTAGTGAAGTCCTGAGAATAGATTGAATTGTTGAATCATTATATTGTACACCTGAAAGTAATGTAACACTGTATGTTAATTATACTTGAATACAAAAAGAAAAAAAACAACAAAAAATAAGTTTATGAAATTAGTAGGAAAAAAAATCAAAGTGATGGCTTGTGGCCCACTGATATGAAGTTGATGAGAAGGGTACTTTACCACTGTGTTGTTCTTTCCAAATTCCCACTCATATAATCATGAGAATAGTATCAGATAAACCTAAACCACAAACTCCTCACCAGTACTCCTCAAAACTGTCAAGGACACGAGAAACAACAAAAGGCTAGTCTCCTGAAACTGAGGAGACATAACTAAATGCTATGCAGTAGGCTGGAGTGGATCCTGAACAAAGAGGATGTTAATGGAAAAACTAGTGAAATCCAAATAAAGTCTGGAGTTGAGGTTAAAAAAAAATGAGTTTTCTAATGCATGAACAAAATTTATATCTCCACTTATTGAGAAATTTGCTAATACCTCTAATAAGAGTTTATGATTTTTTCATGTGGTTTTATACATCTACTCTCTTTTATAGCTCTTACTGATGTATAAAAGTGACTTTGAATTCAGTATATTGTTTTTATCCAAAAACTTGCCAAATTCCCTTATTAGTTCTAATAATTTAGTTGGATTCCTTTTTATATACAGTTATATCATCTGTCAATAATGAGAGTTTTTTTTTTTTTTCTTTCTACTCCCTATATTTATTGATTTATTTTCTTGTCTTATTACACTGGGTAGCAATTCTAATAAAAGACTGATGAAAAGTGGTGATAGCAGAAATCATTACCTTGTTCTTGATTGCAAAATAATGTTTTCAACATTTTGTCATTAAGTATAATGTGATAGATTTTAAAGAAATATACTTTATTAGAACAAGGAAGTACCCTCTATTCCTAGGTTTCTGGTTTTTATACTATTCATATATACTAAATTTTACTTAACGTTTTCCTGTCTGTTGAGATGAATAATTTGATTGTTCTCATTCAGTACAGTAAAGTGGTATTTTTGAATTGGTTTAAGTGTTATTCTGACCTTGCATTCCACATATGTACATACATATATTTTGTATAACTAATTTTTACTATTTTCCTCACTTACTGAGTGAGTATCAAGGTTACGGTAGCCTCATTTAAAGAGTTGTAGAATCTTCCCTCCTACACTAGGCTTTGGAAGAGTTGTCTAAAACTGGAATTATTTGTCCCTTGAATGCTTAGAAAAATTTACCAGGGATGCCATCTAGGCTAGAGTTTTCTTTGTAGGAGAGGAAAAACATAAATTTTATAATACATACATATATGATACATACATACATATATATATGTATATACAAACATGTGTGTTTATATATGTATATACATCTATATGCATACACAAACGCACACACATACAGATATATAAATTATCATACAGAAAATTTTATTGTTTTCTCTTCTGGTGTATGGTTCTTTGAATTGTAACACATGTATAGATTCATGTAACCACCACCAAAATCAGGATACAGAACAGTTCCCATCACCCCCCAAAACTCCCTAATGCTATCCCTTTAGAGTCAGTCTCTCTCCAGCTCCAGCCCCTGGAAACCACTGATTTGTTACCCAGTGTATACTCTGTCTTTTTGAAAATGTCATATATATGGATGGAATCATATAATATGTAACCTTTTGAGACTGGCTTTTTTCCCTCAGTATAATGACTCTGAGATTCATCCAACTTGTTGCTTATATTAATAGTTTGTTCATTTTTACTGCTAAGTAGTAGACCACTATATGGATGTACTACAGTTTCCTTATCCTTTCACCTGTCGAAGGACAATGGGTTATTTCCAGTTTTTGGCAATTATGAACAGAGCCTCTTTAAGCGTTAGTGTACAAGTTTTGGGGTAAACCTAAGTTTTGATTTTCCTAGAAAAAATACCCAGGAGTGGGACTATTGGGTCATATAGTTAAGTTTATATTTAATTTTATGATAAACTACCAAACTGTTTTCCAGAGTGACGTATCATGTAAAATGAGCAATGTACAAGAGTTTCAGTTGTTCCATACCTTCACTACCTCTTTATGGGAATATTTTTTTTACCATCATTTCAATTTCTTTAGAGGTTTTAGAACTATTCATGTTTTCCAATTATTCCCCAGCCAATTTTGGTTAAGAATTTCTAGTATCTTGTCCATAGTTTCAAATTTATTGGAATGCGGTTGTTCACAATACTTACTTTTACCTTGTCAATGTCTATAGTATCTTAGTTATGTCCTCTAGCATTCTTTTTTTTTTTAAGATTTTATTTATTTATTTATTTGTCAGAGAGAGATAAAGAAAGAGAGTGCAAAAGCAGGGGGAGCAGTAGGCAGAGGGAGAAGCAGCGCCCCCATTGAGCAAGGAGTCTGATACATAACTTGATCCCAGGACCCTGGGGTCATGACCTGAGCCGAAGGCAGAGGCTTAACCAACTGAGCCACCCAGGCGTCCCATCCTCTTTCATTCTTGATTTTGGCTATTTATATATTTTCTCTCTCTTTTTTTCTTGGTCAATCTTGTCAAAAGTTTGTCAATAGTTTTCAAAGACCAGAGTTTTACCTATGTTGACCTTTTGTATTGTAGGTTTATTTTCAATTTTATATTACTTTTTTTGTTTTTACTTTCAAAAATTTCAGTTTGCTGTTCTTTTTCTGAGTTCTTAAAATAGATGGTTAGCTCATTAACTTTTAGCCAGAACCTTTACTAAAATATGTACTCAAGGTTCTAAATTTCCTTCTAAAAACTGCTTTTTATAAATATTCCATATAGTTGAAAAATATTTTGTGATTACTATATACAACTCTTATACACCTTAGGCATACATCCTCACTGGTTTTGTGTGATTATTCCACCAATGACTAACTGAGGTGTATTAAATCTTCCACAATGACTAGATTTGTATTTCTCTCCTTGTAGATTGCCTATTTTTCTTTCTATATTTTTGAAGTCTTGTTATTAGGTACAAACACACTTAAAATAGTATTTTATTAGGGAATTTAATCTTTCATTATTATAAAGTGTTCCTATTATCTATAATAATGCTTTTAAGGCTTAAAATTTGATATTATCTGAAATTAACTTAGTCACATCCATTTTTTAAAGTATTTTCATAGGAAATACTATGTATCTGTGGTATCTATTTGTTCCATCTATTTGTAATTTTCTCTGTTCTTACATCTTAGATCTTCTATCAAGGATCTCTTTCCTCCTGCCTAAAATACATTCTTTAAAATTCACTTTTGTAATAAGGGTCTACTGATAATAAATTTTCTATTTTCAAACTTGCCTGAAATCATTACCTTATTTTACCTCCTTTCTTAAGAGATATTTCTGCTTAGTACAGAAGTCTGTATTGGTAGGCATTTTTTACTGTCTGGCTTCCACTGTGGTTACTGAAAATTCAGCTGTCAGTCTAACTGCTGCTTTCTCAAACACAATCTCACTTTTCTGAATTTACTTTTAAGAGTTTTTTCTTGGGTTTTGGATGTTCTGCAATTTCACCATAATGTCAGTGGGGGTAGATTTATTTATACTTCTTGAGATATGTTGGTTTTCTTGAGTCTGGTCTGGTGTCCTTCGTCAATTCTGAAAAAATCGCAGCCATTATCTCTTCAAATATTGCTGCTTCCCTATTCTCTCTTCTCCTAGAATTAAGACATATATTGGACCTTCTCATTATATCCTTCATGTTTTTTATCCTGTTTTTTCTTTCTATCTCTGTCTTCTGAGTTGTATTGAGTATAATTTCTCCATCTTCCAATTCTTTAATTCTTTATTCAATTCTGTTTACTTTGTTATTAAAATCCATCTTTTAATCTGAATTTCTATTATTCTAATTTTTCATTTTTAGAAGTTCCATTTGGTTTTTCTTAAAATCTGTTGGTTATATTTTATTCTCTCAGAGCAGGTAATTGCAAATTTGTCCATTTTTCTTGAAAAATGACAGTCATTTTATAATCTGTATCTGAGAACGCCACTAATTAAAGTCTTTACAGGTGAGTTTCTGCTTCCTTTTGTTTCTGGTAATTGTCACTAATGTTGCCCTCTTCCTACTAATTTATTTGGGAGATTTCTGTAGCACAGGATAAAGGTATGTTCCTCCAAAAGATTTGGATTTACTTCTTCTTGGTGCCTATGAGCATCAGCAGCAATTCTACTTTAAACTCAGTTATGGCTTGAGATTTATCAGGCCACATAGTAATGTGAATTTAAATTGTAAATCAATGCGAGACAGCTGGTAGACAGTTCTCCATTTTCCCAATCCCTAGCCACGGCAATGTTGTTTGCTAACTCCTGAGGATGGTAGGGATGCTAGAGGGTTTGCTTTTAGATCACCATAGTCCATCATATTGTTAAGATGTAATTCATATTAGGGGAGGATCTGCTATTAAGCTTGTAGGTGGTCCTAGGCTTTGTTTCTTCTCAGAGGCCTGAAAAACCATGTCTTATGTTATCCTGGGTAGGTAAATGTCCTTAAGGCCAACGGGTCTTCTACGCTGTGCTCTGCTTACCTCTACGGGATCCTGTCCTCACTTAGATTTTGATCTATTAATGTCTACTCTCTAGTTAGCTCTTTTAAAGCTTTCAAGAAGATTTATTTATTTTTAAATCTGGTATCACTAGTTACTTTCAGTGAGACAGTTCAAATAACTTATCCCAAAATATTTTCAGAAATAGAACCTCTTCGTTGATTTTTCATCTTTCTTTTTCCATTTCCCTCATTCTCCTATCTCCCCTTTTTCCAGAAAAATAATTACCTTCTTGTTTCCATATTAACACTTTGAGGGTTTTAGAGGGGAGAGGAGTGGAGAATGGGTTAGCCCGGTGATGGGTATTAAGGAGGGCATGTACTACATAGAGCACTGGGTGTTATACGCAAACAATGAATCATGGAACACTACATCAAAAACTAATGATGTACTGTATGGTGACTAACACAACACAATAAAAGACAATAACAATAAAAAATTAAAAAAATAAAGTTTAAAAGGGCTGTAAAAAACAAAACAAAACAACAAACCCACTTTGGATCAACTATACCAATGGATCAATTCCGGCCCCAGACAGGAAATATATATGAAAATCCTGTTCCCAAAAGTTTTGAGCTCAGTATTATAGTTTAACAAGTTAATACCTCTGCTATTAATAAGCTGTGATAATAAATAAGCAATTTAATTTCTCTGGGTTCTACTTTCTAGAAGCCTGTGAATTGTCAGTTCTTACTTCTGTTAGCTTCCATATAATAAACCAAATCTTATATTTTCTACCTCCTACATTCTTGTTAAATCTCTCCCTTTTATTCTCATTCCAAGGGCCATTTCTTTAGTCCAAAACTCTCATCATTAGCCGCATTTTCATAGCCTCCTTACTGAAGGTGACCTGTCTCTACACTCTCTTCCTTCAAAATTCATTTTCCATATTGCTACCAGACTTATTTCTAAAGTATGTATCAATGATGTTCTCATAGCTTCTAAGGTAAAAGTTCAAATTCCTTGACTTAGCACACAGTGCCCTTCATAATCTTTTCCTTGTTTACTTCTCTGATCTCATTTTCTGTAAACTACTTCTTCAAACTTCTATGGCTTCGTGAGTATTGCTTCTTCTGTTGGAAACACCTTCTTTTACTTCTCCTTTCCCTAATCAACCTCTTCTGGTCCTTCATAAATCAAGCCCAGCACTGTTTTACTCAGAAATTCTTTTAAGGACTTCTCTTCCTCTCTCTGATTTGGATTTTCCTGCTTAATGTCTCCACAGAACTCTAAATCTGGGGCACCTGGGTGGCACAGCGGTTAAGCATCTGCCTTCGGCTCAGGGCGTGATCCGGGCGTTCTGGGATCGAGCCCCACATCAGGCTCCTCCGCTGTGAGCCTGCTTCTTCCTTTCCCACTCCCCCTGCTTGTGTTCCCTCTCTCGCTGGCTGTCTCTGTCTCTGTTGAATAAATAAATAAAATCTTAAAAAAAAAAAAAAAAAAGAACTCTAAATTTACACCTACATCGAACTGTAATGAATTTGTGACGTATTTATCCTCTTCACTCACTAAACTATAAGCACTTTTCATATAGAGACAGTCTTATTCAAGTTTGCAACTCCATTCCTGCAGAATTTGCTCAATGGACCAGTGAACAAGGCTATAAAATGAGGGGGCAGTTACATGATTTTGAAAGTTTTTTATTAGCTATAAATTTGTCTTATTGTAGAAATCTTTAGTGCTATACTGTGCCTATTATTTGATCCACACTTTATCTAAGCCTCCACATTTTCATATCTCGATTCTCTGATCTGCAAACCGGACTCATTTCCCCAGACTGCCTAAACTGCGTTTTGATATCTTATTTAGACGACCTCCCCAAATTTAAGCTTTTGCTGGGAAGGCTTCGCCTTTCACTGACTTTGAATGTGATCACTTATTGCCCAGGCTCCTCTTTGCCTTTGCTGATGCCCCTATTCCTGATCCCCAATCCCTCTAATTCACAATACCTTCTTTCTTCACATTCTTGTTTTATACCACTGTTGTCTAAATCCTGGCAAGAAAAACTAAATAATTTACTTAGTTTTATTAGGAAAAGCACAGAGGAGGAATTTTCAATCAGAAGAAAAGACTATATAGTCCAATTTCTTCATTTGACAAATGAGTAAGAATTTTAAATATTCAATGTAAGTAAGTAGAGAGACTCTCTCTTCTAGAGAGACTTTTACTAATCCTTCCACTCGACCATGCTTGAGATAAGTAAAAGTAAAAATATTACTTGAGTGAAAATTTACAGCATTCTGATATATATGGGAGAAGGGAGGGAAGGGGAGAGGATGAGGAGAGGGAGGAGGAAGAAGCTTTCAAACACTAAAAATACTACTGTGATTTATCTGTTTTGAGGATTTTTGTTGAGTTGTGTTATAATTTTACTGTACGAAAATATAACCCGTAGATTTCTAAGTAGATTCCTCATTAGAAGTCATAATATGAAATTAAAGGTAGGTCAACTGTATCAACAGTATATGGAAAGCTTGATTCTGGTTAAAAAAAAAACCCACTAAAATTCAATATATTATAGGCATTGTACAAATAATTAGAATAACTATTATTCTGTTTCACAATCTACTTTTTCATTAAGTGGGATACCTTCGATTGATTAATAGACAAATTCACAGATCATTTCAAACTTCATCAACTTTATCTTTTCAGTTAATATACATATTTTTAAAGAATCAAGAGAGTAGAATATTACAGAAAAATTAAACTTACCATCATCCTCCCAGCAGCTCTTAGCGCTGCCTTCTCTTTCACTGCCCCCCGGTAACACTGTCTGGTCTGTTGGCAAGTCATCTTCTGGCACACCACCTTCACAATCTGCTGCATCTGTAATACTTTCTTCTTCCACGATATGGAGTTTGTCTTCATCATCTGAATCTGAATTTGTTTCTACCACAGTATTATAATTTGTAACTGTAATACAAACAAGAAACAAATAATCAAAACCAACTAGTGTAAAAATCAGTTTTATTTTAAAACGGACTGAGTACGAGTGCTCTATAAATAGTAACTCATTACCTTATAGCAATCTTATGAAGTAGAGTATCTACCATCTACTACTCATAACTCTGAAACCAGAAATGGAAACCAAGACATAGGAAGGTAAGTAACTTGGCCAGGATCATATAACTAAGAAGTAGGAGGGCCAGGATTTGAACCCTAGCAGTCTGGTTCTATATTCTGTGCTCTTAAATACTACATTAAATATCCTCTCCAGTCATAATGAGTTTATACTATATGATACTTCTTATGCACAGTTAGGGCCTCAAATCTTAAGGCATTACAATTAAGAAAAGAATTAATCTCTCCTAATAAGACAACAAAACCTCATCGAATTTACCATAAGAAAGATATTTTCAAGATACAAATTGGGTCCGTGTATTTCATATTAATCCCACATTGAATTTAGAAAGAATCTATCAAATCAATTCAGCCAGACTTCTATATAAGTAAGGCAAGATTTAAGTAATGTTTGTATGTAAATCTGTAATTTTGGAAAAAATAACTGACATCCAGAAGCTTTCAAATGGGCATCCTTTCTATACTTTTAATGAATTTCAATAAAATTTAATGCCAACATTATGAAGATAAGTAAGTATTTGGAATGACCACAGTTTGCAGAACCATGAGTAATAGCTGAGAATAAAATTCTCTAAAACAAATAATACAGTATAGTCAATATTTTTTCTTCAAAGTCCTTGTAATAATCATTCTACTGGGATAAATTATTTAGTACCTCATTGGGTGTGGTCACTGGAATACCTCTTTTCAATTATTGGCAAGGTGATTCTTATTTGCTAAGCAAAACTGAAAAGGAGAAAAGGGAACCTGCTTTGTTGAGATAACTAAGCAGTAATTACTTTCAGTTATTCTTTCCATTTCTTCCTTAAAATTTCCAACCATTCTTGAAAGAAGGTAATAACCAAATGTTTGAATGATATGCATATATACCCCCTTCCCATATAAATACACACACATGGCTGAGAACAGTAAGAAAGAAATACAATTAGAAGTATGGATGTATATGTCACAATGAGAATGAATAAGCAAAAATCTCCAAAACTGCTTTTATAGACCTTAGGAAGACCCCTCTGTTCAAAAGAGTACTGGAGTTACCCTTTCGCTCACATTAGAAATCCTTCAATATCTTGTGTTGGAAGAAAAAGACCAAGTTTTGTTGTGTCATTAATATTTTAGTGTGAATACATTTTTCCAGATTTTTTCCCAAGAGCAAGCTATTCTTTAATGTTATTATAGAGGTAATAGAGGATTAGCACAAAAAATCAGATAATATAAAACATGTAAAATTAGTAAAAGCCCTCACACCAAATACCGCTTCATTGGCTCACTCTTCAAATTTTAATTTATCTATGCATGAGGTAGGCATGGTACTAATAATTTTATATACCTTATCCTATTTAATTATAATGCAGACCTCAACTTATACATGTATATATCATATTTAATATCATTTCTCTATATAAATGTATTCTACATCTTTAAATACACACATATAGGATCACATTACACGGTTTGCCACCTAGTCTTTTGCCACTTAATAACATATCATAGAAATTTTTCTATTTCAGTATATGTGAAGCTTTCTCATTTTCTTCTCACTGGCTATACATAATTTCATTGTATAGATACAATTTAACCAATAACCTATATTGATAAAATTTATGTTTCCAAGTGTTTTTTAAGCATTAGCAACAAACTTTCTTGTAAATGTATCGTTGGCCATTCCTTAAATACATTTGTCAGGTATACTAGTACAGATGGAAGTGCTGAGTCAAAGGGAAAACTTATTAAAAGTAGTTAGATATGGAAACCTGGGGAATTCTTGTACTCCAGCCACACACAATGAGCAGAGTAAATGGCGCCATTTTAAGTGTGGATAAAGGGAATGATTCTCCAAGGTTGTTCCATAGCTCTCACCATGCTTGGACAGGTATGGATACTTGAAATTCTGACTATTTTGTGAAGAGAAGGTTTAGTGATTCTTCAGTATCTTGAGTTGGCCACAGTTTTATACTGGTGCTATTCTTGTCTTTTAATGATGTAAACTGTAGTTCAGTTTTATCACTATCAATTTTGTTAGCCACAGGTTTTCTAACCCTACATTTACATTTAGAGTATTTGGGGCTTAAAAAGTACCCTACTGACTTAAGTCTTCAAGACATATATGTATTTTCATTCCAATATTTGCTTGCATGCTTCATAGTTTTTACTAAGTTCATTGTACCTTGAGCTGCACCAGGTTCTTTTTATCCAGAGTTCCTTCACCCTGTTTTATTCTGCCTCGGTCACTGTTGCCCAAAGTAGTCTTCAAGAGTACCTGTCACTTTTTAGGACTCTGGCCTCCAGTATGAGCTGCCATTGTGATATGGAAAATTTTAAGTCAAATACCCAAAACAACAAAGATTGCATATATTTTATAGTTATCTTGGGAATTTTCTCAAAGCATGTTTTGAATAGTGGCATAGAACTTGAAAAATAAAAAAACCTACTACATTTTATTGGTTAAGTTGGAAAAAAGACCAATAACTATTTTCCAAGTCTTCTTACTGTCTTCTGCTTCACAGTTACTTAGCTGAGAGGAAAAGCACTGAAAATTGCTTATGTTGATTAGTGTAACTTAGAAAAAAGCCAAGCTTCCTATGTTTCTGGATCTACCCTTTTGTGGCTCCATGGAGCTAATTTAAAAAATAGAGCCCCAGTACGAAAAGCATAAATAATAATGCAGGCCCTGATAAATTCTAGTAGCCAATGAAAATGTCCATTATCTTAACTGTTTGCCCATCTATCTCCATGCCTCTATATTTTTAAATCGTTGGCTAAAAAAATATAATGAAAAAGTTTACCTAAAGAGTGATTATCTTTTTTTAGGTGATTGTCACCTAAGACAGGTGATTATCACCTCTTGTTTCTGAGTTTTAATTAAAGAATTTCAAGAAAACAAAGATAAAGGAAAACAGAAAAGGTAAACAGCTTTTAGAATCTTTAAATATAATTTACAATAGACAATATGAATTGAAATTTCTATAGAAAAAATGGTAACATTTCAATGCATCTGTTGTCACTAGAAGGTGCTTAAGGACACAGTGACTTCTTGGTGGTAGTTCTTGTTGGTATTACTTGCTAACATTTAATGACAGATATAACAGTATCCACCGAATAAGGTAGTTGTGAGGATCTAACGATTTAAAAATGTGTTGGGCTTAGATCAGTGTCTGGCACACAGTAAATACTACAGAAATGTCTAGCATTATTATTTTATCATCATCATCATCCCACTGAATCTTTACAACAATTCCTAAGAAGTTGGTATTGTTTTATCTCCCTTTTACAGACCAAAAATAACCCCCCCAAAACCGAAACAAAACAAAACAAAACTAGAGTAGCTGAGTAACCTGTTTGGGGTTAGTTAGCTATTAAATTACGGAGCTGAACTCAAATCCTCGTGTGCCTGATTCCACAGCTCACATACTTTACTTATATATAAAGCCTCCTGACTGAAAATTGTTACACTAATGATAAATATTCTTAAACTTGTATTTTTGTGTTTAGCCTATTCTGGGGCTCTGGAATTCCATACTTAACAATATGCTACCAACACATTTTCAAATGGCTAAAAAATTTTAACCATCAGAAGAATCTCATTATAATATAACCAACAGTATATTATAGTCAATAAACCCTTTGAAAGACTTTCACATAACATGTTATTTTTAGCACCTGATTGCATGTAGTACGGTATCAACTGCACTAATTAAACTCCCATGTAAACATCTGTTTCTTAAGTAATGTACAATTATAATAAAGAATTAAATAAATTAGATGAATACAGTTCAAAAAAAAGAGCAACACCATCTCAACTTCAGTCATTAAGATAAGAGCGAGATCATCTAAATGCTTTAGAAATAAGAACCCTGCCAAACTCCGTTTATTATAGCTCTGAATAGCAGGTTAGGCTTCACAGGGGGAAGAGGAGGAGGGAGGGCAGGACGTATTTAACCCGCGGGTCTTTGATTCTTATCAGGTGATAACCACGGCAAGTGCTGATGAAAGCCACAGGCTAAGGTCACATGTCAACATATTTTCAGGCATAAAAAGGCTTTTTTTCTTTTTTTTCCTAGAGGGAGAAGTTCTGCTTATATTATGCCGTTAATACGTGCTTAGCTGTCTCACTCATTCCTATCAAACGCACACACTCATCTGCATGGCAGAAAAGAAAGATAAAATCTCTCTTAGGAAAAGATGTAAGACCGAACCTTACAAAATAACAGACTACTGTACTTCTAACAAATTGCTCCATATCCATCAGATTAACCCAGTGTCATAATTTAAGAAACACCCAGAAAAACATACATTTTGAGTCATGTTCTCAAGAGTAATAGACTAAAGGTCGATTAAGTAATAACATTAGCACTATGCTGAGAACAACACAATATAGGTATGAATGCTATGAAATACGAAGATAATATTTAGAGACACTGAACAAGTATTTCCATTATTTTTTAACATCAGTTGGGACAAAACCATAACAACACCACTTAACATGTTTTTCTTATCCTGAAAAGAGTCCCTGGCACACTGCCTTCCACATAGTAGGTATAGAATTACTTGTTGAATTGGATGTGGGGCCATACTTTTTCTGAGTGAAGATATAAGTCAATATACTTAAGTGTTACTGATGATTCAGGAAAATGACAAAACTATAGTGATAACCAAAGAACTGGTAAATTAGCACACAAAATGAAAAAGAGAGGTCATGTGACAATCTCAAGGGGAGAAAACTTCTGAAAATAATGTTACTCTAGGAAAGAGGAGCTTATGTGTCCATAAATACTATACCCAGGCATACTGTAAATATTTGTTAATCTGGCCTTCAATCTAACTGATAAATAATATTAATGTATATGTATTTTACTGTACAATAAATGTCATGACATAATATGCATATTTAATATAACATGTAAGTAATATAATATGCAATATGTATATTATGTAATTATAACTTAAGTCTTTTAAAAATAGGCATAATAATGATTTTAGAGTGCTCCAAGCATGATGAACATGTTAGGTTTATTTATTTATTTGAGAGAGAGAGAGCACACGTGTGTGCATGTGCACAAGGTAGGGGGGGAGGAGGAGGGAGGGGTAGAGGGGGCAGACTCTCTGCTGAGCATGAGGGGAGCATGCAGAGCCTGACATGGGGCTGGATCTCACAACCCATGAGATCGTGACCTAAGTCGAAATCACCAGTCAGTCGCTTAACTGACTGAGCCACCCAGGCACCCCTGAACCTAATGTTAGGTTTAAATAAATATTAACAGTTCAGCAAATCTAGGGGAAAGTTTTTAAATCTCTCTCTCTCTAGGTAAAACCTTTTTTAATCTAGGGTGCCTATTAAATTGAACAATAATCACAGACTGTTTTTACATTTTCTTTTTGTTTGTTTTTGAATTTTTTAAAATATTTTTTTATTATGTTATGTTAATCACCATACAGTATATCCTTAGTTTTTGATGCAGTGTTCCATGATTCACTATTTGCGTATAACACCCAGTGCACCATGCAATATGTGCCCTCCTTAATACCCATCACCGGCCTATCCCAATCCCCCACTCCCCTCCCCTCTGAAGCCCTCAGTTTGTTTCCCAGAGTCCATAGTCTCTCATGGTTCATTCCCCCTTCTCTTTACCCCCTTCATTCTTCCCTTCCTTCTCCAACCGATCTTCCTATTTCTTATGCTAAGTGAAATAAGTCAAGCAGAGAAAGACAATTATCATATGGGTTCACTCATTTATGTTTTTACACTTTCAAAATAATTTTAAAAACATAACTCCAATGCAAGTCAGTGTTTCTTTTTTTTTCTTTTAAAGATTTTATTTATTTGACACAGAGAGAGAGAAATAGGGAGAGAGAGTGCACAAGCAGGGGGAGCGGCAGGCAGAGGGAGAAGCAGGATTCCCACTGGGCAAGGAGCCTGACATGGGGCTCGATCCCAGGACCCCAGGATCATGACCTGAGCCAAAGGCAGATGCTTAACCGACTGAGCCACCCTAGTACCCCAAAAGTCAGTGATTCTGACATTTACCCCTGCAAAGTGTTGGTGGTTTTCAGTGCCTTCAGATACAAGCTATTCTTAGAATGATAACTGAGAGGCGAAGGCAGGGGAGAGGGTTGCCATTATGTACAGAATCCTAGTCCTTATTTTCTCCCCTGTCTCATTACACAATCATTACTAAGTTTCTCTGGTTGTTCTCTCAGTTTTTATTCTGCCCTCTTTCCCATTCTCCACAGGTCCTCTGTCTCTATACCCCAACAAGAATCATCCCAAGTTACCTCTCCTTTCCCTGACTTATCAAAGCTCCCACTCATTCAGAGAGCTAATTTCAGCCAGTGTAAGTACAACTCACAAAGAGATAGATGAAACAGTTAAATAGCAAAGTTCTTTAGCAGATAAACTAAAATCAGTCCCAGGGACAGGTGGTTCTCTTGTGTGTGTGAGGAAAGTATCTAGACTAAAATAATTCACATGAAATTATCAATAAGTGATATTTCCTTCATGGGAAAATACGCATGCATAAAAAGGAAGCTTTTTAATTTATAGGACTTGTTACTTGTTACAGGCAGGATGACAAAATCAAGTGAAGTGTGAAGACTGAATTAAAAATACAAATGCAGAAATTATTGAGTCAAAAAATAGAGAAGAATATAGAAAAAATATAATTGATAAATCAATCCAAAAGCCACATCTTTGAAGAATCAATAAAGTAGATAAATTGCTAGCCCACCTAATCCTAAAAATTGAGAGGCACAAGTATATTCAAGATTAATGCAAACAGAGAAGTAATTATGCTATAAAAGAATTTGAGACTTATTTTAGAAATATTTTGTACAAACCTAAGCAAATAAATTTAAAAATTTGGATGAAATAACTTGCTAGGAAAATATTAGTGTGATTATAACTACATGTATTATTTTACAGAATTTATAAAATTATACAAGAGATGGCAAATGTAGACAGACCATACAATAAATTTAGGAAGACATCAAAGAGTTAACCACCCAAAAATTGCCAGGTGTTTTCCCAGGTGAACGTCTTCAGATCTTCAAAGGACTGATAATTCAGTTGCTTTTTCAAGAGAGGAAAATGTAAAGAGCTTAAATTCTTTCTACGAAGCCAGCTTTCTAACAGACAACTAAAATCTGAGAGCACACTTCTAAGCATGTGCACATGCACACACACACTCATAAACTCAGTCTCACTGATGTAAAAATGTTAAATAAAATATTAAATCTAGTGGTACATCAGAAGTTAAATAAAGCAAGCATTATTCAATATTAGGAAATATGTAAGTCCACCATCTTAACATAGTAAAGGAGAAACAATAGAACTTTTATAGACCATGAAAGGCATCTGATAAAATTCACTATTCCTTGCTAATAATTTTTCATAAAAATATTACTGAAGTCAATATTATGACAAATGACTATGTATCAGAGGCATTTATAAGATAAAGATGTTTATTGTCATCATTACTGACACCATTTAAAAAGAATAAGCTAAATTTTAAAAACAACAAAAGAAAAAACACAATGGAAAAGAGAATGCAAAATTATTATTTGCAAGGGATGTATTGATGTTTCTGGAAAAATCAAGAAAAATCACTGCAAAAAACTAATAGCAATTAGAAATCTGGTAAATGACTAGTTACAAATTTAATAGAAAAATCAATAGCTATCTAATAAACCAACAATAACCTGCTAAAAACATAACAGAAGAAAAACTCAACTAAATCTCTACCTATCAACTCTATCTATCAAAAGATAACCCACGAAAGAAAAAAAAAAAAGAACCAAGGAGGACCTATAAAAGAAAATTTTAACATTCTAGTTAGGGTTATAAAAATTCAAAGGGATACACGCACCCTGCTGTTTGTAGCATTATCTGCAATAGCCAATTATGGAAATAGCCCAAATGTCCACTGACTGATAAATGGATAAAGAAGATGTGTGTGTATACATATATACTTACACACACACACACACACACACACACACACACACACACACACTGGAAGATTACTTGGCCATAAAAAGGATGAAATCTTGCCATTGGCAATGATGTGCATGGAGCTAGACAGTATTACGCTAAGTGACATAAGTCAGAGACAAGAGAAGTATCATATGATTTCACTCCTATGTAGAATTTAAGAAACAAAACAAACAAGCAAAGGGGAAAAAAAGAGGCAAACCAAGAAACAGACTCTTAATTATAGAGAAAAATGTGATGGTTACTAGAGGGGAGGGGGTAGGAGGATGGGTGACATAGGTGATGGGGAATAATGAGTGCACTTGCTGTGATAAGCACAGGTGCTGTGTGGAAGAGTTGAATCACTATATTGTACACCTGAAACTAATATTACACTGTATGTTAACTAGCTGGAATTTAAATAAAAACAAAAAAAGAAGATTTGAATAAATGAAAAGACATACCTTGTATTTGGATAGAATGGTTTCATATTGTAAAGATGTCAATTCTACCTAAAATAATCTATAAATTCAATATAATTCTGATCCAAATATTAATATGGTATTTTAAATTTTAAATCTAAGTGATTTAGGCCAAATGATTCTAACATTTACAAGGAGAGGTAGGAACACAATCTCTGGAATGAGGCTGCCTGGTTCAAACCATAGCTTCACCATTAACTATCCATGTCACCTTGGGCATGTTTCTTAATCTTCTCATGCCTCAGTTTCCTCATTTCTAAGGTGGGAATAATAACTGTATGTCCCTAATAGGATTGTCACAGTGATAAGTACTAGAAGAAAATATAGGCAAACAGTTTTACAGTCTTGGAATAAGTAAGGCTGTTATAAGCATGATATAAAACCCATGACTGTACACAGAAAAAAATTCAAGTCAAAACACAAACGACAAACTGTAAAAAATATCTGCAATACATGTTATTAAAGATTTATTATACAGAGAATTCTTAAATATCCATGGGAAAAAATGAACCATCCAGTAAGAATATACAAAGAAAATCCACACACACAAATATGAATGGACAGTAAACATGTAATAATTAAAGAAATACCTACTTTAATCCATTATCATTATAGTCACTCTTTGCATACACTCTTAACTCTCCTGCCTTTGTCTAATCTAAAAACCCTATCCTGGCTAAATCCCTATTTTGATTAAGGCTACAGAATTCCAAATTCTATACCTCAGGCCCTTTTACCGCAAACTTCTTGAAAAGCTTTTTTTCCTATTCTCTCTTAAACCCTCTCTGGTCACAAAACTGTTCTCGTCATGATTATGAAGGACCTTTATATTGTTAAAGGCAATGACAATGATCAATCCTCGTTTCATCTGACCTACTAGCAGCATCTGATATAAAATCTCTCCTTTTCAAACCAATCTCTTCTCTTGACTCCCTTGATTTCCCTAACTCACTGACTGCTGCCTTTCCATTTCTTTCCTCCACCTCCTGGACTTCAATTGTCTCATGGCTCTAAATACCATTTGAGGACTCCCTGCTTTATATCCCAGCCCAAACTTCTCTGCACCCCAAACCCAACTGCCTCGACATCTCCACTTGAATGTCTAGGCAAACACGCCATATCCAAAACCCAACTCTTGATCCTCTCAGTTTTCTCCATTTCAGTCAATGGCTCTTCTACTCTTCCAGTTGCTCAGGCTAAAATTCTTGGTGTCAGTTTTGACTTCTTTCTCCAACCCCACCCCCTCATAACGCACATCTAATCTAGAGAGAAATACCTTAAAATTTGGCAACTGACCCCCTTACCACTAACTCCCCCCCCCCCACCACCTCCCTGTTCTAAGCCACCATCTCTCACCTAGAGTGTTGCTACTGGCTCCCATCAGGTCTCCTTGCCTCCACTTGTGTCTTCTTATAGAGTGTTATCAACACAGCAGCCAACACAATCCTTATAGAGCATTAAAGAAACTGTTATTCCTCTACTCAAACCATCTAATGGCATCCCACCTCACTGTGATCCAAAGGCCCTTCAGAACTGGCTCCCATTCATTCATTATCTCTTATCTTCTACTTCATATTTGCTCAATCCATTCCACATACACTGGTCTCTTGTCTCAAAGCTTCTGTATTTCTTGTTGCTCCCCTTGGAATGTTCTTGGAGCATGGCTCAATTTTATCTGCTTAGTGAGGTCTTCTGTGAGCACTCCATTTAAATTTATAGACCTCCTTCAACCAAGAGCATACCCCACTATCTCCTGTGATTTATTTCTTCTTAAAATACTTATCACCAACTGCCATAATATTTTATTATTTTTTATTGTCTCCTTTCACTAGAATATAAATTCCATGTAGCCAGGTTTATTTTTGTTTTGTTTTGTTTACTGCGGTGCCCCCTACATTTATAACACTGTCCATTAAGTATTAACTGCTCAATAAATGTTTAATAAATTAGCAAAAAAAAATCTTCATAAATAGGGTACACACAAGAGTTAAGGAAATGAGTACACATTTACATGCTGTTGTGTTAACTTGTTCATCAAAACAAATTTTTATTTTTAATTAATTTTTGTCAAAATTTAAAATGTTTACCTGTTGACCCAGAAATTTCTTGGCATTCACCCTACAAATTAACTTACACATGTATGCAAATACAGATACTTATGTTTATCCGCAACTTATTTTTAACTACAAAAAGCCTAAATAGACACCCTTTGTACTGATATAGAGAGGAGTCCTCCAAAATAGTTTGATTCCATTCTTGCAGAAAATGAAGACGTAACAATGCATACATGTACCTGAATAATGAATGATAAGGTCTAGAAGAACATACAACTGAAGAAATAAGGTAATGAAAGAATGACTTGTTTTTTCTATTTTGTGCCTTCTATATTCTTTAAATATATGTATTACTTTAAAAAATTTTAGGGGCACCTGGGTGGCTCAGTTGGTTAAGTGACTGCCTTTAGCTCCGGTCATGATCCTGGAATCCTGGGATCAAGCCCTGAGTCAGTCTCCCTGCTCAGCGGGGAGTCTGATTTTCCTTCTGACCCTCTCCCCTTTCCCCTCTCACGCTCTCTCAAATAAATAAATAAATCTTAAAAAAAATTTAAAGATTTCAAACGTGCGAAGAAAAAGTCAGAAACAATATTCAGCATACCATTTGCCAATGGTAAACTTTAGAAAACTGAACTGGGATTGGGGGAAATATTTTCTTAATGTTTTTATTATTTGAATTTTGATAACAGTAGGTAGGAGGTATAATTAGAAATAGCAATCACAAATGATGAATCATGGACCACTACATCAAAAACTAAGGATGTACTGAATGGTGATTAACATAACATAATAAAAAATTATTATAAAAAAAGAAATAGCAATCAACATACTAAAATGAAATTTTAAAAATAAAGGTTAAAATGACATTTAAGAGGGGCGCCTGGGTGGCTCAGTCCTTAAGCGTCTGCCTTCGGCTCAGGGCATGATCCCGGGGTCCTGGGATCGAGCCCCGCATGGGGCTCCTCCCCTGGGAGCCTGCTTCTTCCTCTCCCATTCCACCTGCTTGTGTTCCCTCTCTCTCTGGCTGTCTCTCTCTCTGTCAAATAAATAAATAAAATCTTTAAAAATAAATAAAATGACATTTAAGAAGAAAACAAATGCTATGCTGTAAACCTTTATCTTGTGGGTTTTGAAATAAAACAATATATTTGAAGTTCTTATTAGGCAACAATCTCTATTTTTTATGTATGAAAGACAGTGGTCTGCTTTAAAGTATGAATAACACTCACCTTTTCTATGCATAGCTACATAAAGTGTGAAGTTATGCAAAATGAAAAGGAAGCTAACACTTGCAAAAAAGAAGGAAGTGAAGACCAAGATAAGTGAATTCTGCTTCTTCTTGCCAATGCTGAGGGCAGCTGCACAGATGTCCCGGCGGATGGCATTGTGGAGAGAATATACTTTCCCCTGTCAAAGGCAACTAATACCTGCCCCCAAATACAGGTTAGAGCAACATACGCATCCCCATACACACACACTCGTATGTTTAATAGCTTCTGCTATAGGAGTTGGCTTGATTCTAAGTTTTTCGTAATTTACAAGGAAGTTTTAAGAAATATTCTGTCATTTAGCAATCTCAGCAGGTACTTTTTCCCTAATTGGTTTTGAGACTCACTGATTCAGAGCTGAACCGGTTATGAAAAATAAGACGAAAGGAGAGGACAAGAATTTTATCTGAATTCCTTTCATTTGGGTTTTTCAGTTTCCTTTAAACTAGTAATATAATTAGTGTGTAAAATTTAAAACTGTTGGTCATGTGCTAGATACTAGTGTCCACAACAGTAAAGGAAATCATAGGATAAGTGAAAAGAAACAGGTCAAGAACTACAAGGATGCAGTCGGTTGACTTATCTTCCCTTGTTTCCATGGGAGTGGCAGTAAACAATAATCCAGGTAAAGATTAATGGTATCCATCCAGGGCACCTCCTCTTAGGAAGCTTTCCTTGGGAAGGGCCAAATTTTAGTACAGGTGTGCTAATTCCCTGAGTCTAAAGTCCTTCTACTCCTCTATTGGCTAGACATGGAACAACAAGGATCATGCTAATAAAAACTGAATTGGAAGTTATATTTTAATGAAGCATTAAAAACAAACAATCAGAGTTTAGTTTTACTGAGACCTTCTAAACATCACAACATGTTACAAGCTTGTGAATTACCGCATTAGAATGAATGATTTAGCTCCTCTGACCTACGTGCTCCGGAAGGCAGAATGAAGACAGAGAGTACTTACACTCTCTGCTTCTAACATACGTGCGCTATTTATAAAATATGAGTCATGTACATTAAATATTATAGTGAGAAATGTGACAACAAATAATTCAATGCTAAACTGAGAGTGATATAGAAAATAAATACTATAGGATTCTCTACCCCACTGTATCTAAACTCTTTTTTTATGCCCTGCTAATGTTCCAAAGAAATAAAATTTTAAACACTTTTTTTTTACTTGAAATACGTTGTTGGAGAATTAAATGGATTTGAATTGAGGTACCAAAGCATTCCTGGTGTTTTGTTTTACCTTATTTATCTGAAAAACACTTAATATGGTAATCATCTGTGAATACAACATGTTCAGAAAATAAATAATATCCAATTAACTAGGAGACCATGTGAACTCACCCCAACTCACATTTTCATATAAATTTTATCTTAGAGAGTAAACAGACGATGGAGTTAGTGGTGAAAGAAGTGGACATCTTGGAAAAATACAGATAAATGGAAACTTAAGTACCATATGTAGAAACACAGAAAAGGGTATTTTTAGAGTATTTCAAAGAAATTATCTTTTATCAAATTTCTACTACTGGCAGAAAGAAAAGTTAAACCAATCAATGCTGTCTAATGTAGTTTTGCATGCTGTTCCAACCCTTCCCCATGAAGTACTTGAAAGTATTCAGTGCTTTTATATGCATTTAATTGCTTAATCCTCATAAGGGACACATGAAGAATTACTATCCTCGTTTTCTAGATAAAGAAACTGAGACTTAGAGGTTGTATAACTTGCCAAAAGGAGACCAGTTAGTACTGGAGCCAGGATTCCAACCCAGGCCATGAGGCTCTAAAGACTTTGCTCTGAACCACTTACACTGCTTCTCTGAAGCAAGCAGATTATAGTCAACAAATGAGCAAAAAATCCTCAAAAACAAAAGAGAAGAAAGGTTACAATGAATTACTAAACACTTCATTTACAAGAACTTAATTAAATCTTTCTGACCTCAGAATCTAAGAAAATAAAAATTTAGATATCCTTACTATTCGTCTTTGTATCAGAATGACAATGGAAGATACATAAAACCTCAGTTCAGAGATGGTTTATTCCCTTGATTTAAGATTTTGACGGCTCTCCACTGCATATACTATGAATCCCAAACTCCTATGCATAACAAATAAGGGTCTCTAGACGGTGAACATTAGGGCCTCAGTCATCTGTAACTCCTACCATTCTGCCCAATATATTCTATTCCCCAGACATTGCTGGACTTCCATCTTCCCCTTTGCCCTTTTTCCTTTACTGCCAAATTTCTACTCATCTTTCAAAATTTATGTCCAACCCATCAACAAATCCTGTTGGTTGTATCTCTCCATCTCCACTGCCACTACTCTATTTCAAACTGTCATGTCCCTTATACTGGGTCCCCTTGTCTCCATTTACCACATAGCAGCCAGAGTGACTTTTTCCAAGCCATAAAGCAGAACACGTCACTCTACTTCTTGAAAACTTTCAATGGTTTTTCAGTGTTCTACCAGGGCCTGCAAGGGTTTGCAAGCTTGGGCCCTCACCTTCTTCTCCACTACTCTTCTACATTCTCACTGAATAAAATTTTCATTCTTTGCAAGCCCTTGCACTTGCCCTTCCCTCTGCCTAGAATGCTGTTCCCAGTTCTTTGCAGGGCTGGCTCTTTCTTTCCCTTAGTCTCCACTCCAATGTCCTAGCTTCAAAGAACCCTTCCCGTGACCACCTGATAAACATGCTCCATCCTTTATTCCTCACATCATCCTGTTTATTTCCTTCAAAGCATCCAATCTGTAATTATCTGGTTTAGTTACTTGCTTATTTTCTCTCTAGATTAGTTTTTGTTGCTGTTGTAACAACTCACCACAAACTTAAGAGGCTTAAAATAACACACACTTGTGATTTTACAGTTCTTAAGGTCAGAAGCGCAAGACAGGTCTCACTGGGCTAAAATCAAGGTGTTGGTAGAGCAGTGTTCTTTCTGGCAGCCTCTTCCAGTATCCAGAGGCTGAACGCATTCCTTGGCATGCGGCCCCCTTCTATCTTCAAAGCCAGCAGTGGCCAGTTGAGACTTTTCTCACATCACATTAGTCTGACATTGACCCTTCTTCTGTCTCCTGCTTCCACTTTAAAGGACTCTTACCAGATAACACAACATAATCTCCCTATTTTAAGGTTAGTTGATTAGCAACCTTAATTTCTTCTGCTACTTTAATTCTCCTTTGCCAGGTAATATAACATAGTCACAGGTTTTGGGGATTAGGACATGGGACATCTTTGGGAGGCCATTATTCTACCTACCATATTTTCCCACTAAAGTTTAAGTTCCACGAGGGCAAGTACATTGTCTTGTTCACTCCAGCAGTCTAAGTTCCAGACTTCAAAGGCACTTAAGATATTTGTTGAGTTAATGAACAAATTAAGACACTACTGCTTTGGTGATGCTCTTCGTGACTTTTTCTGACTCTTGTCCTAAACTGTGTGCTCCTGTATAATTTTTTATATCTCTCAGCAATAGTGCCCACATCCCATCATGTTTTCATTATGTTCACATGCTTATCATAAGTCTTTGGTCAAGTGTGAAGTGTTATGATAATATGTCAATAAAGGATTTAGTGCTGTGAAAGATGTGTTGAATCAATAAATTTTAAAGTGAAAGGGACAGTAAAAATTTCCAAAAGGTTTATGTTAATGATTTTGTAATTGTTTTTATAATTCCTAATAAAGTGTGCGGAATAGTCTAATAATTGTTGGTAAAGGATTACCTTACTGTAAAATGCATATTAATTTAATGAATTTTAAACCTGCTAAGGATCTGAAGATAAATCTCAGTTCCACATTTTACACTTGAGAAAACTGAAACCTAATGAAGCTAACTAATTTGTCTAATTACACCAAAAATTGTGAGCCTGACACAAAACCCAGTGGAACTTCTATAAAAATCTACCTTCTGAGGTTGCCATGAAAGCTAACTTAATGCATTTAAAAGCACACGCGTAAACACAGTGCCTAGCCCAGAGCAACTGCTGTATAATTAAGGGGTGCAGTAGACGCTTTTACTGGTATGTCACCATAAACACTATATATTTCCTGTTTCTCAACAATATAATAACTTCTACAAAGTAGGTACTCAATAAAATACTTGAATCAATAAATGATCAAAAAGTAAAATACATAATTAAACAATTTTAAATAATTAAATAAATGAAACAATTTTTATAGGACAAAGCAGGTAAAAGAGAAGAAAGAAAGCACAGCATGCCCATCACATCGATCTCCACCATGAAGCCTTGCCCAACTTATTCTAGCTAACAGCAGTTTCTCTCCTCCCTTCATGTTTATGCCACCAGGGTCGAAATTGGTTTTGTATTAATACTACGGTATCACATGATGTGCCTTTTTCACTCTTGACATTTGCACTGATGCAAAGGCAATGGTGGGTAGAACTGTTGGTACTTTAGCACGATTCAAGACCATGGCAACAAACCATACATATCCTGTATTCTTCACTGATGCTCAATCCCAGTAAAAAATATTTTTAAAAAAATTGCCAATTTCACTTAAGAATGTCCCCCGATGAAGCAGGAAAGGGTATTTTATTAAATAATGACCTCTTAGTACCGTGTATGTCTTTAATATGCTGTGTGAGAAAATGGGATGTACGCATAAACCACTTCTGCAGGGTACCAAAGCATGCAGTTGTTTTGAAATTTCAGCTGAACTAGCTGCTTTTTTCATGGTACACCAATTTTACTTGAAAGAAAAACAACTGACTATGGTTTTCTCAGACTTGAATATTTGGAAGACATTTTCTAAAAAATAAGCCAAGTAAGAAGCCTGTCACTTCAAGGAAAACAAAAGACCAAATGTGTTGCCAATAATAAAATTTGAGCTTTCAGGTATAAATGAGAACTCTGGAAAACGTGCAACTGCCACTGTGAGTTTCACAGCTTCTCAATTTTAAAGAGCCTTCTGAAGAAACTGATGCTAGTACTGGTGGATTTTTTTATAGGGTAAAATACCATGGGTCAACACTTGAAATATCTATACACCTAAGTGAACCAATATATTTCAAAGGACTAATGCAGGAAATACAAATTCATGAGTGTGTAGAAAAGATCCATTTAAAGTTCAAAATAGACTGATGGAATTTTAATGTAACAGACTATAAAATTCAAGATACGGTTTCATAATATGCATTGCAACTAAACTAAGACATGCTACATGGTAAGCTTTGGTGCAGTAATCAAATAATAACCACGATTATCTCAAAAGGCTAATTCCATGTATATATCTATGTGAGGCCAAGTTTTAATATATTTCAACCATAACAAATTACAACAGATTGAATGCAGAAGCAAGTATGAGAACCCAGCTGCCTTTATTATTAAGGACTAATAAAAATTTTTAATTTTTTTCACTTTTACTTGTGAGTACAGTAAATACTGATAAATATAACACAGAATCAAAAGCACTTTGGGGTCTTCAACATTTTTAAAGAGTGTAAAGGGATCCTGAGATCAAAAAATTTTCAGAATCATGCTGTTTAATAAGGTTGCCACTAGTCACATATGTCTATTCACACTGAAGTTGATTAACATTGTAAGTAAGATAGGAAGTTTGGGTCCTCATTCATACTAGACACATTTCAAGTGCTCAATTACCACATGTGGTTAGTGGCTACAAGATATAATAGACATAGAATATTTCTATTACCACAGAAAGTCCTACTGGTCAGTCCTAGTCTGTATGTGGGGGCAGTTAATTAGCATCTTACTAAATATCACTGGTATAATCCTACAATATTTTATCATACCTGTTTTAACTCCTTAAAAAGAATATATGTGCCCTTTGAGGGCTGAGACTAGAACACAGATATCTATATCTCTATATGATAATGATATTGTTATGTATATATACGATTTTGCAGCCCAGAAGATGCTTTATATATATATTACTAGGAATAAATATGCTGAATAAGATAGCTGCTAAACTGAGTATTTACTAACTCAATAAATACTTATTGAGATTTTCATATAAGACAGGTATCATGCAATTATGATTATCTTTCATGTTTTACTATATTCCTATATTCAAATTTATAAGGTCTGGGTCTCCACTTTTTCTGTTCTCATGTGATTATAATAAACTATTCTATCAACAATTTAATGTTACATTGCTTCAGTTCATATTTTCATAAATGAGGATTAAAGACAATCTTTCCTCTTATTATCTATTGGTTATATTATTCATAATTATGGACTACTAATTCTGACTTGCAAGTTTTCTAAAGACTTCCATACATGTGGCTGAAAGCAATGTTTTAAAAGTTACATTAAATCTGTAAACAATAACTAAATTTGTTTTGAATGAGTAAGTATCACCTAGGGTTTACAGCTTGATTTTATTTCCTTCATAGCTTTGTAGGATTCTAACTTCTTAAAATTTTAGCACCTATTATTTTAATTTGACAATCTTTATTCCTACTAAAAGTAGTGAATAGAATTTGTAAAAGCTTGTTAAAATTAAAATTTAAATTAAATTAAATTTTGTTTAAATACGTGTCTGAGATTTTCACGTCTCAGAACTGCAAAGGACTTCGGGATACCAAAAAGCTAGGGCTTGCCTGTAATGTTCTGGTTGCCCTCTATTACTCCTTGTACAGTACTTAGAGATTTATAGTGTAGTGAATGCTGCTTGTTTCCAGTGTAGTTTGAGGCAACGCTCCTGGCAAGCAAGACCACATTTGTAGGAAGGAGAATAACAGGAGAGATATGTGGGCTTCTGGCCAGGTACTTTTCTGGTCAACAACCCGGAGATGTACCTGGAACTAGGTGAGAGATTAGCTGCTTGTATATACGCACAAGCCCTCTGCTAATTTAGGACTATGCATCACTCTCTCCATATACTCCTACAGATTCTTCTTGGAAAAAGAATAAGATATTTCTTAAGTCTGCTTTTTGGATGAGAGAAGCAAAAACACGATCTATAAACCTAATATACTATTTGTGCAACATGGAGTAGGCACTGATAAGCCTCACACAATCAGGCCGACTCCATGCAGAAGAATGTGTACCATAAATGGAATCATAGGTATTTATTTCTTCAAGAAAAGGAAATAAAATAATTGCTATTTAAATAAAATAATTTTTGTAAACCGTAAACTTTATATTCTGCTAAATTCTAAAGTCTCTGTTTTCAATTTTGTCTTGCTATAAAAGTTCATTCTAAACAATGTTTCTGCGGCTAGAAAGGCTTATGATCTAGATGAGAGCTAACATATTTTCATAAACTGCTTTGCTTTCCATACAGTTTGGGTGTGTGCCTTTGCAGCAATTTATTTTCGAAGTAGCGATCTACAGCCAAGGGTGAAATTTTTGTGCTATATTTTCAGTGGTAGAAATTTTTTAAAAAGTAAAATCAGATTTTACGGTTCAGACTGGTTAAATTTTAACATTGAAATATTAGAAAATTCAGATAAAAGTCATTTGACTAAGTAGTTATTAAACCGAAAAGAGACAATTTTTAGTAAGTTCAAGTCATGTCTATTAACAGTAGCAAGATACTATATTAAAAGGCAGTATTTTTTTAGCTTGCATAAGGAAACAGTTTATTAATAAAAGAGATAAACGTATAAGCTGACCATGTAACAGAGGTTTTGGAGTCAGGCTGATTTGAGTTCAAATTATGTGTCAAACAGTCAATAGCTGGTTGTTTTGGGGCAAGTTTCTTTCCTAAGTCTTGGCTTCCTTACATATAACATGATAATTATGATGATAATTAAAACCACTTATAAGATTGCTTAAAGAACCAAATTAGGTAATTTATATAAACTGCTCAGCACAGTAAATGATTCACAATAAGTGATTAATAAATGCCCTACACACCGTACACACGCAGAGGTTCCCTAGGACACAAGTATATTTATAAGCATTTCACCTCGATTCATTCTAGTAATCTGTGCCTGATAGAGTAAGAAATTTTAAATAATATATTATTTCAAATATCATTTAGAACTATAAATACAAAAATTAAAAGACTTAGACTTCAAAATCATATGCACAACTGCATACTAAGAACACAAAACAAATCCTATGAGACTCCTCCCCTCAGTAAGAATTCAGTCTATGGTATTCCTGACGGTCATTGATTGTTAAAAGAACCAGTTTAAGCTCTTTATAATTCAGATGGGAGATGAGGCGAGAAAGATTTGAGAAAGAGAGATTGCTCTCTTCCCTCTTTTAGGCTATGCCTAACTGATTGAGTTGGGTTTCTAAAGCTTACAACCAAAACAGTCTTTATTAATATACTAATTATGGGTGACAATGTAGCAATTAGACAAAAAGGAGGTTTTACTTCTACCATACCCATTAGAATTCTTTAGTAAGTGATGGATTTAACAAAGTCAGGATATTGATTCCAGAACTTGTGCCCTTAATCACAATGCTGTAGTAAATGGCAGCAGTATTACATATATCCTCTTGAGATGTAACAATAGAATTCTTTTCTGAATTAAGACAAGGTTGCACACATCTATATGTATCTATCTTTAAGCATATATTTGGCACTTTGTAAAGAGACTGGAATAGCAATAGAGACTACAATGATGTAAATGGTATTTTCCTATTCTTAATGATTTAGATAAGAAGATAATTAAGAAATTCTTTCTTTTCCCAGAAGGATCTCTTCTATTTTTATGGGAAGAGCTGTATAATTCAAAACCTATTTCCTCCATTATACAGAAAGACTACAGCCCTATATTTGTACTTTAGATATATCTTCCATCCAGATCAACTGGAAATGCTATGCAAAGCATGACTATGGAAAAATAACTAAGGATCTCGCTTATTATATAATCTTGTCTTTTTGAGCAAAGAGACTCACCTAACAAGAGGTGTTTGATTAGGGAGAAGGTAAATAAACACTCCAACTAGAGACTTCTATTGTAGAAGGTGCTATATAATCTGGCACTAGAATTTCCAGGCATCCATCCAATTACTCACAAACAGGATACGGGTGGGATTAGCTTGTGCACTTGAACGGTCAGAACACAGGACGTCCCCAGTTGTAAAACCTAAACAACACGAGGGTTCTCTGCATTACTGCAGATCTATAAAGTTAGGCTGACTCTATAATCACAATATCGTAGTATTATAGACTTTGAAGTTACTGACATAAAACTGTCTTTCAAGAAAAGCATTTCAGAAGACCAAAATGAACTTGAAGTCAAAGAATATCCATAGGGAACTTCCCAAACTATCCTGTTTTTCCCAAGTATCTCTTAACTCAGAACAGCTGGCAACTTGAGTCACCCTGGATGGGGGAGGGATGGAGAGTCACGCTCTCTCTTGGTCACCTGTTTTGTATTCAACCTGAATCTTCAAGTTGACAAGGAGCAAAACAACATCTTCAAACGTTAACAACTCTACTGCATTTTACAAACTGCAAAGTACTTTAATGAGAACACCCTCAGAATAATACTGTAAGACTGACTGGTAGAGTTGGTATTATCACTTTTTAAGAAAAAGGTATATGAAGCTTGAAGAAATTAGGCAGACCATTCAAAGTCATACAGAAAGTAATTAGGAAAGTAAGGATTAAAAACGTCTCTGGCATTCTCTCCAAAGTACCATGGTACTCCAGGAATAAATAGAAGTCTCTTGCTGGGTGCTTTGAATACATCATCACATCAAATTTTCACAAAACGTTTGGGCTGTTTATATGTATGCACATAAAATTCTGTTTGACACCTTCGACCAGTTTTTCCACCCTTTGGTAAACATTTGTATTCCAGTTTCTCAATAGATGTTCAGTTTTAGAAAAATATGCCCTTAAGTTCCATAAAAATACAAGCCGCTTCACAATAATTTTTCACTTGGGGAAAAAAAAAAAAAAGGCAAGGGAAAAATAAAGTGAAAAAGTAAGTTTCAAACCAGACAGTTTAAAACTTTTAAAATGGGGACAATTTACATAGTTCAAAATTTGTGAGAGACTGGTGCTACAAATCACAATTGAGGACAGTGGGTCAAGTAAAGAGCTTAGGAAGTCTGTCTTGCTGAGAGATGGGGTTTATTTTGAGTTTTTTTTAGGTTACAGATTTCTCAGACTTATAGTGAAATATATACAGAGTAATTTTTATTGTTATTTCCCTAACCTTTGTTTTCTGTGAAGCTTGACTTTTTCTGCTTCAGTTTTGCCAACCTCATTCTTTTTAGAAACCTAACCTCCTGGCTGGTAATGCGTAACTGAGTGATAATACTAAAATGGATTTTAGTAATAAATCTTTAGTGTATTTTAGAATGCGCACTGACCAAGTGCTCTGAATCTATGATAACAGTGAAAAATCATTAGGTTAATTACTGATTTATTCAAAATTTTAAAATACCTTCCTACATTTCCTTTGATTCTTAAATAAAAATATTATCTAATCCAAATTCAATTAATTTAATGTTTTTCTGGTCTTGATATTTAAAATTAATAAAGGTTTGCTGAAATACTAAGTATACAACTCTTTTCTTTGGATATATTGTGCTATCCCAAATATCTTCAGAAGTACTAACATTTCCCCCAAAGTAATAACTGCTGAGTATTAACCTACTAAATATTTTCAAATTTTCTGTAAGAAAGGGTTTTTTCCATTAAAAAAAATAAAATCTTGATTGCATTTGTCTTATAGAAAAGCTTCAGACAGTAGGCCAATGCTCTGCTAAGGGACCAATCCTCTGTTTAAATCGGATGTTTGATTAATAACCCATACTCAGGTTATAATTATTAAGCATAAAATGTTGATTCATTAAGTTGAAGAAAATATGAAACCTAAAATAAATCAATAAAATACTATGATTTTGTAAACCACTTTAAAGAGAAAAACCTATGGAATATATTATGCCAATAACCCACATGCCAAAAGAGAAATTCCCACCTTAGAAAAATAAAGTACATCTGAGCAGCATAAATGTTCTAACACTAGTTTAGCAAACCAGGAGCTGTCAAGTTCCAATAACCTATTATTCACACCTCTTTAATCACTGCCACAGAGTTGATTATAAATAGCCTCATACATTTTTAAATAAGGTCATTCTGAAATGAAACAAAGAGGGTAGTAAATATTCTTGTACATAAGGAATTCAAATCCTAATGCACAACAGAACTGTGTATTTCTCAAATGTTCACTATAAAGAAAGCTAACACAATCTTCTATTAACTATGTCAAGTATGCACTCTATGTGGATTCAGTGGAATAACTTAATTGTAGCACTATTTAAATACAACAGCCTAAAAAGAAAGGCTGCCCAATAAATTTCATCCATTCATTTTGAAGCATTATTTGTGGTATAATAAAAATAAAATATAATAATCAATTTGTTGATTTACCTGAAAAAATGCCATGCAAAGTCATGATGAAAAGACCATTCTACAAGGAAAAATGTATAGTATTACTGATGATACCACTGGCTATTAATTACCCCATTTAGCTGATAATCTGAATGTATTTCTTCTACATAAATTTATGTAAACATGTTAGAAAAGATGCAAAATGTCTTAACAGAGTGGCAGAATATCTTTCTGAAAAAAATTAAAATTGAGAGTAAGGGGATAAACAACCACTTAGAAGGCAAAGATCTAAAATAATAAGCTAAAACAAAGTAAAACAGGGACAACACAACAGACAATAACAAGGAAAAACAAAAGAAACTATATGGTTTTGTGTAATAGGTCCTTTATAAATAACTGATCTTTATAGACTCTCTTAAAAAAGTCTAAATTATCCCCATGATTCCAGAGTGGTTTTCTACCATTACGGCATCTTCAAAGATTCCCTGTTGGACTGAGAGTGAAAATTCCTCATTTAAGAAGTAATAGTATCAAAAGACTGGGCCTGAAGAACATTTGATAACAAGTAACCACAATCAGATTTTAATTGACTATTTTAATATTTCCCATTAAGTTTTCAAACTAAAAATCCTATATAACCAACTTTTCCCCATTTTTCCATTTCTTCCTACCAGTGTGCCTGTTTAGAGATAACAAAAGATAAAACATTACATTTAGGGAAGAGATAAATGAGAAGTCTGTGCCTCCTTAGTTTCTTAAAATCTGACCTTATGCGTTCACATTATATGGTAACACAACCTTGTGGGGGTATGCCTACTGCATAAACCTTTGTTATCAGGATAATTTGAAAACAGAAAAAAAAGTTGGAAAAAGATTACAATCTTTTAAAAAATCACATGCATGTCCCAATTTTTACTGAGTCATTTATTACCTTCACCTGGTTTTAGAGCTGTTAGGTTAAAAACATCATTTCTTGCAAAATCTTGTGGGCTCTGTTTTCCATCTACAAAAGACTTTTTTTTTTTAAACAAGAACTTTTAGTTAATTATAGTCAGTTAGATATCTTCTGACGAGGTAAGTACCAACAGAAAATGATGACTAGAGGGGGCGGCTGGGGTAGCGCAGTCGTTAAGCATCTGCCTTCGGCTCAGGGCGTGATCCTGGCGTTCTGGGATCAAGCCCCACATCGGGCTCCTCCGCTGGGAGCCTGCTTCTTCCTCTCCCACTCCCCCTGCTGTGTTCCCTCTCTCACTGGCTGTCTCTCTGTCACATAAATAAATAAAATCTTAAAAAAAAAAAAAAGAAAATGATGACTAGAGAAAACCATAAAACTAATTTCTGCCCGTATTCCAGAAGAAGAGCTAAGTAAAGGTTTCTGAAATCAATGAAGCATTGTAATCCGTATCACATTCTCTTATTTCTATACTCTTATGCTATAGTCATCAATATTTTATAGTATTCTCATATTAAGAAGATATTTCTAATATGGAAGTTAGAAAAAGGCCGTATTTCTAGTGATGCTGCTGTATCACTTTAATGCTGCTTTTCAACAGTCAAATATATAAGAATCTTCAGTGGAGATGAAATCTGAAGATACTATCTCTAGGCTCTCTGTTAAGTATGACTATAAAATTAGTCTCCTTAGTAGTCCAAATATTATATAACCTTAAAATTAGTCAGCATCGACAGCCTTAAAAATGGGATTTCTGGAGGTCCTCCTTGGTCCATACCCCAAACCTAAGGATGCTGGAATGACAGCTCCTATTCTTCTATTCCATAGGCTCAGAAGTTCACTCAGATGTGAAGAATCATAATGAAGATCCTTGGCTATTCGCTATACCCTGTGCCAAGCATTTTCTTTTCCTATACTTTCTGGAGTAACTTACAGGGCTTTGTTCCAGCCATAATATCTCTTTGGAAGTCTGGTCTTATGATTTTAAACCATGCTGACTGCTGAGGAGGAGGGGGAGGCAAAGAACTCTAGGCCAGACCAAACTAGCAACAGAACAGATGGCCAGTACTTCATGTATATATCCGTGGAGCAAAGTAAAAAGAGGTTTATAAGGGTCAGTGTCTGTAGCTGAGGGAATCAGATCTGGTCACTTGAAGTCAAGTGGGTGAAAACATTATGATTTGGATGAGTGCAATGATTGATTCATTTCTTTATTTAAAACATTTATGGAACACTGGTTGTGTTAGGCACTATAGCTAAGAAAATGAATATACTGCTGGGGCCTCTGGGTGGCTCAGTCTGTTAAGTGTCCAACTCTTGATTTCTGTTCAGGTCATGGTCTCAGGGTTGTGGGATCTGGCCCTGCATCAGGCTGCATACTTAGCAGGGAGCCTGCTTGAGATTCTCTCTCCCTCCGCCCTTCCCCCTGCATGTTCGCGCTCTCTCTCTCTAAATAAATAAAATCTTAAAAGAAAAAAGAAAATGAATATATCAATTTCTATCAGCAAGGATATGACTAATAGGGTGGACAAGCACGTAAATAAGTAAGTTGTGATACATTATGATAGGTGTAATTGATATAAATCTGGAAGAGAAACTTTCTCAAGGATGGACACTGGGGGCAGGTTTCTAAAAATGAAAGTGCTTTAGTGAGATAACGTCTAAGCTTTTTTTTCTAAGCATTTTTTAAAAGATTTATTTATTTGAGAGAGAGAATGAGGTGTGGGGAGCGGCAGAGGGAGAAGGAGAATGAGAATCTCAAGCAGACTCCCTGCTGAGCACGGAGCTGAATGTGGGGCTCAATCTCAGGACCCTGAGATCATAACCTGAGCTGAAGTCAAGAATCAGGCACTCAACTGACTGAGCCATTCAGGCACTCCTCTAAGCTGGTTTTTTAACAATAAACGAATCAGATAAGAAAAGAGATGAAGGTCATTTCAGAAAGAAGAAAGGCACTGCTTCTTCCAAGTAAATTCCACCAAGCTATTCAAGACTGCAGAAGACTGAAGGCCTTGAGTTGTATGCAAGATACTCAATTTTGCTAGAGGACAGAGGTGAAATTCAGGTGCAAATGCCACACTTCAATTGTAAGAACGTTATTTGCTTTTTTTTAGTAAAAATTTTTTTCAGGGTGCCTAGCTGGCTCAGTCCATAGAGCATGCAACTCTTGATCTTGCAGTCATGAGTTCAAGCCCCACATTGGGGGCTGAGTTTACATAAAAAATTGTTTTTCAAACCCATCTCCCTACCCACCCCCCCTTTGGCAATTACCAGTGTATTCTCTGTATTTAAGAATCTGGTTTTTCATTTTTTTCTTTGTTCATTTGTTTCTTAAATTCTACATATGAGTAAAATCATAGAGTATTTGTCTTTCTCTGACTAACTGCATTTGGCATTATATCCTCTTGGTCTAGCCATGTTGTTGAGAATGGCAAGATTTCACTTTTTTATGGCTGAGTAATATTCCATGTGTGTGTGTGTGTGTGTGTGTGTGTGTGTCTGTGTGCGTGCGTGCGCGTGTGTAGATATAGATAAAGATATATAGATATAGATATCACATCTTCTTTATCCATTCATCTATCAATGGACACTTGGGTTGCTTCCGTATCCTGGCTATTGTAAATAATGCTATAATAAACATAGCAGTGCATATGTCTTTTTCGAATTAGTGTTTTTGTTTTCTTTTGGTAAATACCCAGTAGTGGAATTACTGGGTCATAAGGTAATTCTATTTTTAATTCTGAGAAACCGCTACACAGTTCTCCACAGTGGCTAAACCAATTTGCATTTCCACTAACATGGCTCAAGAGTTCCTTTTTCTTTACATCCTCAGGAACACTTGCTATTTCTTGTGTTTTTCATTTTAGCCATTCTGAGAGGTATAAAGTGATATATCTTTGTGGTTTGAATTTGTATTTCCCTGATGGTTACTGATGTTGAGCATCTTTTCATGTGTCTGTTGGCCATCTGTATGTCTTCTTTGGAAAAATGTCTTTCCAGGTCCTCTGCCCATTCTTAATTGGATTATTTGGCTTTTGGGGTGTTAAGTTGCAGAAGTTCTTTATATATTTTGGATATTAGCTCCTCATTGAATATATCATTTGCAAATATATTCATCCATGTTAGGTTGCCTTTTTGTTTTGCTGATGATTTTCTTTTCTACGCAAAAGCTGTTTATTTTGGTGTAGTCCTAATAGTTCAATTTTACTGCTGTTTCCCTTGCCAGAGGAGACATATCTAGAGAAATGTTTCTACGGCTAATGTCAAAGAATCTATTTGTTTCTGGCAATATATTTTGAAATCATTGGTGGGTGAATTAACACACCGTTGCCCAACTCATTCATATCTGGTCCCTCTCAATAAAAGCCATGAGCACACCCATATTCTCCTAAGGTACCCTGGCATAACAAGACTATTGCAGCTACATCTAGAATCAGTTGACACAACTCCCTATCCCTCGATCTGGTGAAGTTTTCCCAACCATCCTCAGAGTTTTCTTCACCACCCATGAACAACTTATCCTACCTTGAGTATCTAGAGCTGAATCAATAATGCTCCCCTTAGCTAGGAATCTTCCCTTCTCCCTAGATGGATCCCAGAATGGCAGAATAATAGATTGCTTTTGTTTTATTCATTATCTGATTAGTCTGTGTTCTTCAGCAAGTGACTGGAGGAAGAGGAAATCTCTCTTAGATCTATTTTTAGTAGGACATTGGTCCTCAGTCAGTGGAAAACAACAGATATAGGGTCAAGAAACAGGTTGGATGGTTAATGGGATGTTCTGGGGCACCTCAACATTTACAAAATGGAAAGACAGAGAGGAAAAGAAACCATCAAGGACACGGAGAGACTAAGAAGAGCATGCCTTGTTGGAAGCCAAGAGATGTAGGAGATTCTAAAAAGAGGCAAATGACACAGGCAGAATAATCCCCTCCTGAGTGTGGATGGGAGCTGTGAATATGATGGGATACCACTCCCATTACAATGTTAAATTATTTGACAAATGTGAAGGGATTTTGAAGCTGTATTGCCAGTCACTAACCAGCTGACCTTGTGTTTACAGATTACGCTAAGTGGCCTTACCCTAATCAGGCAAAAGCTTTAAAAGAGGCCTAAGGCCTCGCTGAGCTCAGAGACTCCAGGTAGCAGAGACAGTCTCTCTTCTGCTGTCCTTGAAGAAGCAAAGGGCCATGTTGTGAATGCCTATGATGAGGGGCAGCCTTCCTACAAGCATAAGGAGATGAATTCTGTCAATAATCTATACGAGCTTGGAAGAGGACACTGAGCTACATATGAAAGCAGTATGACTGATGCTTTAATTGCAGTTGTGAGAAGAGGACCCAGTTAAGCTATGTGCCTGGACCCCTGATCCGTACAAAACGTGAGATAATAAATATGTGTTGTTTAAGCCACTAAATTTGTGGTCATTTGTTATGCAGCAATAGAAGGGTAATCCATTAAGCAAGGTCCCAGCTTTTGTAAAAGTAAAGGAGGACTGGGATTCAATCTTTGGGTTGTCAGTCTCTGACATATGTGTTAGGATTTATGAAGGCTGAATTTTCAGCAAAGATAAAGTAGAAACCTTGTAGTATAAATCAGAACCAGGAGGAGGTAAGGAATAGATATATATAAAGGTCACGTGGTTCATCTAGGACATTCCTGATGCTGAGGTTGGGATAAACTGACAAAGTCCATGCCACATCATTTTGTAGGTCAATATACTGCTTGCTTTGCTTCGATCTGGTTAACCAGACTAGAAGTCACCTGGTGGCAGATATAATGCTTATTTTATTTGCTGATTCTATATCCTCAGGCCCCAGCCAGTATTTGGCATATTGTAAGCACTCAGTATTTATTGAATGAATGAATGGATGGATGGATGGATGGATGAATGAATTTCACACTAGGCAATGTGAAAAAGTAGATTAAAAGTATGAAATTTTATGAGGAAACATTAGTATAAATTGGCACTACTCTGTGACTTCTTGAAAATACTCAAGTTAACTCTGTTAAAGTATGAATAATTTGAAATGTCACAACAGAGACAGTGATAGAGTTGTCATGTGGCTAATCCACAAATATCTACTGATACCCTACTGTGTGCCTGATTCTAGAATAAGACTCCTGCAATAGTTTCTTAGCTGATATCTCTGTATCCATTCTAGCTCTTAGCCAATTTCCACACATCGGCCACAGTAATATTTTAAGACAAATCATCTTATTTCATTCCCCTGTTGACAACCTTTTAATGGTTTCTCATTATACTGAGGATAAAAGCCAAAGCCCTTAACCTGTCTTTCCATAATCTGGCCTCTGCCTCCTTCTCCAGCATTTATCCCTTGCCACTCACCGTATGACATCAGAGAATTCATGCATGTTTGTTATACCTTCTGCCTGGAACATTCTGTCTTTGCTTACCTCCTACTCATCCCTCAGATCCCAGCTTAAATCTCTAAATATCACTTCTTCAATGATCTCCCAATATGAATTACCCCTTCTACACAGCATTTGTTATATAGTTTGCAATTATATTGTATGGTTACTTTTTACTATGCATCTCCTCCATTACACTGAAGCTCTATTAGGTCAGGGATTGTGTCTATTTTGCTCAGAGAAATATCACTAGTACTAAGAATATTTCATACATATCTGTTGAATAAATAAAATTAAACGCTTACGAGACTGCCAAGCATAAATTATGAAAGTTACTTCTACCATCGTTAGAACTATGGAGCCCTGCCTAGTGATATGTCATTCTAGAACATAATCCCTAACCTCAGTACAGTACAGGGGAAAGCAACCAAGACAACTATCATCCCTACCACTCTACCACCTCACCATAAAAACAACAAAATAAACATTAAACAGCATCAGAAGTAAAGTGATTCTCCTTTTATTATTACTCTTTTTAAATACTGAACTATTTAATACTGTGTAGAATTTTTAAATTCTTAAGAATTCCAATGCTAGGAAAACAAAAGTTTTAAGATCGCTGAGGTAAGGATTCCAAATGCTTTTTATAAAGAATATTTTTTAAGATTCAGAAGTATAGAGAAACGTTAAAAAATCTGATTAATAAAAAGCATGAAAAATAAACTAAGAATCTAAATTGGGCTTAGAACAACTCTGACAAACAGGATCCTGTCATTTTTCTTTCACCTAAAACCTTGCAGTGACTTCCCATTGGTTTCATGACAAAGAATCGTGAACTATGAAGCCTTTAAAGCCCTTCATGACCTCACTCCTGTCTTCTTCTACAACTCATCTATGACCATTTTCCTTTCACTAGCCCCTCCAACCAAATCTATACTGTGGCCTTGAAGAACTACTTCCTCCAACTCGCCTTGCTCTCTTTTCACCATTGTCCTTTGTTCATGTTCCCATTCCAGGAACACTCTTGTTCCCTGTCTCCTTCAGGATGACTTTCTACTTACCCCACTTAGCTATCCCTTCCTTTCAGAGGGGGCTCCAGAATTTCTATATGAGGTTTAGTGGTGGTACTCTGAAGGGAAAGAGAACTGGAGATTTGTTTTACAGCTATATTTGTATAACAAAAACACATTGTCCTGGGATTATAAATTTCATCCGGTGCAGTTTGGGGGCCTGAAGACTATGAGGGACTTAAGTTTCTTAATTCCCTCCTTGATATTGACTGCTTCTACTGGAAAAGTTTGCTTGACACCCTTCAAAATGAAAAGGTACCACATACTATTGCGCATTTACTTCTATCAGAGAGCTTACGCTGTATTAGGGATGTTGTCTACTTGTCTATCTCTTCCACTAGTCTACAAGCAAGCTAAGAGCAAAGACTGTCTTTCCATGGCTATAGTCCTAAAGTCCTATGTCCTGGCACATAGCAGATCTTCAATAAGTATTTTCTGACAGAATGAATCAAGTATTTTATGAAAACCTATAATATACAAAGTACCGTATTAGGTGTTCAGAGTAGGGGAAAAGAGATACTGTCTGATTAAAAAAATAAAACATACAAAATATTTACAATATCTTCAAATAAATAAAACATCATCAAATATGAAAGACAGTAAAAATTAGACATTTCTACTAACCAGCATTCATATACATCAAAATTTCTAAGCGAAATGCCTTTTATATCACCAAAGCATTAGATACATTGCAGTACATTTTCTTATAACATGAATTTGAATAAAGAGTGCTTAGCATTGTTCACTTATGAATAATATGGGATAAGCCATTAATTAACTAGAATACTCAAATTCCTGATGATGCTTTCAGGATCCAGAATAAAAGAATGACCAGATAAGATGACTAAATCAACCTAAAACTCAAACCTAACAAGGTACTTTTGGCCGTTGTGGTTGTTACGGCTTTAAATGGTAATGGTGGAGGAGTATATCCTTAAAGAGGTATGATGAGGTACCAAGACAAGACGTGGGATACCATGCTGAGAAGAATAAATGTTACCATGAAGAAATTCTGTTGAAGAGCAAGAATAAGTACGATTTGGAAAACCTTAAATTCTAGGTTGAGATTAGTTTGATCTGGTAACCAATTCGGGACTACTACAACTCCTAAGTGGGACTGGGAAACATAAAGACATTGCTTAAATAAATTTGAACAGGGCAAGACCGAGGCATGGATTCCACCATGGAAGATGCAGTAGTACACTAGATGTAAAAAGATGAGAGCCCGAACTAGGGTAGCAGCTGCAGAACTGGACAATAATGGTTTTGTAAATACTCTAACAGCCCAAATGTTTGCACTGGAACTGATGTCCTTAATCAGAGGAATGCCACAAATATAAACTTTTAGGCTGTTATGGTACAATCAAGAAAATCCTTGCCTCATAGAATCATTATATTTGGCAAATATGTGCCCAAGTGGTCAAGTCCTTGGATTAGCTATAAAATGTGCACTAGATTCACTCTACGTATTTCTGGATTTCTCTCTGGTGCTTTCAAAATAAGACTTAGGTATACCTGAAGTATCTCCTAGTTTACACAGTGCTTTGAATCCTTAGTCAAATAACACATTTTAAAATTTACTTCGATATCTTACAGGAAAAATGAATAACGTGTTCACAGAGGATTCAAATTCAGTATTTTCAATTTCTTGTTTTCCATTTTAATTGGTCTGGTGCATTACCATCATGTAGATAACTGTAAGCTTATGACAAAGACTAGAAAATACATATTAAAACACCATCATATAAGAGTAACAAAGAACTTGGAATTTCATTACCTAAAAAATATTTTTCTTGAGTTTTTTATTTTTTAACAGCTTTACTGAGATACCTTTGACATATAAAATTATATATACTCAAGCTTTTCAACTTGATGCTTTGATATACGTATACGATTGTGAGAAGAGCACCATTATCAAGCTAATTAATATATCATCATCTATATATAGTTACCATTTTGTTTGTGGTGAGATTTAAGATATATCCTCTTTGCAAATTTCAGGTATATAATATGGTACTGTTAACTATCATCACCATGCTGTACATTAGATCTCTAGAATTTTCTTGCATAACTAAAACTTTGTATCTTTTGATCAACATCGTTCCATTTCTCCATTTCTCCAGCCCCTGGCAAATCATTCTATTCTCTACTTCTATGAATTTGACTATTTTAGATTCCCCATAGAAATGAGATCATGCACTATTTCTCTTTCTGTGTCTTGCTTATTTCACTTAGCATAACATCCTCTAGCTCCATCCATACTGTTGCAAGTGGCAGGATTTCCTTATTTTTTATGCCTGAATAATATTCCTTTGTGTTTCTGTATACATATGAATTTTTTTCTTTATCCACTCCTCTGTCGAAGGACATTTAGGTTGTTTCCATATTTTGACCACTGTGAATAACGGTCCACCTAACTTGGGAGTGCATGAGATCTCTTCAAGATCCTGATTTTATTTCCTTTGGTATATACTGAGAAATGGGATTTCTAGATCGTATAGTGATAATTTTTTGAGCAATCTCCATACTCTTTTCCATAGTGGCTATTCTGAGTCATAATCCCACCAAAAGAACACAAGGGTTTCCTTTTCTCCCATACCCTTGCCAATACTTGTTATTTCTTATCTTTTTGATAATAGTTATCCTGATAGGTGTGAAGTGATATCACTTGGTTTTGATTTTCATTTCCCTGGTGATTAGAGATGATGGGCAACTTTTTGTATTTTCACCATTTGAATTTCTTTTGAGAAATGTCTGTTAGGTTCTTTGGACCATTTTAAATTGGTTATTTGTATTTTGGTATTGAGTTGTATGAATTCCTTATATATTTTAGGTATTACCATCTTACTGGATATGCAGTTTGCAACAATTTTTCCCATTTTGTAGGCTGCCTTTTCACTTTGTTGATTATTCCCCTTCACTGTAGAAAAGCTCTTTAGTTCGATGTAATACCATTTGTCTATTTTTTTGCTTTTGTTGCCTGTGCTTTTAGTGTCATTTCCAAAAAATTGCTAAGACCAACATAAAGAAGCATTTCTTTTATGTTTTCTTCTAGCAGTTTGACAACTTCAGGTCTTACATTTAAGTTTTAAACCGTTGTGAGTTGATTTTTGTGTATGGTATAAGATAGGGGTCCAAATTAATTATTTTACATGTAGATATCCAGTTTACCTAATACCCACTTGTTGAAGAGATTATCCTTTCCCTATTGTGTGTTATGGGAACCCTTGTCAAAGATCAGCTGACAATAACTGCACAGATTTCTTTCTTTCCTGATATTGTTCCACTGGTCTACATGTCTGTTTTAATGCCAGTACTGTTCTGATTACTATAACTTCATAATGTAATTTGAAATCAGGACATGTGATGCCTCCTCTAGATGCCTTCTTGCTCAAGGTTGCTTTGACTATTTGGGGTCATGGTTCCATACAAGTTTTAGGATTGTTTTTTCTGTTTCTTAAAAAAATGTCTTTGGGATTTGGACAGGGATTGCATTAAAAAAAATCACTCTGGGGAATCCCTGAGTGGCTCTTGATTTCAGCTCAGGTCATGGTCTCAGGGTCATGGGCTCCATGCTCACCAGGGAGTCTGACTGAGAATCTCTCTGTCTCCCTATGCCGCACACCCCCCACTTGTGCTCATGTGCTCTCTCTCAAATAAATACATACATCTTTTAAAAAATAAATTTGTAGATCACTTTGGGCAATATGGACACGTTAACAATATTAATTTTTCCAATCCATGAATGTGGGATCCATTTATTACTGTCTTTTAATTTCCTTCATCAGTGCTTTATAATTTTCAGTAAGTCTTTGCCTCTTTGGTTAATTTCTAAGTATTTTATTCTTTGCCAAGCTAATGTGAATGAGAGTGTTTTCATAATTTCTTTTTCAGACAATTCCTTGTTAGTGTATAGGAACACAACTAACTTTTGTATGTTGATTTTACATCTTTCAACTTTGCTACATTATTAGTTCTAATGGCTTTCTTGTTTGTGTGTGTGTGTGGAGTCTTTATGGCTTTCTACAAACATAATTGTGTTATCTGCAAAGAGAAATAATTTTACTTCTTCCCTTCTGATTTGGATGCATTTTATTTCTCTTTCTTGCTTGATTACAATGGCTAGGGTTTTTAAAATGATGTTGTTGGTTGTAGTGAGAGTGGACATTTCTGCCTTCTTCTGAATCTTAGACCAACGGCTTCTCAATTTTTTCCCATTGATTATGGTGTTAGCCCTGTGTTTTTTCATATATGGCCTTTATTGTGTTTAAGTATGTTCCTTCTATACATACTTTGTGGAGATATTTTATAAAAAGATTTGAATGCTTTTTCTGTATCTATTGAGATTATCATGTGGTTTTTTTGTCTTTCATTCTATTAATGTGAGGTACACTACACTGATTGATTTTCATAGGTTGAGTCATCCTTGCATCCCAGGGATAAATCCCACTTGGCCATGGTGTGTGATCCTTTTAATGAGCTGCTGCTAGTATTTACTGAGGATTTTTGCATTTATGTCCATCAGAGATACTGACCTGTAGTTTTCTCTTCTTGCATTGTCTTTGTCTGTCTTTGGAACCAGGGTAAAGCTGGCCTCAAAATGAGTTTAGGAGTATTCCATTTACTTCATTTTTTTTTTTTTTTGGAAGCGTTAAAGAAGGACTGGTATTAGTGCATCTTTTTGTGTCTGTTAAAAGTCCCCCAGTGAAGCCATCTGGTCCTGGTCTTTTCTTTGTGGGAAGGTTTTCTACTACTTATTTAATCTCTTTGTTATAGGTCTATGCAGACTTTCTATTACTTCTTTCAGTCTTGATAGGCTGTATGCCTCTAGGAATATATTGATCTCTTCTAGGTTATCTAATTATTGGCATATAATTATCTTAATAGACTCTATGACCCTTTTTGTTTCTGGGTCATTTGTTATAATGTCTCATTGTATCTGAGTTTGAGTCTTCTCTCTTCTTTCCTTGAACTAGCTAAGACTGTGTCAATTTTGTTTATCTTTTCAAAAAAACCAATTCTTGGTTTTGTTGATTTTGGTATTATTTTTCTATTATCTGTTTCTGCTTCTAATATTTATTATTTCATCCTTCCACTAATTTTGGGTGTCATTTGTTTCTTGAGTTGTATGTAATGGTAGGTCATTTGAGAGCTTTCTTCTTTTTAAAATGCAGGCATTTATTGCTATAAATTTCCCTCTCACTGTTGCTTTTTTTGCCTCCCAGGTTTTGTTAAATTATATTTTCATTTTCTTTTTTGTCTCAAGTTAGCTTTAAAATTCCCTTTCAATTTCCCCTTTCACTCAATCGTTGCTCAAGAATACGTTATTTAGTTTCTACTTGATTGTGAATTTTTCTGTGTTTCTTTCTTTTACTGATTTCTAGCTTCATTCTCCTGTGGGTCTGAGAAGATATGATTTCAAACTTCTTTAATTTGTTAAGATGTGTTTTGTACCTAACTCGTGATCTATCCTGGAGAATGTTCTATGTGCACTTGAGAAGAATGTATATTCCGTGGCTGTTTGGTAGAAAGTTCTATATATGTCTATTAGGTCCATTTGGTCTATAGTGTTACGTCAGCTCTTTCCTTATTGATTTTCTGCCTGAATGTTCTATCCATTATTGAAAACAGGATATTGAAGTCTCCTACTACTATTCTATTGTTGTCAGTTTTTCCCTTTAGATCTGTCAATATTTGTTTTATATATTTAGGTGCTCTGATGTTGGGTATATATCCACCTGTTTATCTGCTATATCTTCTCTTTATTATTATATAATGACCTTCTTTGTCTCCAGGGACAATTTCTGACTTAAAGTCTGTTTTGTCTTATATTGCCAACCTTGGTGTCTTTTGGTTACCATTTCTATAGAATATCCTTTTCTGTACCTTCATCCAGCCTATGATACCTAAAGTGAGTATCTTGTAGTAGAGCTTATCATTAGATCTTGGTTTTTTATTTTTCTTAAAAAAAAAAAAATCCAGTCAGCCACTCTATCCCTTTTCCTTGGAAATTTAATTCATTCATACTTCAAATAATTATTGATATGCAAAGACTTAACTATTTCCATTTTATTAATTGTTTTCTGTTTTGCAGCTATTTTTATTCCCCTCTGGTGGTCTTCTTTTACAATTTCTTTTGGTAGCAACTTGATTTGATTCCTTTCTCTTTATCATTTGTGTATCTACTATAAGTTTTTCCTTTGTTGTTACTGGGAGGTTCATATAAAGCTTCTTTTACTTATAACAATTTATTTTAATTTGATAACAACTTACGTTTAACTGCATACAAAAACTTTATGCTTTTACCCCACACACATTTTGTGTTCTTGAAGTCAGAGTTTACTTCTTTTTATACTGTGAATTTGTTATCCAATTTCTGTGGTTATAGTTATTCTTAATACCTTGTCTTTTAATTTTTATATCAGATAATTTGTACACCATCATTAGAGTGTTATAGTATCCTGCATTTGTCTATATATTTACCTTTACCAGTGAAATTTATACTTTAATATGTTTTAATGTTCTTGTTTAGCATGTTTCAATTCCATTTGGGGAACTCACTTAAGGATTTCTTGTAAAGTAGGCCTAGTGACAAGCTATCTTCAGTTTTTGTTTATATGGAAACGACTATCTCCTCTTCATTTTAAAGGACAGCTTTGCTTGATACAATTCCCTTGGTTGGCAGTTCTTTCAGTACTTTGAGTTATATCATCCCACCCTTTCCCGGCCTGCAAGACTTTTATTAAGAAATCCACTGATAGTCTTATTGGGGTGGGAGGTTCCTTTGTATGCGATGAGTCCCTTTTTTCTTGCTCTTCTCAAAATTCTCCCTTTGTCTTTGACTTTTGACAGTTTTGACAGTAATGTTTCTTGGTGTAGACCTCTTTATGTTCAATCTATTTGCGGTCCTATAGGCTTCATGAGTCTGGATATCCATTTCACTCTCCAGATTTGGAAAGTTCTCAAGTTATTATTTCTTTAAATAAGCTCTCTGCCCCTTTCTCTGTCTCTTCCCCTTCCAAGACTCCCATAATATGTATATTGGTTCATTTAATACTGTCTAATAACCTCTGTAGGCTTTTTTCACTCTTTCAATCTTTCTTTTCCTCTGACTGGATAATTTCAAATGACCTGTCTTTACATTCATTGATTCTTTCTTCTGCTTGATCAAGTCTGCTGCTGATACTCTGAATTGCATTTCCAGTCTAGGCACTGCATGTTTCAGCTCTGTAATTTGTTTCTTTTTCATACTTTTCCTATCTCTTGTTGAACTTCCCTTTTTGTTCTTGTATTATCTGTCTGATTTCATTAAATTGTTTATCTATGTTCACTTCTGGGGTGCAGACTTTCCTTAGGACAGCTATTCTGAATTCTTTTTCAGACAATTTGTGAATTTCCATTTCTTTGGGGATAGGTTATTGGACGCTTATTGTGTTGTTTGGTGGTGCCATGTTTCCCTGATTTTTAGTGTTGTTTCCTTGCATTGGCGTCTGTGCATTTGAAGAAGTAGTCACATTTTCTAGATTTTAGGAATTGGCTTCCATAAGGAAAGACCTTCACCTGTAGGGAGGAGTGGAGGGGAAGTATATGGGTGCCACTTGAAGGGCTGTGTATAAGAGCACTGTTGAACCAGGTCCAGTTGTTCATGGGGCACCAAGTGCAGGGGTGTACAGCAGCTGCAGGTGTCAGGAGGGACCCAGTGGCATGGCAACTAGGGTCCACGACATAACTTCCTACACGGTCCTGGGTGGCAATGACTATGGGGTTTAGTAGTGGCTGAGAGGGCTAGTGGGGTCCTCAGCAGTGCCTCCAGGTCTAGGAGTGAGTTTGCTTAGGCTGGCTGTGAGTGTGTGCATGGTACTGAGGGCCAGCATGAATGTGGCAGGAGGGGCAAGGGCAGCTGTGTGCAGTTGTTTTGCTTGGGGGTCATCTCCAGGAACATGCTTAGTAGTGGAGCCAGGGTGGTGGCAGGAACCGAATGCAGACATGGGGGCCATATGTGTGGCCTGCTATAAGCACTTGTGTGGGGGCAGTGCCAGCACACTGTGTGTGCAGATGTGGGAGGTGACAACCAGTGCATGCATGGCAATGAAAACCAAGACTACAGTGGGAGCTGGGCAATTGAAGCTAGTGGCTAGCCTGCATGTAATGGCAGAGGCCATTTTATTTTGTACTATAGTAGTAAAATATAAAAATGTTCAACATATTTAATTATACCAATTTCAGCTTAGAAGTCTACATCACAGAAAAATAGATATTAAGATACCACTTATAAATATACTTTAAACTGTCTTTCTTCTTTCCCAAATATATGAAATATTAAATTATAACCAATCAAAATAAAAAATATTTAGCCAAGGTGGTCTTTATAACTATGTGGTAATAGTAAATAATACTCTATATTAAAAATCTGGGGAAAAAAACCACTCCTCAGATAAACACAATTCTGCATAGGACCTAAACTATAGCAGAAGAAATAATTTCAAACATTTCAATACATTTTTATACCAGCTATAAGTTAGGGTAGAAAACCAACAAGACATTACCATTTACATGTAAGATTATTACCAATAATTCAGCACTAATTAACAATTCTCTATCTCATGTTCTGAAGCCCTCTCAAATTTCTGAGTGTCAAACTTGGGTAGCTCTTAAAACACCAAATAATTCTGAATAACTTTTTTGTTATTGTTCACAGTGGAAGAGAAATTAACATTTATCGCTAAAATGATTTTATAAAGGGTTACAAAACAAAATAACCAATCAATTTAGTGTTTCTAAATTATCTTGCAGAATGCAAAAGAGGCAACAAATATCCCAAATACAGGTTTTACATTCAAATGTATTTTTCTCTTTTCTATACTTAGAATCACTCAAACCGTATTTACAAAATCATCAGAGTATGTCAGGGTATTCAAAGTAAATTGTAAATGGCTCTATGAACGTCAGAAATGAATTATGTAAATGAAAAACAACTGATGGTGTAAATAAACAAGCTCAATAAAATAAGATTTTTTAATTAAAAATTTAATAATTAACGATACATAAAATGACCTCAAAAAGGTGTGATCCAACCACCCATAATCACTGCCCCCTCCTCCATGATAAGAGAGACCTTTTTCTATACTAGCAGTAGTACAGTCATACCAGTACTAGTAGCAGCAGCAGCAGTCGGAATTACTAAAGTATCCTTACTTAATTTATACAACATATATGGGCTAAATGTTCCTAACGTTACTTCTCAGAAATGTAATTTGGTTCATACATATGTATTATGCCAATGGTTAAGAATTTTTTGATGTTGAAGTTTCCAGAATTGTATGAACAAGGTAAAAATAAATCTAAAATTTTTATAGGACTCTTCTATCTTTTCACAGAAATCTTGTTCTCCCTTTTGAACAGCTAATTATATTGGAAACATGAACTTTGTATTGCAAGGAGAGACTTCAGGACATTGCATTTCACCATCAGCAATGTCTACCAGGTCAAACATCTTCAGAAAGTAAGGATAAGGAGGTGGACAAAGGGGATATCAAAACGATTCGGAGAAACAATGTATAACTGATAAAACTTGGATTAGATGGAACCTGTGATTCCTGTTTCTCAGTAATCTTGTTTGAATAAAGCTGATCTGCTCATGTTAAGTTTCAGTTCCAATCTTTCATCAGTAGTTAAGCATTATAAAGTATGAACAATGCTTTTATCATTCTTTGAGTGGTGGTCCTTATTTAATATATCTAAAGGTCTAGTTGATAATGCTATTTATAATAAGCGAGGACTGAATTTTACTTTACTAAGTAAGAGATCTTGAAAGACAGAAGGGAGATAGTTATGACATGTAAAAGGCTTTGTATAAATATTATGAAGTGTCCAATACAATGCCACACATGTCAGGGATATCATCATCAGATAATCTATAATGAGTCATTAGAGGTACGAATGTGAAAACATTAAATCACAACCTCTAAAATCACACAGTCACTGACAGAGGGATGGAATTAGAGAGGTGGCCTTAGTTTGAGAAGCAAATAATTTCATAACTAAACTGAGAATAATGTGTCTCATATAACAACACCCTTACTAATTTTCAAAATGTGTCTTAGATAACAAGCCCTCTTACTAATTTTCAAACTTATTTTTAAATAATTATGATTTTATGGGTTGTTTACAAGACGATGCTACATTTTGCTCTGCCCCAATTAACCCTATAAAACAACAAAACAGGGCGCCTGGGTGGCTCAGTTGGTTAAGCGACTGCCTTTGGCTCAGGTTATGATCCTGGAGTCCCAGGATCGAGTCCCGCATAGGGCTCCCTGCTCAGCAGGGAGTCTGCTTCTCCCTCTGACTCTCTCCCCTCTCATGCTTTCTCATTCTCTCTCTCTCAAATAAATACAATCTTAAAAAAAAAATAAAACAACAACAACAAAAAAACTAAGGTAAAAACACTCAATAACCTATCTAATGAGAACAAATTTATACATAATCCACTGTATAAGTACAATCCAAAATTTTAGCAAACGTCACAGTTCATTTAAATTTTTTCCCCTAAATTACTGTATTATCTTTCCAGTAGAGATGTTATTACCATTTGAGAAGAGAAGAAAAACAAATAACGTTTGTTGAACTAAAGCACAACTGTTATGTGCCAGGTACTATGTTGAGTGCTTTCAAACATTAACTCATTTAATTCTGAAAGTGGCAATAAAATTTTATTAGCCCCATGTTACATGTCAGAAAACTGAGGCACAGAGAGATTAACTGATTTACAAAAATTATATCTAGGATTGAAAAGAGTAGAGGAAAGAGAGAAAATAGAACTTCGCTGGTCCTTAGAAATGCTATTAAGAGGGAAAGGAAGTGTGGGAGGGGGCAGGTCTTTGCCAGGAGACAGCTGGGGAGAAGCCTGTGGCACTGGAAGAGCTTCCACACAGCAGCAGACAACCAAAAGTGCTGTTTTAGGGGCAGCTGGAGACACACACTGGCACAGAGACCAAGACGTTTTATCTTTTCATGTTTATGAACATCAAGTTTAACTGCCAAAAAATTATAAAAATGTTCAAGCTACAAAATTAAACTGTAAACAACTCTCAATATTAAAAATATGAGCCAACAGAATCAAAGTTTTATAGGTAGCCTTAATAAGAGACCATATTTTGTCTCTTTCAAACTTTTTACTCTGGAAAAAACACACTGAAATGTCTACGCGTGAACAACTGGGCACACCCGCTTCACTCTGCATCAGCTTTTCCTCATTTCTTATGTTTGTTTGTCCCTTTCCTCTTTTTTGACAAATACCTTCAGTCCTTTTGCCCAGTAGGTTTTGCTTTCTAGTTCTCTACCACCACAAGTCTACGGCCACTGATTCCAAAAGCTGGTGCTTTCCTTCCTCTGTATCTGTAATCACACATTCCCTTCCTTTTTTAACTGCAACTTGTCAAAAGCAATTTCTCTCATCATGCACATAACTAAAATTCCACCTTCTGTGTAAAGCTTTTTAGGCTAAAGAAAAAGATGCAATTTTTGCTAGACTATTCCAACGGAAACAAGGATTTATTATCTGTGAAGCCCAAAATTTACTCACCATTATATCAATATATTCTCTGACTTATGCTATTTGTTCAGTTGCTTACATATCTTGTAAAGGACTGTGTTGACAGTGTGTAAGTTTTAGGCTTCTGACGAGCAGACATTATATTTAACTTCATTTTTATAGTTATTAACTTAGAGAATGTCATGCAAAACTAGATGCAGAACCAATACTTCTAATGTAGTTTATTTTCTATGTAGTTGTATAATTCTGGATAAAAAGAGGTAAAATAAAATCATTCTTATCCACAATTTAGAATCTATGGCTATTAAAAATTAAATATATGACTCTTTAAAAATGTCCTCTTACAACAAGAGAAACTGCAGGGTAAATCACAGGCTTTGGGGTTCTCTCCCTTAGTTATACTTCCAGGATGTAGAAGAGTTTTAACACCCTTACTAGACTGACAGTACTCCTGCTTAAACATTCAGCCTGATGCTTCGAGAGCTCTTTTGGAATACTTATAAACCCAGGCAGTTAAAATATTTTGGACTGAAGCCAAGGAGAACTAAAAATCAAGCCAATGAGTCCTTAAAATTATGTAAGAGTCTTACAGAAACACATTTTATTAATTTTAAAACAGAAATTCCACAAGGAGTCATCTTATAATGAAAATTTTGATATTCCTCCCTTCTCTGGTTTCAAATAGTTAGTTCTCTACCATATTCTTAGATACATTATAAAAGTGGGCACGTACTTTCACTAAATTAGCAGAGAAACAAGTAGTGTTGTTAGTTATTTCTCCACACTCCTATCTTTCTCACAGTTTTGCTCCTAAAAGAGTAGAGTCTCATTCTATATCATGCAGTTTAAATATAATGAATTCTGGCTGAGATTTGTAAAGGAGAATTACATACAGCAGAAAATCTTATATTGGCTTACTTAAATCTGCAAAGATCTTTATGAATTTAGGCAATCCCCTCCCTCACCCATTATTTCACATGTTATTAGAATAAAAGAACTCTCAGGTGAAAGAATGTAAAAAAAGTCTGGTTTTTTGTTTTAGCTTTGTTAGGCTGTAAATGAAATTAACAAGCTTAAGCAAGGAAGAGATCTGGAAAAAGAGTCTTGGATGTGATGTAAACAATAGATGAGTACTATGTTACTACCAAATAAAACAAATAAACAAGACAGGACTCCTTAAAAACTGTTCGGGATTTTGAATTTCTAAATTTTAATTTCCAAAATATTTTAAAAATGAACTTTACAAGCATTGTAAAGGCAAGAAACAATCACCATGTTAGATACACTAACAATATTAGGGGGAAATAATGACTGAGTAATAAAGCACCGTACTGAATATAAAGCCTCAGGCTCCATGGCAGAAGAAAACACTACTGCGGTGGGCTTGAGCATGTAGTAGGTCAACTCAGAAATAAAATTCTGTACTTCGAGTGCTTTTTACTTCTTGAACTGTATTTACTGTATATTTACTTGGTAAAGTCTCTATTAGAAGTCTGAACACCTTTGATATTTTTATTTAAAAAAATTTAATAACCTCCTACTTCCCCTTACTCAATTCTTTGGTAAGTGAATGAAGTACAGATGTGTGTACACACACAATCACTTTCAAATTAGGCTAATTTTCCACAATATTTCATTGTCTGTAAGTCATACTTTTAAAAATAATTCCCACTCTGGCTATACTAGGAAAAGTGATGAAGAACCAAGGAGATCTCTGCTTCTTTCCCTCCTCTTTATTTACTGATTGCACAATCAGCTACATTATTTGGGAGATCCAGTGAGAAATGAAAATATAAGGAGGACCCCTGTTTGCAAATTATTAAAAATTTAAAGATGGTAGCAGCAGAGCATTCAACCAAGTGCTGCTGGGCCCTGTGTGGCTACCCAAGTCACATCCCATGAAGCTGTCCCTACTCTTCTCCCTGTGTGACCTTGACTTTGTTCTGCCCCTTCACCCAGTCTTCTGTTGAAGACTTATTTCCTCTAAAGTCAGCCACATCTGCCTTCATCTCTTAGCCACCACATGGCTTTACTGGCAGAGATCACACTTACTCTCTGATACTGTCACTATCTTCAGATTCTTCAGACTGAATAATAAAAAGAGAGAGACAGGCTGAACATGATGAAAGGCAAGGTCCTCAGTTTAGCACAATACCTCTCAATGGTCTTTGAGTTATATTAATTGTAACCCAGTCCTTGCAGGATAAGAATAGTATATAATAAATCCACAAAAAGATCAACTTGCTAGAAAACTATACAAACACAAAATGCAAACTACGTAATAATGTGAAAGTGAGCAGAAAGTAAACTTAAAATATGACAAAATATGTTATTTTTTTCCTACAAAGGTAAAAACAAATCCTCTCAAGTAGGAGGTTGCATTTTGCTTTTAACCTGAGTGCCATCAGTTAACAAGATTTTAAAATATGACTTTAAGGCCACAGAGTTGGCATTTTTAGTAAATTAATACTTGCTTGCACAGGGAAGTGCTGTATATAGGTAAGTAAAAAAATAATGTATAAAGGCAGGTAAGAAGAAGCTTGAATTTATTATTAACAAATAAATAATCATTTATATTTCTGAAACAAGAAGGAGAATCACTATAACGAAACAAACTTTAAGAGTAAAAAATAAAAAGGTTGTAGAAAAGGAAGGGTATGTAGCAATCAGAGAAGCAATGATTGATTTTATTAAGATACACTCTTCAGATATAATTGCAATCATAAAACGTATTTCAAACACACTGTTCCTGCTCTTAAAAAGAATGTGATTTACTTAAATGTCCAGAAGGATAATACACTGAATCTTTTACAACTTAAGCAGAAATTTAATAAATATAGGCCAGTCTGTTCAGAGTCAACACGTACATAGTTTATCCCTTAAAATTATGGGAATTTTCAGCAGCAATGTGCCTTTCATATTTTCTCTACCTATTTTAAAAGCTGTTTTTATTATTTCAGAAAATAGAGTTTCTGCAAAAACATGACAGTTTTACCCTATTTAGCATCATGTTTTCATTTAAAGCAAAAGCATAAGAGACATTAAGAAGTACCTAGTTTTACAATACTTTTTTTGAAATACGTAAATTTTATAAAAGCAAAGATAAATATAAAATATAAATAATACACTAATGAACAATCTTTAATACCCACAATATCAGCTATCTTTTAAAGGAAGTAGTGTAAACAGATTCTATAAGATGTTGTTTCTATTATTTTGTCAGATCTAGCTAGCAGATTACTAGTATGAAGACTCTTATTTTTGAAGAATGTTTTTCATATTTGTCTCAGAAATAATGCTTTTTTTTAAAAGATTTTATTTATTTATGTGACAGAGAGACAGCCAGTGAGAGAGGGAACACAGTAGGGGAGTGGGAGAGGAAGAAGAAGGCTCCCAGCAGAGGAGCCCGATGTGGGACTCGATCCCGGAACGCTGGGATCACGCCCTGAGCCGAAGGCAGACGCTTAACGACTGCGCCACCCAGGCGCCCCAGAAATAATGCTATTTTTAAACACAAGAAATGGAAGGGAAAGTCATCCAAATTGTACACAAATAATTCTCTAAGCAAAACGGTGATTTCTGTGTTTAAATAGCAGAAGAAATTAGTTTAGCTGGAATAAGGTCATTTTTTGCCTCTATGCTAGAACCCTGTAAAGAAGAGCCACAAAACAAGCTTTAACACATGTAATTCAAACATTACTAATTTTTAATTGGTTGGAGGAGGGATCAAGTAAAGTTACCCAGTTATTAAATGTAGTGGTTCTCAAATTATGGTCCCTAGAACAATAGCATCAGCTCCATCTGGAAACTTGTTAGAAATCTCTTGGAAATTCTGGGGTCCCTGCCCAGACCTACTAAATCAGATACAATAGGGGAAGGGCCCATCAATCTTTATTTAAACAAATTCTCCAGGTGATTCTAATGCAGCTAAAGTTTAAGAACCAGTGTCTTAATATATCTTCAAAAGGTATCGTAAGGTATTTGAAATTAAATGTCCAAATTTCATGTATGTTTTATTCAGAAAGTGTCCTTAGATCAAATGAATAAAGTGCAGTTTAGAAGAAACACAGAATTTTACTAATATATTAAATCTGCTCTTTTTAGCAATAATATAACCAAACCATACGAGAAGGGAATTATGATTGAATGTAATTTCTTGGTCAACAACAGGTTAAAAAGAACCACCAAAAATGCTATAAGTAACAACTATATAATAAATCTTAGGAATTAAGAAATCCTAAGTGCACAACACCTACTGAACTCACACCAGGTACAAAATCAACATAAAAGGAATGCAACATAAAAGAGAGAAAACAATATGCCTGTTCCTTAAGGACATCCGGTCTGAAAACACAGCTAACTTATGACAGTTTCATCACTTCCAGCATAAACCAGGTCCTCTGATAGCACACCATTTGGCATTAATAATACCTGCATCTTTATCCTTCTTTAGTATTCAACATGTCTTTTCTCTTGAAGGTAAATAATCTTTCTGCTCCTGTCATAAAATGTATCTTCCGAGTATTAGGGACTTTTAAAAATTTCCTTCTGATTTTTCATCTTTTCCTATTTGCCTCCCTGATTAACATCTTTCTTGATAAACCATAAAGTCATTTTCATCCCTCTTTTCTTAGTTTTGAAACTCATGATATGTCTACATGAACCTTGTTCCCTCACTTACTACTCTTCTTCCTCTACATATATTTGAATAAGGAATTTTCTGGGCTTCCTTTAAAAAGTATATATCAAGCCAGTGAAGCACATCTACTTTCATTAGATCCCCAAACAAATAAAGTTCCCGCAAGAGGCCACAGAGAACCATAAGACCCTTCCTCCGGTTAAATACCCAGGCCAGTTCTTCTGGCTTGGCATTAGAAATAATAGATGTGTATACAGTATGGCCATACTCTGTATAACATTATAAAATATAACCAGTAATCTTTAAGGAAAAGAAAATTAGCCCTCCTGATTCCTATCACAAAACATTCTGCATGATATGACCCAACCCCCTAAAAGTGTACTTCCAGTGATTTTACTGAATTATGGTCTCAATCTAACAAGTATTCTTTTAAGAGCAGTACAAGATGGGCATTTATAAGGAAACAAACATTTCTTTAAAAAGAAACATTATTCCATCTGAGATTTGAATATGCTGAAGCTGTAGAGTGAGAATTTTTAAAACAATTCTTTAGTTTTGACAAATCATTTAAAGCTGCTAAAAAGGTGAATATTAGAAATCCCAAGGTCTCATCCCCCACACACATAACACATATGATCCTAATTACAGGGCAGAAATATAGAATAAGTGTTTCATATAGGTAAGATTTTGAAAAAGTGTTAACTAAGTACACATTCTAACAACAATCGCTGTTACTGATAATTGGTAAGGGTTACTGTTCACGGAGTATCGGGCTTTATACTTAGCACTTTATAAATATTCTTTCTAATCCTCATGACAACTCTGAAAACTCAGTGCTACTATTCCAATTTTACATGGAAAGAAATTAAATCACCCTCCCAAATCAAGCTTTTCATTTCAACTTGTCTAAGGTGACACAGCTAGCATAGTAAGACTGATAATCGAACCCACACTAGTTCCAAAGTCTGATCTTTCTGCTACAGGATATTGCTTCCCCTAGATTACACTTATTATACTCATTTTATATATACACTTACATGATATTATATTTGATTGCATTACCTTTTTTCTGAATAATTTATTGGGATTTCTCATAGCTAATAAGAACTCTCAAAGTATGTATTCAAAAAAATTCCATAGTGCTTTTTTCCGAGTCTGGCCTTAATCCAATCTTTCTTGTTCTAAATTTTGATCTAGGAGAAGTTGCTTCTGGCTGAGAAAGATACAGTGAAACAGTGAAACAGCAGCTCTGCACTTCCTGTGTCAAGTGTTTCAGTATTAAGGGAAGTTTAATCTCCAATAGACTCAGGATTGAGCATTTCATGCTCTTTTCATTATAAACCGAAGCTTTCATGAAAGATCACTAGAAAACAGTGAGAAGAAACAGGAATGACGTTCAAATAAAACACAAGACACAGCAATTGTCCCAAAGTTGGAAGAGACTTCAGTAATCATCTAGTAGCCCAATACTTATTTTGCAGATGACAAAACTGAAAGCTCGAGACGTACATGGCTGTCCAGGGTCCCAAGTGATTAATCAAACTTTCCTGACACTCAGTTCAGTACCTAGCACATCATTTCGAGAATACGCTCTCTTTCCACTCACAGAAGTCTTCCTGATCCTCTATTCTTTTCTTAGGCTCATTATTCTTTAGCTGTTCAGGATACTTAGGAGCAATACTGGACAAATATTTATTTTTACACCCTCTTTATTCTACATTTATTGGGAAACAAATCTTACCACTCATGTTTATGCCTTCTTTTTACTGCTAACACGCTGGATGGTAACCTCTAAAAGAATAGTTTATTAATAAAGGTGAACATCAGCAATATGGCCTATTATCAGTTGTTTAAAAAGATAAAAATGGAGACTACAATGAAACATGGAAAATGGATATCATAATTAAGAATCAAGATCAAATACACATTATGACTACGACTATTTAAAATAGTTATGCATGTAGTCGGGACAGAAAATATGCAAATTTGAAAACCGTAGCTATTTGGTGGCTTATAATGGTTAATTTAAAAAGTTATTTTAAGAAGGAATAACCTTAACAAAAGCGACATTGGCAGTCTGAATTAGTATTCATCTTACGCTTTTCGAAGCTTGCAAATTTATAAAACATAAAACAAGGGTCCTGGAGAGTACAGTCTTTGTACTATTTTTGCAACTCTTCTATAAATCTAAATTACTTCAAAATAAAAGTTTCAAAAACTAAAAAAAAAACCCTTATATTGCACTAAATGATCAATATTTTTAATGGTAAAAAGATTTTTTTAAAAAGCTTTTATTTATTCATTTGAGAGAAAGCGAGCACAAGCAGTGGGGAGAGGCAGAGGGAGAAGCAGACTCCCCACTGAGCCAGGAGCCTGATGGGGGGTTCCGCATGGGGCTCCATGTGGGGCTCGATTCCAGGACCTGCAAATCACTACCCGAGCTGAAGGCAGACACTCAACCATCTGAGCCACCCAGGCTCCCTGACAAAAAGATTCTTTTTATAAATATCCACACTGTAGCATACTCAAGGTGTCATATTTAATTTCAAATAGTACTTATTTTTTCAGCATTCTATACTTATAAAATTGGATAAGTAAGGGGTGCCCAGGTGGCTCAGTTTGTTAAGCATTCGACTCTTGATTTCAGCTCAGGTCATGATCTCAGGGTCAAGAGATCGAGCCCTGTGTCAGGCTCTGCATTGGGCATGGAGTCTGCTTAAGATTCTCTCTTTTCCTCTTCCCCTGCCCCCACCCCCAGTGCATGTGCTCCCTCTCTCTCGCTCTCAAAAAAAAAAAAAAAAAAAAAAAAAAGTTGGATACGTAAATGGTAAAAACCAAGGATTTGTTCAAAGAAGCAAGCTCTATATGTTCTAGTATCAGTATATACAGTCATATATCTAACTCCTTAGTTCCATTCATGCTCTCTATTGAGCCCTTATTAGATGATCCAAGGGCTCTCCAAATCTCTGAATTATTTTAAGTTTTTTGTGTTGACTATTTTCAACTGCATTCATTCATTCAACAAATACTGAGTGAAAAACATGAGCCAGGCACTATACATCTATGTGCTGAGGGTAGAGCAGTTAACGAAGTGAACAAAATCCTTGCCTTTTCATTCTAGTGGAAGGTGGAAGAAAATAAACAGGAATTTAAGTAAAATATGGGATGGGAGATGGCAATAAGGCTTACAAGAAAAGAAACATAAAGGAGGAAGGAGAGTTAGGGCAGAGTGGGGGAATTTTGCAATTTTAGATTGAGTGGCTAAGGAGAGTTAACTGGCTTGAATAAAAATCCCAAACTGAGGAGGGAATGAGCTATACAGATAATAGGGAAAAGCATTACAGGCAGAGAGAACAGCCAGTGCAAATCTTCCAAAGCAAGAATTTGCCTGATACATTTCAAGAACAGCAAAGAGGTCAGTATGACTAGAGCAGAATGAGTAGGGGAAGAAAAGTAGTTGATGTCTGGGAGTAAGAGGGGCCCAGGAGATAGAGGCTGGTAGGCCATTTCTTGGACTCTGGCTTTTATTTTCATAGAGATGAGAAGTCAATGGAGGGTTTTCATCAAGGAGTGACACAACATGACTTCTATTTTAATATAATTACTCTACCTGCTGTATTAAGAACTGATTGAAGTAAATCAAGAGCAGAAACAGGAAGACCAATCATAGGAGGCTTTTGTAACAATATAGGCAAGATGTGAAGACGACTTGGATCATCGATATAGCGGTGGAAATGGTTATCAGTGCTGAATTTTGAGTATATATTAAGGGTACAGACGAGAATATGATGACAGAGATATGGGGAATTATGAGATAGGGGGTGAAAGAAAGCTAGGAATCAAGGATGACACCAAGATTGATCAAAAGAATGCAGCTATTATTTATTGAGATGCAGAAAACTTGGGGGGAAGTTTTGGTGAGGGCCGGGGAGATAAGGAATTCGGTTTACTACATTACGTTTTGAGAACACTAAATGACTTCTGCTCATCAGCAAATGGATAGTCATCTAAAGCCATGGTACTGGATGAGGTCATCTAGGGAGAGAAAATATGGGGGGGAAAAAGAGGTCCAAATTCCAAATGCTGGAGCACTACCAATTTAGAGGTTGGAAAGTAAGAAGGAATCAGCAAGAGACTGAAAGTAGCAAGCAGAGAAGTGGGAGGAGAAATTAGGAGAGTAGAGTAACTGAAAGCCAAACAAAGAATGTGTTCAGGGCTACTGCCAGGTAGGTCAAGTAAGATGAGGACAGAGAAGTGACCAGCACAGGGGTCAGTCACAGGGGCAATTTTGGTGTCATGGCAGGGGTTACAGAAAATGAATTCAGAGCACAGACAACTTGAGCTATAAACAGAAAGACACAGGGAAGTAACAGAGGGAAAAGTGGAAACAAGAACTTTTATAAGATGGGATGAAAAAATCCAGTATTATTTGCATGTTGTAAAAAAAGATCTGGTAGTGAAGGAAAAAATAATAATGCAGGAAAGAGAAGTCAGAATCGCCCTAATTGTTTGTAACTCAATTATGATATATAATAATTCTCCATTAATAATATTTCAGTATTTATCTAAAAGCTAGAATCACAGTATCTCATACATTAATAATTAAAAAGTCAAAAATATATTTAATAGTCCCCAAAATAAATATAAATGTTGAAAATATCAATGAATAATACACTTTTTAGTAACTACTTTGCCTAACGCTTGATCAGTTAAATGTGTATTTTCTTTTGCCCTTATTCAATATACTTGCTTTAGGTAAATGGTTATCTTCAAAAGTAAAGATTATATTTTTATGTTAAGTTGAAGATCATATTTTAGTATTTATCAATTGAATCTGTATTGAAGCTGCTGCACTATGTATTTGTGAAGAACAAAATCTACTCTTACATTCACATAGTCCTCACTAAGTCCACATTTTTTATATGCTTTCAGTGTAGAATTTAGAAAGCTGAACTATTAGCTGAATACCCTGTTATGAAAAATAGATTATCTTACCTAATCAACATTGCTAGAATTATACAAATATATGTCCAACACCAAAAACATCCACAAACAATGTATCCTCTTGTAACATGACATATGTATTCNGAAGAGCTTAAAAACTGAACTACTTTTAAACCAAGGGTTGGCAAGAAAGCCAAAGGTCAAATAGTAAATATTTTAGGCTTTGAGGGCTACACACAGTCTCTGTTAAGTTTTCATCGTCTTCTTTTTCACAATCGTAATCACTTACAATGCGTTTTTTTTTTTTTTTTTGTCATTTTAAAATGTAAAAACAATTCTTAGCTTGTGGGCCATATAAAAACAGGCCAAAGACTAGATCTGGCCCATCGGCTATAATTTGTTGACTCCTGCTTTAAACTGTTGTATAGAAGATTAGACATGATCTCAGGATTAAAGTGGACATTTATTTAAAATGCTTTACATTCTACAGAAAGGAGATACATATTTTTTCCAAAAATAGGAAGAAAGTTCTACTTGAAATAGCATGCTCAACAATATGCTTGTATCTAAAAAAGCAAGTTAGGGGCGCCTGGGTGGTACAGCGGTTAAGCATCTGCCTTCGGCTCAGGGCGTGATCCCGGCGTTACGGGATCGAGCCCCACATCAGGCTCCTCCGCTATGAGCCTGCTTCTTCCTCTTCCACTCCCCCTGCTTGTGTTCCCTCTCTCGCTGACTGTCTCTATCTCTGTCGAATAAATAAATAAAATCTTTAAAAAAAATAAAAAATAAAAAAAAATAAAAAAGCAAGTTAGTAGTTCTTTTACTGAAAGCCACGAAATATATACAATAGCTACTATCTTGATTACATAATCAATCCAATTGATACCATTTAACTCTTAAAAATTGTACCTGTAAATAGTGAAAGAAAAATGTCCAGTAACATTTAATATGTTTTAATTCCCCTATTTTTTTTTCCTATATTAAAAATATGTATACACAAAAGAGTTAGATTAAAAATATTTTAAGTCAGGAGAGCTAAAGCTGTTTTATTAACTTCTTTTGGATTGTCAGATCCCTTAAGACTCTGATAAAGGTAATGGACTCTTCCTCCAGAAAAGAGATACCTCCAAACTTCTGTCTTAATTTTAGAGTGATCCGGACTTCCTGAAACCAATCCACAGATCCCAGGTGAAGATTCTCTGAACTTAAAAAAGCACAATCACTTTGCTCCTGCAGGTAATCCCACATGAGGTTTCTAAAAAGATAAAAATCTAAGGAATTACCACAGGATGACAAGTAAAACCTAAATAATTACCACATAATGACAAAGTAAAATTATACTTATAGATAATCTAAAAATCAAGACAATAGTCAACGCTCTTAGATCTGGTGAATTTTTAAGTAATTCAAAGCTTCTTACAACATGGTCAAATTTTAATGAAACATTTCTCTCTCTCCACATGCCAGCCTGTGCTCTCTGCGGCAGTCTGGCCTGTTTCTCACTGTACCCAAAATCTGCCATATTTGTTTCTGCCATTTTCTCATGATGGTACCCTTGCCTGCAGTGCTCCTGCCACACCTATTCAAACCCCACTGAGCTACTGGGACCCAAATTAAATTCTACCACATCCATCATTTCTTCTCTGAAATCATAGCCTGTAACTTCTTTCCCCCGAATTCATTGCTTTTAGAACACTATTCAGTTAATCCAATAACAATTTGTATTATCACACCATTTTTTATGTTTTGAGTCTAACTATAGTGACAGCAGCAAAGGCAGAAATACTTTTTGCATCATCATCATCATCCTAGGCTATAAAACTATCACATATATGCGATATTTTTCATAAATGCATGTTGAATAAATGAATTAACTTCAATGGCTTCAGAAAGTACTGGTTTGATTTCACTATATAAATGCTGATTTGGCAGAAATTTGAAAACAAACGAACCAAAAAAACCCAAAAAACAAAAAACACCCAACTCCATGAAATGAAATGGAGTATTTAATTTTGAAAACACTACTACCTGATTAATGACGGAACCTAAAGCTAGGGAAAACTCCATAGACTGAAAATCAAGATCATGATTGCTTACTTTTTTTTTTTATGGACATGATAAAATGCCTTGATTTTAGTTCAAATTTTGTGGGCTAAATAGAACACTAAGTCATAACTGAGTGGTGTCAACTGGGTAAACTGCCAAGTCTATTAAGTACTCCACTATGTGCTAGGCATTTTCTTAATTCCCCAAGGGTACCAGTCCCAGGAAGCACTGTAAAGAAGGCAGAGTTCCTAGTTCCCATCCAACCACTTTGGTATCTGATCCCTTTAAAATCAGGTGCTTTCCTTTTGCTCCCTGACACGGAAGGCTCTCTCTGTGGCTCTTTACTTGGGCTTCAGGTTTTACCTTATTTTTATCTTTCTTTGCCCCTACCAAAAATTAATGAACATTTATTGCAGTCACTTTAAGTCTTGCCAACTAAGTAGGTTAACCATTTCACATAAATAAACTCACTTTAAAGTGTGGCTATCCAAGACTGTAAAGATAGAAACACAATTTTTAAAGTATGGAGGTATTACAATGCCTCCATGTATATGGGAAGGTACGACTCCACATGCATGTTAAGTTAGTAGCACTTTAGGGGAAATATACTATATATACAAATATACGAAAAAAATAAGATGTGCCAAAACCACTCCTACAAACATCGGAGCATCTGATAAGATTTATAGGTGAAGAACAGATAGTGAGAAGACAAGATTTACAACTTCCCCCATGTAGAAGAGTTCTTTGTTAGCACATGGTTATTAATGAATGTAAAGTCACGCATTGATTCAGTTAATAAACAGTTCTTTAGTTGTACAAAGCAGACCCGTGCAATGTTTCACAGGTACCTCAAATATACGGATGCTGAACTCATCATTCCCTTCTATCACTAAAACTCATACAACAATCCATTCCTCCCCAGTGTTTGGACTTAAAGGGCACCACCATCCACTTCTGCTCAAGTCAGAAACCCACGAGTCATCCTTGGTGTCTCTGTATTCCGCATCCCCTCACTGAATCAATCCTCATGCCCTATAAATTCTAACTCCTAAATCACTCTCTAAGGTGCCCACTTCTCTTCATCCTCACTGTCACCACACCAGCTCAAACCCCATTATCTCTCCCCTAGACTTACTGTGAAACTTGCTGACTTCACATCTCTCTGTCCTTCATTGGGCAAATGCGGCAAATCTCATGGTACATTCATACGATGCATCATTCAGCCACAAGACTGATCAACAACCACACTCAAAATCAGAATGTTGTGTCTGGCTTCTTTCACTCATAAGAAATGAGCGTATACTGTAAGCCCCCATTTATATAAAGTACAATATAGGCGATACCATCTATGCAATAAGAAGTCAGGTGAGAGTTGTCCTTGGTGGGTGGAGGAGGCCAAGACTGGCTGGAAGGAAAGATGAAAGGGAACTTCTGGGATGCTGAAGGTGTTCTGTTTCTTCATCTGGGTGGTGGTCACATAGGAGTATTCAGTTTGAGAAAATTCATGGAGTGATATACTTATGATATGCTCACTTTTCTAACTGTGTTATTAGGCTTTCAAAAAAAGTTTTAGAAAAAATAAAATACAATGTCTTCCCACTGCTCTTAAACTAAAGTCCAAAGCCCAAATATCTGATAATGACTTTAAAGATACTCTGCTGTGCAGTCTCAGCTCTCCTTCTCTCCTAAGTCTTCCCTCTTTAGTGTGTCTTATTTCTTCCTTCAGGGCTTTCACGTATGCTTATTCTATCTTCCCATTTTGTTTGACTAATTCCTTTTTTTTTTTTTTTTAAGATTTTATTTATTTATTTAACAGAGAGAGACAGCCAGCGAGAGAGGGAACACAAGCAGGGGGAGTGGGAGAGGAAGAAGCAGGCTCCCAGCAGAGGAGCCTGATGTGGGGCTCGATCCCATAACGCCGGGATCACGCCCTGAGCCGGAGGCAGACGCTTAACGACTGAGCCACCCAGGCGCCCCTGTTTGACGAATTCCTAATAATGCCTCAGGTTCAGTTAAAATTTCATTCGGGCAAAGAAGCCTTCTCTGACCCCTGGCTTAGTTTAGAATCCCCTCTATCTTCCCTTTGTACCACTCCATCACACATCTTTGGTAACCTGTAGTTTCTATGAGCACAGGGAATGTGTTTCATTTACCATTCTACTCTCTACTTTTATTTGTTAGAATTACCCACAGAAAGTAACACAGGTGGCCTACTGGGTAGCATATACAAACTGTTCTTCTTGGACAAAAAACAAAATCTGGCTCACTTCAAAAGTTACCTTCTACAAAGGCAGAAGAGCTAAGCGATAGGTAATCACCTTGAGTGATAATGCCCCAAACTGTAATCTATTTCAGAAATCAATGCCATTTTCTATAATGAGCTTTATATTATGCATTTTACAACCTTAAAGTATAATTAAATTTAAATAAAAAATACAGGTAGTGTCCTAAGTTGTCTTACTCTTTTCTGCTCCTTTTGGGAAATAACTGCTTTCTGTGAATCATCCCTCAAATTTCTTTACATCTTAACATTCAACTAATGGTATACATTCATTAAATCCTGAATTGGGCAGACTTTCCTGGCAAGGAAAGATCTTACCAGAAAAAAAAAACGAAAAGTACAAAAATTTTAAAAAATTTAAAAAATTTCCTTCATTTTGAGAAAGAAGTATGAGTTTCCTTAATTAATATAGAATCTGATTACTTACTATTTCTAAAGTACTACTGTAATAATAAAAATACTTCTGATATAAAAAAAAAAAGAATGACCTTAAAATACTCTATCACTGAAAAACAGCCTGAGGTATGTACAGTCTACCGCAGAACTTCTTTAACTAGGATCAGGACCAGAAGGAGTCCCAACGATGCTCAGTGTGATGTTTACCAAAGCAATTAACTGCTCTTTTAATACTCTCAAAATAACATTGTTCACCTATTTTCTTGAGTTTTAGTTAATCTCTTTGAATAAAGGATTTGAAAAGAGAAAAAAGCAGGAGTCAAATTATAATAGATAATTCATTTTTTCATTAACTTATCTTCAAGAATTTATCACACAGTCTCATACTTTACTGAGGGGCCATTTTTATGTTAACAGCTGTAAAGATTCCAGTCAAAGGGTAGAATGGAAGAAACTAGTAGCAAATTAACTGCCCTCATTTAGGCTAGTCTTCTCAAGTTTAATTAATTCAAGGTAAAGCTTGTCCTTCTAAAAACAAGTACAATGTTTTTTTTAGAAATAAACTTTAGTTTTCACAAGTACTAAATTTCAAATGAATGAAGGCAAATAACATATTCGTTGAAATTCAGTTTATCAGTAAAGTGATGATGTTAGACTTGATCAGTGGTTGTTAACCAAATTTTTTGTTGCAAAGCCCTTCAAGAAGAGAATGAAAATTATGTACACTCTTCCCAGCAAAAACACACACATACAAAATTTTAGTATAATTTCAGACCCTTTAAAGCTCATCCAAAAATCACTGGGTAAAAAAGGAGCTACATTTTAAGGTATTTTGCAGCAGCTTTAAATTTTGGTTTCAGAAATAAGATTAAAGCCTTTAAACCAAAGGAAGTCAATCTTGAGAATAAAAGTGAAAACCCAAACACAATTCGTTAATTTACTCATTGCTGTTAAAGATATTAGATCACAAAGGCTGAACACCTTATCTATATATAGATGTAGGTGTTAATTTGACAAAATAATTCATACCTTAGACCTTAGAAGTTAGGCAAAGTAAGATTCTTACATAAACCTAGGATATTTCTAGACATGGAAATGTGCGATATTCACAGCTTTCAAATGACAATAAGTTGTCTCTTCCCACTCCCCTCCTTTCCAGGTTCAATTCCTTCTTAGAGTGAGGAAGAAAACTATTATATAATATAGGCTATATCTGAGATGTTTTAGGTGACTGTTTCAGGAAAAGAGTGATACTTTCAAATCCTTAAATGTCTTACCTAAAAATAATTTTTGGATCACTGCAAAAAAACAAAACAAAACAAAAAAAAATAAACAAACAAAAAAAAACAAAAACAAAAAACCTTACCTGTAATTCTTGTTCTCTGAAGGAAATGCAGTAATTATAAACATATCCACACTCTTGGGTACATTCTCCTAAGCATGAATGGATTTGGAATGCGCCATAGCTTAGACTGAACTGCTGAACTGCCCAACCGCACTGGCGGCTGAATCTACCTGCCTGGCTGGTAATGAAGCAGACCTGACAGCTGAAGTCATTCCCCTAGTGAAGGCAAGTGTTCCCCTTGAAAGGGAGTGTGGAGCTGGTGTAATTACTGTCCTTAGAGAACACGAATTATAAATGGTCTCTTTTTTAGAAGTTAAGAGGGATAGATCTACTACTAAAGAAATTGTTACATATTTCAAAACGGTGCTAAAACTTGAACATTAAAAATGATTAAAAATACGAATGGAAAGCTGTTCTTCTGGAAAAGAAGCCCTCAGAATATATGAGAGAACTGGTTTAAGCACTCACTGGGTGTCGACTGGGTCAGAGTCCAATGATCAACACCAGAGCACAGAATTACAAGTACTTAAATACTTGCCATGTAAAGTAAGCCCTACCCTGGCATTTAGCAACCTAATATTTTATGTTAATGCTTGCCAACTTGAGACGATGTGACAGGTGCAGTGGTAACCGATGGTAGGAAAATAACTTGAAATAGCCAAGACCCTGAAAACTGCCGAGACTGTCACCAAGGGTGAAATGTTTTTCATAAGATATGATACTAGTAATATGCTCTTAGACAATTTCTATTTTATAAACTCAAGTAACTAATCATGCAAGTCATAAAATTTCAAAACCTTACAGCTTAATGTATTTAGATTTAAAATATTTAAATTTGTAAGGATTGAGTCTCTGTGATATAAGCCCATCTCCTGTCTTAAACATCTTAGGGAATTAGGAAGAAATGGGCTATAGGTAGTTTCTGGTTTGCATACTGATTTTTTTGAGGGGGGTATCAAAATCCTCTGCAAAGGAGGAGATTCTCTATCCTCTAGTCCTACAAGTACCTAGGAAGCCTGATGATGTCTTCCACTCAGTTAAACTAGGGTAGGAATGCCATATAAAATACAGGACACCCAGTTAAATCTGTACTTCAAATAAACAATTTTTTTCTAAGTACATCCCAAGTATAGTATGAGTCACAATTACACTAAACAATTACTTGTTATTTATTTGAAATTCAAATTAAACTGGGCATCCTGTTTTGTTTTTGTTCTTGATTTTCTGTGTTCTGTTAAATCTGGAAACTCTAAACCAGGGCATCTTACAGAGTTACCCAGTGGAATTCACCATGGAGGAGGCTAAAACGGGAGCTCCACTCTTGGTGTAGATCTGCACGGTCTAATACAGCAGCTACTGCTACGTGTGGCCATTGAGCACTTGAAATGTGGCTACTTCAGCACAAAATATTCTCTAAGTGTAAAATACACTTCGGACTTTGAGTATTTCACTGAATAAAATAAAACATCTCATAAATTTTTATACCGATGCATGTTAGATACTAGGTTAATTTAAATGTAATTAAAATTAAATTTGCCTGTTTCTTTTTACTTTTTTAATGTGATTACAAACTAATCTTAAAATTACATATGTAGCTTGCATTTGTGGCTTGTATTATATTTTTACCGAACAGTGCTGATCTAGATGGCTCCAAGGAGAGGGCTGGGCCAGAATTTCCTTGTTCCTTCTCTAAAAAATCAGTACTGGTAAAATAGGGCTGCCTCTCTCACGTTCCTTTAGCATTTAGAGTACATGGGGAGCATGATCATACCAAAGAAACTAAATTTCTAGTAGGGACTGTTTCCATGGTTTAGCTGTGACTCTTTAAAAACAAAAACAAAACATGACATCTAACTACTAGTGAAAGACAAATCAGAAACCTGATCTTTGACAAATAATTCTTACATAATTCAAAAGAAGAAATAAATATTATGGTGTGTATGTGTGTATGATTAAGTATATATATGTATACATAAAAATAAAATCTCCCCAGATCCTAGTTCCAATTCCAAGAGTTGAATTCCTTAGTGCCAATATGTTGGGTTTTCACTCCTATATAGCATCAAAATCAAAGAACAATAGTTTATTTTACTGCTAATATGAATGGAGGTGATAGAAGTTATTAATAAGAATTGTTAAAAAAAGATCTTATTTTTCATACTCTAGATACAGAAGGCAAGATCTCAGTGGTCCCCATTTTATATATTCATGCTACATGAATGATTTGAAATTAGAACACTAGTTCTAATATGTTGAAATAAAACTTTCTTTTTACAAAATATAGTGCCAATACTACTGTAAGACAGAGCTCTTTTTAAAAAGATGGGGGTGGTTTTTTGATTAAAAAATTTAGCTATAATAACACTTTAGTTACCAAATAATAATCTATTTAGTTTTTCTTATATCCCACCTTACATTTTCAGTTGCTTTGACTTTTCGTTCAAATTTTTTTCTCAACTGGCTCAGAGTTAATACATTCATCTTTTCTGTCCCATGCTCTTATAAAGGTTAAAAATATTTAACATGCTCTCACAAATAAAAATTCAAAAGAATTATATAGAGAGATTAACTCCAAATACTTGGTAGTATATATGTCTTCATTATATAACCTGTATCATATCTACTTTGAAGAGTTAAATCTTTTAAAGTTGCCTACAGTTACAATAAGCAAGATTAGTTCTAATTCCTCAACTATTTTCATAAAAACCAGCAACCTGGTTCTCAAGGTTTTTTCGAAAAAGGTCTCAGCTGCATTTTTTCCCATTCTAACAGCAAATACAAAGGGTTTTTTTCCTCCTCAGTATCTTTTATTATACGGATATAGGAAGAACAAGTATTTTGAAAAGACAATAAAATTTATCATTCACCAAAGACAGGACTACCAGACAAAAACCAGCAGATTTCTCCCAAATTTAATGCTTCATGAATAGTTCATGTCTTTTAGAACTAAAGTTTCCAAGATCACTTTAAGAGCTTAAAAAAAAAAAAAAGATGAATGAAACTAGATGTGGACCAATTAATTTCTTCACCAGCACTTTAAATCCTCATTGTCAATACCATAGTATCCTGGTGACTATAGCGTGAATATTTTGTTAGACATTTAGTCTCTTAGGGCAGTTCAAATTATTCTTATTTAATGCTAACCTACTTTTAATCTTAACATTTTCAAAATCAACATGTTCCTGTTCTTATTCATAGTCAATGAATGCTTTTCAAATGACAATTTAATTTAGGATTGGTCTTTCTGGGAGGTGTCAATACATTGTACAATAGAACAAGAAGGTTTTCTGATATTAGAGTTTAGAAGTAAAGGTGAGACATTATTTATCCTTTATGAGGTTTCCCTCATGGAACCAGCAATATGTATTTCTTCATTTCCTAAAGATAGGAAAAAGCTATAAGATAGGAAAAAAACTGCTCATTTTAAGTAATTCTTTTTCAATTAGGATCTTACATAAGCAATTTTATGACCATATTGCTTCCATACTTTCTGAAGCTTAATACAGATTTAAAAAAATGGTTTAAGGGACTTTCTCTGAAATAAAGGTAAGAGACAGCTTCAAAAAGATAATAAAAAGCAACTCTTCAGAGTGGTTTATATCATTTTAAGCTATTAAGTCACTGGACTCCTTAAAGCACTGTCACTACCTTCAAAATTCCTGAATGTAAATCTCAAGACATCCAAGAAGAGTTCTTGATGAGGGATCAACCACAGCAGTTATTAAACTGATTTAAATGCAGGCTGAACTGAAAGACAAGTTTTACTATAATTGGGAATTTTTAGAAAAACAAAACAAAACAAAAAAACACCCATACATCTCTAGGACATGCTTCACTTCTAAACAAGGAAAACCATCTCTTGATGAATGTGTATGATGTCTTGCCCACAAGTGGCTGCCTAGGCCATCCTCCTATGAGGAAATCTGATGGCCTTGAACCCTCAATGGAGCATTCCAAAACCAGACCTGCATTAGGAGCTTGGGCCCATGAGTGTGCACTCACTACACAGTGCTTACCTTTAGAGAACAAGGTGGTTGACACAAACTGATCAAGTTCTCACACCCCACACCTCCAAGAACACTGAAAAAGATCTGCAGATCTTTCTTGGTGCAGGAGGGACCTCTTTTTAATCTTCTTGTGGTGGAAGTTAAAGATTTTCCTGAAGGAGGAGAGAAGAGTAAAATATTATACTGAGATCATACCCATCTGGTTCAAGTTTATCTACCTATATTACAAAAAGTAGGTTCTGAAAAAAGAAATTAGATAAAATCATGAGTATTCCAAAACCACATTCTCTTCTTTCAAAAAAAGAGTATCTTCCCTAAAGAATATTACATGCTCCAAACATTACTGCTTAACCCCAAAACGTTATGTGGCTAGTTTAACTTCTACCCCGGCACTGAATTATCAGTTGGGAAGTTGAGAAAAATACAGAGAAATCCTGGCCAAATAATCATCCTTATAAATTCCATTAGAAAAATCAGTAAAGCTAAATTCATTGAAGAACAATGAGTCAGACTCATTGAGCTAGAAGAAGTTTTGGGCTTCTTCTGTACCTCTGTATTCCCAAATAACAACATGATGCATTTCCTGACAACAGAAAACTAGCCCTCTGACTGTGTTAAATGCCACAGAATCATATATGAAGCAATCCACTAGAATATAAGCTTCCAGAGGAAAAGGGTTTTGGCGTTTTTATTTTTTAACACTGATTATCTGAAGAGCCTTAAATAGTTCCTAAAACATAGTAAGCACTAAAAAAATTTGAATAGAAAGAATATTAACCCGGTAGTCAATATTCTCAAGGTCAAAACTTGCATAAATAAAACAATTAGAAGACTACAAATACTATGAAGAGTCTGAAGCATTTTATGTAAAAATAATATTGGCAATATAAACCTCTAATTACATATTTAGAATATCATGTTTTTAAAATGCTGTACCTTAACATATTTACGAGAAAATGCTATAAATCTATTATTACAACCCAAATCCTAAAAAGAAATGGAATACTTTGTTCAGATCAGGAAATCATACACTGTATCTTAAAAATAATATTACCAAATATCAAATAAAATAAGGTTAATATAGATAAGAAGTAACACGCTTTCTTAATACATTAGTATTATTTTTCATCTTTTGAAGATACTATACTACATAAACCAGGTGATAAAATGACTATAATTCTGCCTAAGTAAAGCAAATCATAATATTAAAGTAAAATCATAAGATGCCATTCTATCAGTATGATATTTATAACTATCTTAAATAAATATGTACAGTTTGTTCAATCTCAAAAAACACAAAATTTAAACAAGAAATGCTGAACACTATTCATTTATTTCTTTTTCTGTAACTTATAGACTGTTACTAAAAACAGACTGATTTCCTTCAGGTGTTTTCTAACCCTATTCAAATTTGATAAACTAGGGAGAAAAAGAAGAAATGCTAAAATCAGTAACAGATTAATCAATCATACTGATGAAGGACTGAATATGTATATGTTTTTTAATCCGAAATGCAAGGTCACTAAAATCAGAAGAAAGAACTATTATAGTAGGTACTTGCTTCCGTTTGACCCCAATTCCACAGCCCATATGGGGCATTTCATTTCAGGGAATAGGCAGTCATTTAATGTAGAGCCAAAACCACAATAAGAAAACAGGTAATAACTACGATTATGCTTACCCTGTATCATTAAAACAATGCTTTAGCTGACAGATTATACCTTAATTATAGTAGTAAAAAGCTTTCCCAATTTCACAAATAATTCAAGTGAATATCTTGTGTTAGGGAATCAATCAAGCTTAATTGTGAAAAGAGGAAATCTTAAAACAAAATGTGAGAAGCTCACTTAGTCTAAAACAATTTTCTCATTTGGGACACTTTGCAAGCCTCTGAAACTAACTTTGTAGGGAAGAGATGAAAAGAGTTACAAACTAAATGTAACCAATATGCCAAAAGGAGCTTAGAAGGGGTAAAGGAAAACACGAAATTGGAAATTTTGCTAAAAAGAAAAGATTCTGCTAGCTGGTTGAATCCCCACCATCCCCAGGAGGAAAACAGGACACTCAAAATAGAGGCACTGACTAGGAGGAACTCTTTTAAAATCCTTATTCACAAAGTTGAAGAATGAATCTTTTGTCTTATTTCTACTAGCAGGAGGGATGAAGTCTAAGTTTATCACATTCAGAGATTTAGTGTTCAATTTTTAATTTCAGTTGCAAATATATTTAAGCTATACTAACAACTAAGTTCCTTGCAAAATTGCCCTGAGCCGACTTTCTCTTTTTCATCTTGACCAATGTTTCTCATACAGTCTATAGTAAAGAACTGGTTTTTTTTTTAATTTTTTTTTCAAATTTATACCAAATTCTAGTTAGTTAACCTTTAATATTGATTTCAGAAGTAGAATTTAGTGATTCATCAGTTGCATACAACACCTAGTGCTCATCACAAGTGCCCTCCTTAGTACCCATCACCCATTTATCCCATCCCCCACCCACCTCCCCTCCAGCAATCCTTAGTTTGTTCTCTCTCGTTGAGTCTCTATGGTTTGCTTCCCTCTCTTCTTCTTTCCCTTCCCCTTTGTTCTTCTTTTTTGTTTTTTGAATTCCACATATGAGGGAAATCACATGGTATTTGCAGTAAAGAACTGTTTTTATTCCCACTGGGGACCCCTACACATGGACTACTATTGCTCCTAACACTCAGCTCATACTACATAGAACTCTACAGGCAGCTTCATTAATAACTAGTTCAGGTCAGTGAGATAAGACAGGTGATGTGCTTGGATGACAGACAACTATCATACTGCTATAAAACTTTCTAAACAGGTATGAAATCGAGAGTAAGCATTTAGTTAGGGACTGGTATAACCAGCACTAGTTTGCAGCTCATACTTTATGAGAGCTGATCTAAGTTGCAAGTATAGGGTCTGATGATACTGTTCCTTATACTTTTTCACTAAATCCACTTTCCAGTTTTAATTCACTTGTGCTCTTAGAAATTGACTAATAAATAATCAATGACTTGTTGCAGTACATTCCTTCTATCAGTTCTGTAGAACTATACGATAGAATTTTTTGCAATGGTAGAAATGTTCTATACTCTTTTCTGTCTAAATGATAAACATTAGCTATTGTGCTATTGAGTACTTGAAATGTGGCTAGTGTGACTGAGGAATGGAGTTTTTAATTTAACTTAATTTAATTTAAATGAAAATTGCCACATCAGGCTAGTGGCTACCACACTGAGTAGCACAGTGCTGGAATACTGTATTATTTTTACCTGATCCTTTAATCAGAATTTTTAAAAAATCCCATTTCCTTCAATCGTAACACAGATATTTTAATTGTGAATATCACAGATATTTACATACTTGTAATCATGTCATATAAACTTACTAATTTATTTTCACCTAACATTTCTGCATATTTCTAGAACTGCACTGTTGAATACCATGGCCACTAGCCCTACGTGAGTATTTCAGTATAAATAATGTTAAATAAAATCTAAAATTCAGTTCCTCAGTTGCCCTAGCCACATTTCATGTGTTCAGTAGCTACATGTGGCTAATGGATAGCATTACCGGAAGGTGCAAATTATAGGACTTTTCATCAACATGGAAAGTTCTATTGGACAATTGTTCTAGAGTCTTCAAAAATAATTAAAGACAACATCATATTTTACATTGATGTTCTATAATTAGTCTCTAAGCTTTTTTCTATATTTATGACTTATAATTGGCACAGTATTTATTTCCTAAATTCCTATGAGTGAGATATCTGAGCATTATTGTGACTCTCAGCATATACTCCTGGTATTACCTTCCAAAAGAGTTTGGCATCACTGTTTATCTTGCCAATATTAGATTTCTTTTTAAAGAATTTAATTCCTTCAATACAATGACAAAACTGTGCAAAGTCATTTTACTTGTAACTTTGTGATGAGTCTAAGGTTGGAATTTTTTCTTTGTATTTATTATTCCTATTTATTTTCATATTCTTAATCTGTCATATTTTTTCTCATTTATATATTAGGATCTTGATGTCTAAATTAGCATAGTCTGCAATACTATAAAATTGTTAAAGCTATTATCATTTTCTTTGTAACTACTGAGGCAGAGATTTCCTACAATCTCCTGTGATCCTTTTAATTATAATATTTCAGTCGAACAATTTTGCAAAATATCCAAGTACATCTTTACACCTTGGTGAGTTACACTAATGCATCAATATGAGATGTAAAGGTATGTTCTATGCTTTTTCTTTTAAATTCCTATGGTTGTATAAAGTATGGATGAAAATTTTTTTTGTCTGATCAGTTTTGCAGTTACACCACTGAAGACTACTATTTAATACTACTGAGTAAATATCCTCTTAGTGGTCTCTCCTATATGAAAGAATACTGTATCATATATTCAGTTGTTATATGTAGATGCAACTCATTTTGGGTTCCTAATAATGCTGCAGTGATCCATGTTTTACAAAACGGAAAAAAGGTTTAATCTTCAGAATTCCCCTTAAGAAAGCAACTGTATTAATTTAGAAAAGTGTATGAGTAGAAGGAGGGCATGGATGTGGACAGTAGTTTTGCTCAAGACCAAAGAAAAAAATCTCCTGGTTCTGTCACCTACTCAAGAGTTTCTAAACTCACGAACTGTTAAATAAGTTCTGGAAACTAGTTAAAAAGGAGCTGATTTCACTTCTGTATTGGCACTGGAAGAAATCAGGGTGGCATGTAAGCAGAAGCAAGAAACAGGAGGTGCATTAATCAGGCACAGAAATCTCATCCTGTAAATCACAGGATGAAGGGCATTTCTCTTACGTTCACTGACCAGGAAGTCAGGGTCAAGAAAAGTTTATATTTAAATCGCCAAGGGGCAGGGAGGTCTCTTCTAGTATCTGCAAGGCATATCTATTCCTGCATCACGCCACTGTTTTAGACACTGTTGCTTTAAAAGGTTTCTGATACATAGTAAGGGTGAGACTTCCCCTCATTGTAGAATCACTATAAAATAAATCACTTAGGGGGGCGCCTGGGTGGCACAGTTGGTTAAGCTTCTGACTCTTGATTTCAGCTCAGGTCGTGATCTCAGGGTGCTGAGGTCAAGCCCCAAGCCCCGTGTGGGGCTCAGTGGGTAGTGTGCTGGAGATTCTCTTCTCTCCCTCTCTTTCTGCCTCCCGTTTGTGCTCTCTAAATAAGTAAATAAATCTTTAAAAAAAATTAAATCACTAGGAATTTTGAGTGTTAAAAGTGAACCCAGAAATCTGTAAATTACTTATAGACAATTTGCCAATATTCTCATGATTCAGAAAGTTTCTCTCCATTTATTTGATCTCAAAATATTTTCAAATATGTTAACAGTTTCTTTCTAAAGGTCTAACATCTTTCTCAAGTTTATTTCTAAGTATTATATTTTGATTTGTTTATTAATTTTTTATTATTCATAAATGGTTTTAAAGCTGACTGCCATAAGGGGCACCTGGGTGGCTCAGTCATTAAGCATCTGCCTTCGGCTCAGGGCGTGATCCCAGAGTCCTGGGATCAAGCCCCGCATTGGGCTCCCTGTTCTGCTGGGAGCCTGCTTCTTCCTCTCCCATTCCCCCTGCCTGTGTTTCCTCTTTCGCTGGCTGTCTCTCTGTCAAATAAATAAATAAAATCTTTTAAAAAAGTAAATAAAAAAAAATAAAGCTGACTGCCATAGATTTTACTAATCGATCATGTCATCTAAAAATGAAATATTTTGGTTTTATTTCTTCTTCAGGTTTTGCCCATTGACAGTGTTAAAGAAAAATGTAGTTAGTGGTGGTTACTGAATAAACTAATAAAAATGGTGATTGTTTCATTCTTGAATTTATGATTATAGCAATATAAAATCACCCCCACCTACGCTACTACTCTAAGTGATACTGTTTAGCTTGCTGACTTAATGAAGCTTCCTATTCCTTGAAGCTCAACTTATCATCCACGACTTACCACAAAGCAATACATCTGACCAAGGAAAACCAGGAAAAGGTCCCCAATCCTAATCTGAACAAAATTGAATATGTTGACTATACAAAGTTATTCTAATACTGACAATGTTAATGAAAATCACATAAGAAATGCTTTTATTCTATAAAAATCCTACAATTACATGGGTACTTAAGTGCTATGTCCTCCTTCTATCTAAAGTTACTCTTGGATATTAAACTAGGCATTTAAGAGATACCAAAATCACCAGGTTTCTTTCTAGGATGAACTATGTCAGGGAAATCCAAAAGCTATAGTTTATGAGAGAAATTTTTTCTTTATAGAATTTCTTCTTCATAGAATCTCTTCTTTATAGAGAAATGTCTTCTTTATTTCCACTAATAAATGTGAAAGGGGTAGGAGATTAAAAATTTATTATCTTGCAAACCCTAATGATAGAATTGATTCGGAGAACAATCAGCAAGAGATGAAACAATGAAAGGAGAGGTTGATGGAAACCTCTCATTGCGGAGGCTGGACTGTCACCAGGACAAATTCAGCACCACTAAGAGCATAACAAGTAGACATTAAATGCTCCCTGATATGATGCAGTACGAAGGAGAAGTCCCATGTATAAAGTATTCCTGTCCACCCTACCCCCTCACCAAAATAAAAGCTGAACCTGAATCTAATTAAGTATTTTGAACTAACTCCTCATTTGCAGGCAGTTTGGAAGTTAGAGAAATAAGTTAACTGGGGAAGCTGACCAAAAAATCCAGAATGGGAATATTACATGGGAGAGCTCATTCAGTTTCTTTAATAAGTCATGAACAGGAAGGAAAGAAAGAGGAAGAGAAGAAGGAGAGAAAGAAAGATGTGAGGGAGGTAAAGGAGGTAAGGAGGTAAACAGAGGGGAAGAAAGACATTTTAATTGTTAGGACCTACCAACCAAATGCTGTATGGATCTTGTGTGCAATCCGCATGAGCAGCCCAAATGGTACATGACATTTTTGAATCAAAAGTGGAGGAAACTGAATAGGGAGATAATGTCAGGTGATAAATAATCACTGTTAATTTTATTTGATGTCAGAAAGTTGTTCTGTTTATAGAAGAAAAATGTCTTCAAGATAAAAAGAAATGCATACTGAAGAATGCAGGAGTAAAGAGTTAAAATATGGGGTCTGCTTTAAAATAGTTAAAAAAGGAGCAAGTGGATGAAACAAATGTGGCAAAATTTGGCTAATTGTTAAATATGGGCCATAGGCAGAGTACATTTTATTACGCTAGTCTCTCTTCTTTTGTATATGTTTGAAATTTTTTATATTAAGTTTTAAAAATCCAGGCCCTAGAAACATCACCTAATAAGCCAAATACATTCTAGTGAAAGTAAAAATGGAACTGTTATTTACTGCCCTCTACATACCAAACATTCACAATCTATACAAAGCAAGAATGCAAAAGATAGGACGGACTGCCCTGCGACTGGCAAAAGACAGGCCTGCATTTTAAAAGATTCATTTTAAAATCAATTTTTCCCATTTGCCTTTCTGCAAAACCTCCACCTGTGTCATCCAAACCTTTCTCCTTTCCTTGGCATCTCAAATTACCTACTTGAGCCCTCCTCCACTTCCTCTCAGCCAGAATTCTCCAAAACAGCCTACACCTGTTCTAGTCATTGTCTAGGTCTTCATCTACCCTTAAACCTCATGCCCCCACCGCTCCACTGAATCATCAAATGGTCTTCCAGCTGTAAAATGCAATGAATGCTTTCTAGACTTTGCCTTACATGGCCTACAAACCACTCTGAACACTAGCTGTGTGACCTTGGGAAAGTCACTCAGTCTCCCTGAACCCGTTTCCTCATCAGTAAAAGAGAGATCATAGCATATTTCTGACAGAATTGCTGAGAGATTCAATGAAATAACACGTAAAGAAAAAAGAATCCACTGTTAAACACAAAAGGCATTCAACCAAGACTAAGTTCTAACTCAATGAATTTGTTTTCCTGGGTTCCTCACAACCAGGAAGGTTTTGCTTTGGCTAATACTAGCATTCTGGTCTCTAGAAAGGGTCATTTTCTAGGCAGTTCATTTAGTCATTAAAAAAAAAAAATTCTGTCATTTGTAATTTTTAAAATAATTCATAGTAGATGGTATTGCAACAGTGCTGTATGGTGACAGAGGGTAGCTACACTTGAATTGAGCATAGCATAGCATAAACTTGTTGAATCACCACGTTGGACACTTGAAACTAATGTTAACACTGCACATGAACTTAACTAAAAAAAAAAACAATTAAAATTAAATTAGACTTGCTTATATTGTTACTGTGTATATAAACATCTATACAGAAAATTTTTAATTCTAGTCCAACAATACTTCAGGAAACAAAATTTCAGAAAAGTAAAATAATTTGTATCCTCAAAACAAACAAAAGATATTACAGCTTGTAGGGCACATTGAATCAATGCAAGGTAAATTATTTTATTTTGATATCTTCCTACCTCCTTCAAATCTCAATAACCTCACGCTGTTGCCACCTTATATTTAATGGTACATATTAGTTGGGTCACATTTTCAAAAACTGTTCCAATATTCAAAGGATCCCTTCTTTAGCCAATTGATATTCCCTTCTCTGAATGAGACTGACTGGTCTCAGCTAAGTAACAGGAGGCAGTATGTTATAGCCTCACTCTGCTAAGTATAAAAGCATAATATTTTACATTTAGTGAGTAGATACTCGGGTAATTCAAGTGAATGACAGATAAAAGTCGAACATCCATAGGGCTATTTGGATTTATATGGTTCTCTTAAAAATTTAAATGAATTTCTAACGGGTAAAGTATGTGGCAGAAATACATTTAAACCTGAAAGACTTGCACGAGCCCTTCACGCACAGTGCCATGCGCCGCCATCAAAGAGCAGCAGTCATCAGGTACTCTTCCCCTCATAAAAAGGATTCTACGGCCTAAGGTGGCACTGTCTACTTGTCATCTTATTTTCAGAGCAAATAGGTTATTTTTGCTGGATCTTGACTTCATTTTTACTGTAATAATGACTGTTTAATGAAGTATATGAATTTTTTCCCACACAACACTAAAGTAAATCCTCCAAGAAAATTTTTTTTCTGTGAATTTTATTTTCTTATAAATTTTAGTCTTCTTTCATATGATTGCTTCAATATTTCCTCCAAATAACTCATAAATTTAAATGTTATTCTTGTCCAAAAAATGTTTGCTTTCAATACCCTTGTAACATTTTAACATTTAAAATGTAGTAACAATATAGGTGTTCTTAAAACTATTAAGCTTAAAAAGGTATCAACTGTAATTCTTTGATTTTTTATACGAAAAATTATTCTAATTATGAGTATAGTAGCATATAGTAGTTCAATAAACATACTAAACAAGTTCTTATGGGTAGATTTTACATATATAACATTTTCCACCTGACACTCACCCGACTCAAAACCAGTCAGGGCACAGACCTCTCCAACACGAATAATGTGGTGCTTCAGTTAGCAACTCCCAACTAGTCTGCTCCTCCTTCGCAGCAGTGACTGATGTGCAAGTGAGTCAGCGAGATCACTTACTAAAGCAAGTGTGTGTGTGCATGTGTGTGTACACATAAATTATGCTTGTTTTATTTAATTTCCCTTAAAATGCTTTAGTCTTTTAAAGAATTAGTAAAATTAATCTGAGAATTCATGATGCTATAGGACTAGGGAAGTCTTAATCATGTTCCAAATAGTAGACTGGTAATGACTGACGTAGCTATTTAAAACTGGTTTATAAAAAGTGAGTCAATGGCATAAAAAAATAATTTGGTATCTACTGAAAATGTTTATTAGAAAAAACTGAATCAATTAACAAGGAAATCCAGTTTGAAATTAGGCAGACTAGGAGCACCTGGGTGGTTCAGTCAGTTAAGCATCTGCCTTCGGCTCAGCTCATGATCCCAGAGTCCCACATTGGGCTCCCTGCTCAGTGCGGAATCTGTGTCTCCCTTTCTCTCTCCCTCTGTGCTCTCCCTCTCTCTCAAATAAATAAAATCCTTTAAAAAATGAAATTAGGCAGACTAAAGAAATTTTACATTCCCCTTGTGAACTTTTGGAACAGTACATAATTTATATGAGAATATTTGAGAAGTCCTAAAATAATATGTGTAAAAATCAATAATGTATTTTCACGTGAAGGAATCATATAAAATATTTTACTACAGAATTCTTTACTCTGTATATTTGGACATTAAAAAACTTAATGAAGTCTTAGTTCTTTATTTCAATTTAGTGCCATAATTTAGGATAGATACATACATATGTGAACATATGGAGCCAACACACACACACACACACACACACACACACACACACACACACGTAACATATATAATGAGGAGACAGAGACGCTAAGATGGCCTCATCATTTTAATATGTTCTGTATCTAAGATCTCTCTGTTTATTAGTAGCAGAATAGGAACTAGACCTTAGATTTTCTGCTTCATGTCTAAGTATTCCTTCCATGGTCCTAGTCATCCTAGGGCCTAAAGAGAATGGTGGCATAATTCTTTTAGGCTATCATGACACTATTACTAGCAAGTGCTAGACAGCTAGTAAGTTTTCAATAAACACCTACTGACTGATCCTATTTAAACTCATTGTGGTCAAGGGAAACCACACTTGTACTATTCAAAGAATTTTCTCTCAGCATCTTACAACGAAAGAAATATTTCCACATTACAAATGAAAACAACTAGGTTATAAAATACTTTAAATTTGATTCAAATATTTAATCCGAAAACAATTCATTAGAGTACTTGCTTGCACTTATTATAATTAAATTGAATTAATCTACAAATATATAAATTCCCATTTTACATATGCAGACTTGAAAATGTCATGTTAAATCTTACCCTGAAATTGTTTTTCAACAAGAATTACTTAGACAAAATTATTTAACTCTTACAAACATTTTTCTAGGATATCAAACTAAAAGATACAGTGAATCTACATAAAAATATATTTTTTTACAAATTTAAAAAATAGTTTCACAAATTAAGTACAGAAGTAGTAATGTAATTTATGACTATTTTACGGCAGAAAATTTGTTTTCTAATATAAGCAAAGTAACAACTAGTGCTAAATATGTTAAGTTTATAAATGTTACAAATATATTATAAACCTATTATACGAAGAAATCCTTTGTTAAGATTTCTGTAGGAAAAAAAGTACTTAATATCAACATAGTCACTTCCTTCCCAAATTTACTCTAATCTGGTTTGGGCTTATCTTCCATGGGGTAAAAGTAAGATCTTTGTTACTTCCTTTCTTAGACAAGAAGCATCAGTTCCATGATGCTTGGGATGGACCGAGTCTTGGGTTTAATGCTGAAATAAACTTGGCCCTGGAGATGGCACTCTATGGAGGTCTTTAGGTGATTGCTATATTGCTGCTAAAGAGGGCCCAAAACTTGGGTGAGAATTTCACTGAGATTTTTTTTAGTAGTAAAAAAGATAACAGTTCATTGTAGCACAATACCTATATATTTAAAGCAACATTTTGAAACCACTTCAGTTGACCCAACTTCATGACTTACCCAAGACATTCTGACATGAGGAAATTATGTTATTGTTATTGCTGTTGTTAACTACAACAACATATGGGGCTCTTAAGCATTTCCTATGAGCCAGACACTGTTCTAGACATTTTATACACATCAAATAATTAATTTTTCTATAAGATATGTACTCTTATTATCCCCATTTTATGGATGAGGAAACTGAAGAGCAGAGGAGTTATACAACTTTAAATTGCAAAGCTTTTAAGTGTTAGAGGTATTACTCAAACCCAACCAGTGTGACTTCAGAGGGCAATTCCTTAACCACTACAACTTTGAAATTTTTCATGTAAAACTGCTTTAATAATTTTACTAAATGACCTGTATAATGTATAACATACATGAAGCATTATGAAGTTAATTATACTTATATTCACATTTCTTGGTGCTCATCTTTTCATAGTAGTTTCTTGTTTTAAATAGGCCATAGGAAAACCAAGACTACTTCAGTCTCTACTAATTTCTAAGACTGACTCCCAAAGACTTTTAGTCCCATTTTTATGTCAAAATGGAGAACTTCATTTTCTGAAGAAAGTAAGCTGATGAAATGATTAGCATACTAGAGATCAATTCTCAAGGTATCCTTAAGAAAGTACTGCTTTGTTTTTATAATGTCACAGTTTGTAATAATGATTATTGTAATTATTTGTTTAATGTCTCTCTTCCCTGACAGACTATATACTGGAGACTCACACCAGTCTCATTCATGACTATGCCTCCAGTGCACAGTGCCCTGACTGACATAAAGCACACTGTAAGAATTTGTAGAATAAATGAATTGGATTTGTTCTTTTATATCTTAAGTTTCTTTAGTAAAGATCCCACCATGAATAGTAGCATAACATTCCCAGTGACATCCGTTTCATATAGTATTTTATATACTTATTATACGACTATATTAATTTTTAAGGGGCCACAAATTTCCTCCAAACAATCCTTATGATTTATATCAGCAAGAATTCCTTCTTTATACATTTCTGTCATAGATTCTTAAAAGAATCGATTCTAGAAGGCACTCCATTTTATTTTCCACATTTAAAAGATTCTTCCTTATATATTGAACTGAAAATGTTATTTTCCTTCCAAACACTAACTTTTATTAAAATTCTCCTTTCTCAAACTTCCAATTTGACACCTTCATTAGTGACCATTTCTTCTGTCAGTAGTAGCCCCAAAATTCCAAACAGAAGTCATTATATTCCAACATATGCACCCAATCAGATAACGCATTGTTATATTTAAGTTATAGAATTAAAAACTGATAACCTCTGGTAGACCTTTGTTTGCTGAGAAACAAGGGTTATTTTTCATTCATTTCAGTCATAGAAATGTTATGTCTCATCTTCCATCTGTGATGCTTACATATATACATTTTAAAAATATCTTTGTGTGGCTAACGCTCAATTCTCCAGCTGACATCACAGACCAATCAAAGTGAACACTGCACAGAAGCAAAAGAGCTGTCAAAAAAAAAAAAAAAAAAAAGGAATGTCATGGGGATTGAAAGGCATGTTACCCAGCAAGGAACATCTCCCTCGAGACACTCCTGGGAGGTGTGGAAAGGACATCTTCCTTCCAGCATTGACAAGGAGACCTGCCTGGGTATTTGACCTAAGAACTTCAAATCAGAATACTGAGACTGGTGACCTTCTTTTGAGTATATCCAGGAAAAACTAAATTTAGACGTCACTGTAGAGATGAAATTCAATATAATTTTAAGTTAAAAATTAATGGACTTAATTTTGATTTTGCTGTTTGAAAAAGACATTTCTGTAATATTTTAAATAGCTTACATATTTTAGTAGTAAGTTAGGGGAAGATCATTTCTGTTGTAAAACTAAGCTTTTCAAATTTTAGTTGCATACTAGACTGTATGCTCTGATTCAATTTGTTTGTACTATCAGATGAATAGAAAAAAGCTAGTCTTCAATGAGAGTTTTTAAAAATGTTGACAGATTGAACATATAAAACAATTTTATAATTCTTCAAACATCATTAGTGTCTTTCCCTTTGATGAGATTCTATGTGTCCTACAGAGAAAGTTTAAACTAAATTTAGGCCTCCAAATGTTGTCCCATTTTATTTTCAAACTTTTAATAAATATGTATGTTAGAATATAAAAAAGAAACATAAATTTTACATTCTTCTCTTTCAAAAAGGGATAAAAGTTGATTAAGTAAATCATACTGCCATTAAGAAATGCCTACATGTCATAACTCAATGACGTAAAAGGAGTGATAAATAAATCCCTGTAATAGGTTGATAACAGAATGGAACAGTTGCTAAGAGAGGAGAGCAGTTATTTTATGGTTGACATCCTTTAATTAACTTAAATTCAGCTGAAGAAATCAGGGTCCTCATTCATTGCATTCAATCCTGAAATGTTAAAGCATCCTCTAAGAATTCACTCCTGTAAGTGAAATTCTTACATAAGAATGCTACTTTGATTAAATTTGTTGTAAATTCTTCAGAAATCTAATAAAATAGCAGCATAAAATTTTTTTCTCCCCAGTTAAAATTTAGTCTTTCTGCATACCTTGCTTAGAAGATACTCAAATAGAATTATAAATTTTAAAAGTTAAAAAAACAGATTATCAATTCACCTTAAGAAATGAACGTGTGGGTTCTGTGCTTTATTTACACACGCACCACATTGCTTCTATGCTCATCGCCACTTCTGCCTTCCCATGGTACCGGTTCCAATTGCAATTTTACATTTGTCTGTGTAATTTTTTCTCCACTGTAATTACTAACTACAATGGAAGTTCAAGAGCAGTTAGGAAGTACCTCTGTTCTTAACGGTGCCATTTTATCCTCAGCACATAGCTGAATGGATGACACATAACAGACAATCTATAAAAACTGGAATTACGAGGTAGATGGATTGAAGGACAGATGTTGCCATCTAGAGTACTTAGTTCACTGTCAATGTTTGAATGCTTACATAATGACAGATGCTGTGCTAGGTGCTTGCCACATATGCAATTCCTGATATGGTTATTACTAAGCTCTAGAAAATAGTTAAAAACATGGTCACATTCAGTTACCATCATTTTGACATCTCTAATTGAGCAAGAAAAATTACTCAAACTATGTCAATCTCAAAAATTATAAGTTTGACAAGAATCACAATATATTATTAATATCTGAGTTTTATCACCCATTATCCAGTTATCACAAAGCTACTATGTCTATGAGGATACTAAAATAAGCTCTGATAAACAACAATTTTTTATTTCAACCTTTGTAAACTACTATTTCCACTCCTGTCCAAGTTAACATAACTAATCACAAATCTTATAGGACACAGATGTCCAAGTAAAGGGAATAAAGGAAGCAAATACAAAGAGAATAAAAATATGAGGTTTAAGGTCACTTGAAGCACGTAACTTAAATTATCTTCTCAATGCAAACCTGTGTACGGCAGGGGAGAGATGTCTGATTTTATCACCAAAATTTGATACCGTGCTATATTATGAATAGATATTCTACTTCATTTTAGCTATATAAACATCTAATCCTGATCATTTAATATTTTCCACAGAGATATAGTACCAATGATACAGTTTTTAAGACCTAATGCTAAAGTGGATTTCATTACATGAAATATTTTTTCTCTCCCCTGCCCCCCAATCATTTTAGTGAAAAACAAAACAGAGATCAACAGGCTATTCTTCTGCAAAACTTAGGACATTTACTTTAGTAAGAAGCCTCTATGAAACTAAAAAATTCAGTTTGGTATAAAATTGTTTTTTAAAAAAGTTAAGCTTCACTCAAGGAGTATTTATAATATGCTATTTTTTTTAAAGATAACTACAGAACTACAAAAAACCCGAATCTGTTAAATTATATGAATTATATAACTGATTTTTCATACTTTTAGTTAGTATTTTCTTATCAACATTGAGCATATAAAACATCTATAAAACCATTCTTTGCATTTATTACAAATGTAAGTCACAGACATAAATTCAAACATTTGTCCTAGATTTTTAAAGTTATAAAATTTTAATTCAAATAATAAATTGGTATGTTTTATACACACACATACACACACACATATTATAATTTAAATGAAAACTCTTACCATTGATTTTCTTTTGATAGTTAATCACTCCATTAGTTTTTTCTTGATAGGGCCTTCCTATGTCAAGCAGACAGCAGCCAAATCACAAAAGGACATTTGGATGCTCGCGTCTTCTGATGGGAGTTTTCGGCCAACTGCCAGTTGAGAATTTAAACTGAAACTAAATTACCCAAACTTTATTAAGTTGTTTCCACACCCACCAACTGATAATGAACAATGACTCTAAACTGGAAAATAGAGTGACTGATTTATCTCCTTTCAAGTAGTCATAATATTTGTTTAAGAAGAAATGCTAGGACGAAAGAAAGAAAAAACCCTCTAAAATTCTAATCTCTTCAGAGAACAGTTTTAAGTAAACTTCAATTTCTTTTAACAAAGCTCCCCCAATTATTTTGTAATCCAAATTAACACACAATAAAGATGGCATGTATTTAATGATATTATCTATAAATTATAGAGTCTCAAATTTAAATTCTGTCAAACACTGACTCCAACTTAAAACTAATTGTAATATTTGGAAACATTTTGATAGTATCATCTACATTTATAAAATATTTACTAAATCTTCAACTACTTGTAGTAGTACATACCATGAGAAATTAAAGGTTATACTGAAAAGACATGCCCTGCCTGCAAATATCATTCTTTGTATTGAGAAGACAAAAATCTATGGATACAAACTTCTAATTATAGTGCAAAAGCAACTCAGATCCTTTTTTGCACCAAATTTAGGCTCTTTCTCTCTCAATTATTATAGCTAATCTTTGTATAGCCTGTCAATCATATATGATTTCTGACCACTAAGCTTTATGATTGTTAAATTTTACAGTCTGTTTTGATGCTTCTCAAATATTAAGCATATTAAATTCCTATATGTTGTTAAGATATACTGTAGAGCTCCAATCATCTCTGCCCACTACAGATGTTGACCCATGTTAATACTTTTTAAATCTTTCACAATTTATGTATTTGGAAAATATACAGTAGAATAAAGCTAAAAGGAAAACATGAAAGGAATGGAAAACATGTCCTCTTCTTCTTGAAGTATCACATTTACCATTGATTAGAAGTTGTTGCTGAATGTCAGTAATCTAAAAGTAAGTGCACGTAACTAGATAATTATGTAATACTCACATTAGAATGCTGAACATAACATGTACCCGATTCCCATATATCCCATGTGCCCACTCTCTCCCCCGTACACATATCTGAGCGCATGTGTATGTGCACATGCACATCTAGCCAACCTACCCCCTGACAGTCTTTTTGCTACCAATAACCTGACACTAAAGTATTATTTAAGAGAGTATATAAGGTGGATAATCAATTTATGGTTAAAATCAAGAGAAATTGGCTTCAGAACAAAGTCCAGAGCTTAACTGCTATGTCTTTGAGTTAATCACACCAACCCCAATTTGATATCCTAGAAAAGGCTCATTCCATTTTATCCAATAATTTTAATCCAAAATCCTCAATAGTAATAACATTTATAAACTATTCAGTGACTAACAGAATTCTTTCCTGGGTGCTATGAGATACAAAGGAAGATTAAATTCCTTTCTCGGCAAGCTTATAACCTACAACTTAACATGGGGGTGGAGGGAGGAGAAAAACAGCTCATAAAGACATATAAATGGTTAGATTTCCAAGAAAGAAGCACACTGGAGCAGCTTAAATTGTTTGAAAAGGTTTGCCGTATGTGGGGCTGATCTGAGAAGACTTTATAACAAGAACATTTTTAAAGCAAAAAATATACAACCACTTTATTCTTATTTAGCCTGATGAAATCCACAAAGCAAAAATTAATTACAGAATACAACTATAGATGTAGTCATGTCCTTACTCTGGAAGAAGAGCAAAGATCTATTCTTTAGTCAAATGAAATTGCAGAACATTGGGTATATAAAAAAAAATTGTGTCTTCAGTATAAGAGAAAGAATTCTCAACTTGCTTATGTCACTCATCCTAATAATTCCAAACATTATGCCAGTAACTTAATTTTTAATACAAGATACATAATCCTGAAGATTACTATCAGATTGACAAAATCATGAATCAAAAAAAGCACACAATGATTTCCTTGGTGAGTAACATTACTGATAATGCACTTAACAAAACTAGTTTCATATTCCAGCAGTGATGAGCAGCAAGGGACCTGCCAATGTGTTTATGTGTTTGTATAGACCTGAAATATATTTTACTACTCTACTTTTAAGAATTTTTAGATTTTAACACTACCTCAATGTTTATAAACAAAGAAACAGTTCCAGTAATATGACATTATTTGTGCAAATTCACACAGGTAGTCAGCAGCAAACTCAAGACTCCTTAAGAACAAATTTTTTTTTAAATTATAATCAAGGAAAGAAACAGTTGTATCTCAGAAACAGATATAATTTTATTAGAAAGGTTTCAACTTTTTAACCTCCAAACTAAATCTTAAGCATTCAAATCATCAGCCCCAGCAAATGCAAAGAACCAATTCATAAAGTTAGGGAAACAAAGCTATATGATTAAATTAAACCCTCCTTATAAGCTTTAAGGCATACATTCAGTTTTATATCCAACTCTTACAGACTAAGAACACGGGTTTGAGGAATTTATACAATTGTATCAAATCTTTTTATAGAAAAGACTATTTCCTAGAATTTACCATGACATCACTTCTATTTTTCTTTCACTGGCACCCTATTTTATTCAGTTTTTCATAGGACTGTCTAGTAATTCAAGCATGCTACATGGATAGCACTAGAAATAAAATGTCTTATTTTGACTGCTTTAAGTGATATAACTAAACTCAATGATGTATAAACGGGCAGCAAGAGAGGTTCAGAATATTTGTAAATGGGAAATATAAAAGGAAATAATCAAAACACTTCTTAGATTTAGTTATTAGGATAAAAGTTGGCTACTAACTCACATGAGATTCATTGTCTATCCAGTCATAACTAATAAGATGTTTCTAGTGAAACAATGTTATTTTAGTTCAATTGGTCTCAAAAGTCAGAGTACTCATTAGGCAACACCTAAAATCACTCATCACTCACCAAAACTCTTTCAAACAGGCAATGATGCTAAACAGACTAATTTCACCCTACCACTACCACAAGGATCACAAGTCTGTACTTAGGAACAAATCTCAATATAAATAAGAAAGCTCATTTATTTCCTTTGGAAGTGAGAATCCTTGCTTTGTTACACCGAACTCACCTTAAATTTCACACATCATTCTTCAACATAAGAAAATTTTAAATCACATCTTTGATTCTCATTCAAACCCTGCCTCCAGCCCATCCACCATCCCACTCCACTCCCAGTCTTTTTAGGAAGTTTTTAATAGGCAATCTTGAGAATTTCATCATATTACACATACAGGTCTTTTCAATCAAGTTGTTCATACTACTGTGACACAGCTCCTTATACGTCTTTTTGTTTTTTTCCCCTCCCGTACTATCAAAACTCAGTGGCACTCGATGCATATTTAGGGCACTTATTAAGTACCTGATATCTTTATTATCTGATCTGTAAGTGTATTAACTAAAAGCTATGGACAATTCTAAAATTCATAACAATAAGTATGTGATTTATTAGAGCACCCAGGCAGTACTGTTTCAGGTTACTGAAGCATGCTGCAATAGGGTGCACCACTGACATGGCCACCAGTAAATACAAAATGGCCTTGAGAACTCTGTGGGTTTTTAACTTGTCTACATGGTTTCTAGGTTAACACCTACCTTTGCACTAAAGAAACAGCACTCACTAGTTTATGAACTCTTTGAAGATATCAGCAAAATATTTCAATATGATTAGTCCTATTGGCTGAAAAAAGTTTCCCACGTTTTATTAAAAAAATATTTTTCTTGCTTCTGAATTTGTATTTCAGTCTTCAAAAATATTCCACCTCATTTTATTCATGTGATCAACCAAATTAATCAACAATATCTTGTCATATACCATTTATTTCTGATTAAAAAGATATTAAAAGCTACCATATTTTAGGGACACTGACTCATTAATCATTATAGTATCATACTAAAATGGGCAAGTATCATTTCCAAAGTAAGTGGGTCACTTATTTTAAAACATAAGGAAAGGGAACTAGCATGTGTTAAAGTATCTCTTACACTAGATTTAAAATCCATTATTTTTAATCCTCACAACCCTGAGAGATTGGTATAACATACCCATTTCATAGCTGTGAACTTGTCTAATATTCTGTCGCTACCAAATGATCCAGTTACAATCACCATCATTTTTTGTCTAGCTCCAAAATCTAAGCCCAACCTTCTTACAATAACTATCTGGAACACTTGCTAAGTACCAGGTTTTTTGGAAAAAAGGGGGTGGGGGGCAGGCTCATGAAACAGAGGGGAGGCACAAAGTGAAATAAAAGTAAACATCATGAAGTCCAAGTACTTCCTTCACTGAAGTGCTCTTCAAGCCTATTAAGAACCTTCTTTCTCTTACTTAAGTCACAAATACCCTTCTCTGCATGCTAGTAGTCATATGAATTAATATCAAGCTTTGAAAAATAGAAACAACAAAACTCAAAAGAACAATAGTTATTGAGAACTGTTTATTGTTAAAGACAAATGGCCTTATGACAAACCTCAGTTGTCCCTAAAGACACTGTTAACATATATCCCTCAACAAACCAGAGTCATTAAAGTATATTAGTCTTTCTAAGATACTTTACAATAAGAATGGTTCAGATGAAATGTTTTAGCATCTATTATCCGGAGAATATACTAATTGAATACCTAACGATAACAAACTTATTTTATCTAGAAACCTTCAAGAAGTATACACACTATCATTTTATATTCTCAAAAGAGGATAGAGCAGTGTGAAATCAAGCATTACTAATTTAGAGGAGAACACAGTATTAAAAATACCAAAAGGTATAAAATTCTTAATTTCAGCAAAACTATGGGCCCTGCATTAACACAAACTGCCATGAACTACACTCTTTTCAAAGTTAAAAATAGTTCAAAATAGACTTTTAGAGCCTTTACTACTTCAAAAATGCAGGTGAAATATTTGTTGTCCCAATACTTTCCCTCACTCTTCCCTTATCTCTGGTACCATAACACTTAAGACTTCTCATTTTAATTTGAAGAAAGATGCTATCCCATCTAGTATGACAAGTGGAACAAACTGACATTTAGATTTTCATAGGGTCTTCAGGAGTTTTGATGCTCTAAATACCTGACTGCATACAGGTTGAATCTTTAAGAAATGTTACAGCTCCTGAGCTCAAACACAGTTTCTCCAGCATCTTAAACAAGGTCTCACACAATCATTACCACTGCAGTAGGTCATTTTAACACGTGTGTCCCTCTGCACAGTCACAATTCTAAAACATCGCAGTCAGGAGCACAGGTACTTGCTCTGTTACTTTGATTCGGGGGCGGGGGGAGCCAGAAGAGGACCAGTTCCATACAAAGAACTAACATAGTACCCCGCAAAACAAGTAAAGTTGAGTTGAAAGGGAACCAAATAACAGAAAGTCAGGCATGGTCAAACAGAGGAACTAAAGCTGGCAACTGAGAAGCATAAACCATTCTGGCCTAGATTTGTTTGTAATAACAGTGTGACCCAGATACTAAATATTTGGCTAATATTTAGAAATCTGAAAACTGAAAGAAATGAAATACATGGTCAGCTGGTTAAACATTTTAGTAAAAAAAAAATTTTTAGTCAAAATGATAGGTGCTTAAAATAATATAATTTGTATTTTCTACACAAAGATTTTTAAAACTTTAAAAATAAGTATTTTGTTTAGTAAATAATCTCATAAATTATATTTCACCTTTATAATCAGATAATAAGGATGACACTATCTATTACAGACATCATGGTATGAAAATCCTTTGAAGAGCAGAAGGAGAATATGTATTTTTTCAAAGTAAAGCTTATTTAAGAAACTGTGTTTATCTAAAAACTAAGTTTGTTCCATTTGTGGCCCACGTAGTTTATTCTACAGAATTGTCTAGTAAGTGACAAGAAAATTTTTGGAAAAAAAGTCCTCAGCAGCTCTAAAAGTTTTGCTAATGAGGGTGCTGGAACAGGAGACAGAACACACTCCCCACAGACCCACCTCATTCTGCCCAGTATTGAAAGGGAAAGGTCGTAGTGCTTCATGGGGGTGCTTCAAAAAATTTCAGACAGCACATACTTCTTAATGCACCTGTAGTGGACCACGCTGAGGGCTTATCCAGGCTTCTCTTGCTTCCTCCTTCCTAATGATCCATGACTTGATTCGGCATCCAAGTCTCTCCTACAAGTTCAGTGCACCTCAGGGAAAGCTGACTGACCCTGAGCTAGGAGCCTAGACCACAATTAGTCTCATCCATTATTATGGTAAGCCCATTCCCCCTTGCCGATGATTAGTTTAGGTATTTTAGAATTAGACAGATTTAGGTCAATGAGAAGCAAGCAGGGGTGAAGGTAAAGGGTAACTTCTTTGGGGAAAGAAAAAAAGCTATATTGACCTTTGAAAGTGAAGTTATCTTCTCTCTGTGGATCTGAAAGAAGAAACACCTAATCCTGACTGCAATCGGCAGCCATTCTGTAACTACAGCATTGGGAGAAAGGCAATACTGTGTAGAAAAAGTAGAACAGAAAGAGAAACTGAGTCATTGAAGAAATCAGGGAGCCACTGTCTTAACTAACAGTGTATGTTTTAAGGTGCTTTCTCACATGAGGCAATTAATATTCTTTTTATTTAAGCCAAAATCAGCTGAATTTGGAAACTAATTAGCTTTTAGAAAACTAATAAGTACCAAGTTCTAAATAATTTCAGGAAATTATAAAATCTATTTTTACCTATTCCTGGCTTTTATAGAAAAGTGCTATATATTACTTTCCTGTGTTTTCTTAATTGCCCACAATGATTGTATATTAAATATGTTATTGGGAAGGCAGTATTTAAAACGTACCAAACAATCGGTCCTCTTTTTGATCATGAATATAAAAGTCAAATTGTGCTTTTAATACAGTAATACTTTCATGGGTCCATGATCTACTCAGATTACTATAGTCTGATTTCTCTCTGGTGTCATATGTCTCTTGTTTTTGCAATACTTTACTCCTGTTTAAGAGAGAACCATTAGACTTTCTTCTATTTCATTGGCTCCCTATACCCTATACACTCCTGTTGCACTCTGAATTCCCAGTTATCCATATTCAGATGGCTGAAGTTGTTAGAAATACGTTCTGAAGCATATAAAATTATTCTGGGGACAGTGAATTTCTCTTTGAACTTAGTTTAAACTAAAAATACCACCTAGATAATTAGTTTTGTACTTCTTATAAAAAGTATCTCATCTCCTCTTTCCTTCCTTATTTTGACATTTACTTTGCCTAGGAATAATTTGATCTTTTACCTATATATAGAAGACCTCCATAAAGCAGAAGATATAAAACAGAGACCTGTGGACCAAATATATTCCACAGGCATATTGTGCACAGTAGTGTTAGAGTATTTTTAAAACATCTGAATTAGTTACCAACGAATCTGCATAAAGATGTGTATTTTAAGATCCTGCTGAAAAACTGAAAAACTTGGCAACGATCAGCATGAATACTTACATGGCCACAATCAAGTGGAATAGAATACTAGCTGTCGCCTGCCCCACTAAGATGAGCACAAACTTTCTAGAAGTCCAGTCTCCAGATATTTCCCTAACTGGCCTAATTCTTCATAGTCAAAAGTCCTTACAGGTATTTGATTACGCTACCCCTGACACAACAGCTAATAACAGCCATAAGTACATAAAAGAAACTGTTAGCTATGAAAATAAAGCAGTTCACAAGGTATTCAGGGAAACAGGCTTCTTAAACTTTCTCTTCTTGCATCTTCTAATTTACCTAGGAGCCTATTTCTAAAACAAATGATCCAGCAATAACTTTCTATCATAATAAAGAGAAAAGTGTTTCTTAATAGAATGTTACTTGAAACAGAATGAACCATGAGAGACTATGGACTATGGAAAAAAACTGAGGGCTTCAGAGGCGGGGGAATGGGATAGGCTGGTGATGAGTATTAAGGAGGGCATGTTTTGCATGGTGCACTGGGTGTTATACGCAAGTAATGAATCATGGAACTTTACATCAAAAACTAGGGATGTACTGTATGGTGACCAACATAATAATAAAAAAAAAGATAGTAAAAAAATAATTTAAAAATTTTTAAAAAAAGAATGGTTTAAATTCCTCATCTGAGTTTCAACCAATCAACCAAGAATAGGAGAATCCTAAATATTCAGTCGACTTTCAAATCTGATACTGATTAAAGAGTGGGATAAACAAAATAACATGCACTATATGTGTACACACCGTGTATATACAAAATTATATGCTTTACCATATAAATTAAGATGCCAAATTCTCTTTTGAAACTAAGCTCTCCCTATACTATTTAATGGAGTTAAATAAACAACAGGAATTAGGTCAACTCACAAATTAGTCAAGGAATAATGCTTTCTAAATTATATAATATAGACACTTCCTAACATTAGGCACAGGTTATTGAAAGGATTCTAGAGATGATCTTGCAATCAAACTCTATAGATGAAACAATAATAATACTGGTTTTGTATCTCTGTCAAATCCCTAGGCTTTATCTATCTCAAAACTTTCAAATCTATCACCTTTTCTCCAACTCAACTGTTGTATCCACCATGTCCAACCTTGTGTGCAGAAATAGCTTGTAACAACAGGCTTCTACATTCACTGCAGTCAGATTCATGTTTTTCAAATGAAAATTTAATCATGTTATGCCTCTGCTTTAGACCTCTTCAAGGCTTCCCAATAGCCTTTAGGATAAAGCCTAAAATCCTGAACAAGATCACATCATCTCTTTCCTGCATTCTTCGCCATCTTTAATTCCTCCTTCTTCTCAACACTCAGCTAACACTGGAATCCTTTCAGTTCTTTTGCTTTTGCAGACAGTATTTCTGCTACCTGCAATGCTCTTGACTCATGCGGATTCTTCTCTTCTCAGCCAAAAAGTTATTTCTCTTGTCCTTGCCTGACTTGACCATCAACACTTGCCCCCATTCCAGGCAGTTCGGTTTGCCTATGATGTACTCTCATTTCACCCTATAAATTCTCTCTTAATGTTCATGTAGTTGTAATTATTTGTTTCGTTTCAGTCTTTTCCAAACTCCTTGGTTTCGTGAGCACACAGATCTTGTTTTATTTACTGTCTCACAATATAACTTAACACCTGGCATACAAAAATAGCATTTAATAAATATTTGTTGAATAATCAATCTCTTGAAATTGAAGTTAACTGACAACTACTGTTGAAAAGGCAGAACAGTACAGCAGACAGTACATTTACCTGGAAGTACTTAGGATCTGTCCCAGATCTACTACTCATTATGTGATTTAAGTCTCAAACACTCAGATTCTTTACCTTAACAACACCACCCAACACCTGCTCTGTCTTCCTCATATAGGTTTTGGGAGGGCAAGAAAAAGCAATAGCCTATTTTCTCAACTCTAAAATGTGTATTTTTTCACTTCAACTTTTTTCAGATCAAGAGGAGCCTTAGAGTAGCTATCAGAAGAACGCTGCCGGTCATTACACATGTTCTAATACCTTGTCACTGTCTATGCAGGTGTGAACTTAGCCATGACCAAGAATATACCTTTTATCTGTCACCTCAGTTATCTGCATTGACAGAACCATATACAGTTGAGTTTTAACCTAATGTTAAATTCTTCTAGATGACTTTCAAGAGAAGTTACTTAACTTCTAGTAATAGGTAATATAATTAGTAAAAAAAAAAAAAAAAAGCTACAAGTTTAAACATGAAATGGAAACCAAGCCAAGGTAATTGCTAGATGTGCCTCAAAAATATGCTATCGATCCTAAAGGTATTAGGGGCCAAGAGTTGCATGTGGCCACATTGCCTGTGGCTAAAAGTAAGTAAGAATAATCCCTAGATAGAATGCTCTTCTGTCCCCTAAGAAAAGTATTTCATTTTTCCAAAAACAGAGGGAAAAGTTATTAAATCAAAGGTTGTGCCTTACAATTGTTGATTCTTTGAATTGGGCAAATATAGTAACATGGCATGAACATGTTCTGCACATTAAGTGCTACACAAATGGGTAGTTTAAAGGTGCCCATTGTGTGCTATGTACAAAAGATAATGCTTCACATAAAACTTAAAATCTTCTCCCAAAAATCACTTATAAAGTCAGTGCTTAAAAATAAGACAAAACAAGAGTCTAATGTTACTAACTTTTTAGAGGAACTGAAACATTCCCCCTTTTAGTAGACTGCCTTGACAAAACTGACTCTACTTCTTTGGTCCTGTTCTCACTTTCAGCACTTCCCACACAATTTGTAACACTGTTATATGTCCAATTCTTTCAAATATTCTCCTTGGAATTCTATTCTAATATCTAATCATTACTACTGTTCAAGAACTCTTCTTTATGTATATCTCCATTCTTTCGATTGTCTGTTATATTTAATATGATATTTTATTTGTGTCTTTGTAGATATTGTTTAAAGACAAATCAATATCCTCTTCAATCTGACCTTTAAGAGCAAAACAGTACACGGACTTTCACTTATTTTTATACAAGCAGTGCTGATTTTCTAGGACTTGCTCACCTGGTGACCAAAACTATGTACTGACAATATGACAGGTTGGTGGCAGTGGGAACTACTGAGAATGGGACAAACAATAGCTGACTCAAACAGAATCAAACCTTTGACAATTAGTACCAAGAACAATTCTTTGCTGTCTTGAGCAAAGAAAGTATAGTGTCTTTATGCCCTTCTTATAAATGACCACTGGAAAATTATATATCTCTTCAGACTTCTATTTCTGATTCAGTTTGTTAATCCCTATGCGAAGGACTTATTATACATTAGGTCATAAACAAATTCTGGAAGATGACCTAAAAAGACTGCTTAGGAAAAGCCACGAGACTTTCCTGCAAAATGGAAGGCAGAATAGAATGCAGAACTATGGCAAATAAGGACAGCCAGTTTGTTTAAACTTTTCCGCCAACCAGCAGTTCATTACTCTGTAAACAGCCCATATAGAACAGTTTATAAAGAATTTTGCATGAAATAGAGGCTTAAAAGGCCTATAAATTATATGATCATTATAAACTTTATTCAGAGTGCAACTGTCAATATGCCTTGATAAAGACTGGTAAGACTTTAGATAAATTATGACTTGTCATTAAAAACATACTTTTAAAGTACTATCATCATAAATATATATATTAATTAAACATGATGGATATGGGAAAAGGGTGGGGGAGGAGTAACTGAATTTCCAGCTCTATGCTGTGTACTTCCAAACAAACCATCTCATTTAACTGCTAAATTATCCTGTGATGTTAACATTACTATGTACAGCTGAGAAAAGAGTGAATTCTAGTATAAAGTCAGCTTACAATCCTATGTGCCTGACTATACCGGGTTGTGAAATGTGGTAATGGCAAACAGCCAAATTCAGAAAAAAATTCTATTCCCCTGTGATAGAGTCTAAGTTTCCAAAGTTGGCTATAACAATATATCCCATCCCATTTTCTCTTTTATAGTGTGATTTCCCCCACCAAGGAATAAAACCTATTGCGCCCTCGCCTTGATCTGGGCTGGTCTTGTGACCTGTTTTGACCAACAGAATGGGCAGAAGTAATTCTGGGTAACTCCAGAATTTCAGCCTTCTAAGAGCTACATCTTCTCCTGTTACCTTTTAGAACATTCCTTCTTGGAATCCAGCTATCTTACTGTGAGGGAGTCCAATTAACATCACAGAGAAGCACCCTTAAGGAGAACTAAGGGCCAGAGGAGCCAGCAAACAGCATCCACTGCCAGTCATGCGGAGGGGGCCATCTGAGAATACCCTGCCTTCCTAGCACCCCAACAAAGACCATACAAGGCAGAAGATTCACCCAATCAACCCTTAAAATGATGAGAAATAATAAATTACTGGTGTTTAAGCCACTAAACCTCAGGGTGGTGTGTTATGCAGCAATTGATAAGTGAAATACTATACGCCTTAGAACGATACCAGTGTCAGCACTTAAATGGCCAATGAAAACCAAAAATATTTGGTTTCTGTGACTAAGGAAAGAGAACTGTGAAAAAACATGGTAAAGCTTAAGCTTTAAGAATTACTAAGGGTTACACTTCGTTTAAATAAAAAAAAATGTGGTTCGGTGCTTAAAATCACAATGTGTCATAAAATCACAATGACTATTTAGGGATAAAGTTAACATTGATTGAATCACTAAGTCTTAAAATAAGAAAATAAGATGGCATCACTTTAAGTTAAAGAAAAGAAAGGCAAATAAGCAACAGAGAAGAGTTTGGTTATATCAAAATAGATAATCCAGATCAGATTTATTAGCCTATATATTATATATTACCATCATATGAAGAACATCATACAATAAAATATACACTACTGAATTATGCTAAACATAATATTTTATCTTATTCAGGAACTTCTTCAAAGAAGTAAGGTACTAACACACTGAAGAAGCAGCAAAATATCAAATATTCATAAATATTTCCAGTTGGTAGAAGTCTGGACTGTCTTACATTAAATTTCTATTATTGTTACACCATGAAATATGCTGAATACACACAAATTTCAAAAAATACTTCTTGATATCTCTTAAGGATATCAGATACTAATTTATTACAAAAAATAAGAATGTAGTTGATTTATGAAAAATAAACATCATCTCCAGTGGTGTCATTGCCAAAGAGATTATTAGGACAGACGACTCCTTTGATCCAATATAACACTGAGTCTCTTATGATTTAAACACCAGAGACAAAATAATCTGGCATAACTCCTACTTTGGTGCTATAATAAAAAGTAGAAAAAATAGAATTCACATAAATACTTGATATAATCTTATCATCCTTAGAAAATAAAGAATCCTAAGATATCATGTAAAGAATTTAAGAAATCATTAAAAGAATTTAAAATTTCATGTGTTATCAGACTAACTACATGTCATTTAATCCAGTAAAAATGTCTTTGAAAAACTAGAAGAAATTCAATGATTTACTCGATTTTAAAACTCAATTTGATTTTGAGGCAGACACTATGAAAGATACTCTATCCAAAAAGAAAAATGTCTTTTGCTAAAATAAACTCCCAAGGCAATTTTACCATAAGGGTAAGGTCTAATGATTTATAACTACTATATATCTTTTCAGTTGCTACTAGAGAATATACATTTAAAACAGATTCTTCATTTTCTTAGATTGACCCCATATATTCAGCTAACACTGAGGTTGCAACGATGCTGAAGCCCTTGCACATTCACACAAAGTTACTCTTTGGCTGCAAAGGATCCTTTTAAAAGAAAGTGAATATAATGGGGGAGAAAGGAGCTGGGGAGGAAGAAAAAGCCGCTTTTGTGCCATATGAATTATTTATTCAGTCAAGCAATGAACTCACTATTTCTAACTCTAACAATCTATCAGGGAACTGTAAAGAGTGAACTCAAAGACTAATAAGGTTTAAAAACTAGCACTACTTAGCAAACTTGATTTTTTCTACTTAAAAACATTTTGAACTCTATAAATTATCTTTTTACAGAATAATTTGATTTCTAATTTATAAGTTTTATAAATCAGATGGGAAGTGTCAATTTTTAAAACAGACAAAAACAGACAAATCATCAGCTAATAACTTTCATCACAAGTTATTAAGAATTAATAAACTATTTTTTGTTATTCTTAAGAAGCTAATGACAAAAATTTTCATCTATCAACATTTTTATTATTACAACTATCTGTGTGTGCTTAATAATTAAGTATCTGAAACTGGTTCAGAAAGGAAACCTTTCTCCGCTGATGATAATGTTATTGACATCTGTTTTATAGAAATCTCTGGAAGGTAGTCTGGTTGTTGATAAGGATAGCCAAGCTAGAGTCAGATTTCCCTCACAACCATTAATGATGTTTGGTTGCCTAAATTATTAATAGAGATTAAGTCTCTGACTAAAGGCAGAGATAAAGTACTTGCTTCCTGAAAAGAGAAATAATCAGGTTTAATCTATACCTTTTCCTATATATTCGAGATGATGCAGAATTTTTTCCCCCTTTCTCATCACAAAACAATTTACTCTAGAAATATGAAAATATTTTGCCTTTTGTGTGAATGTCTGAATCTTTAACAATCTCCCTCTCTTTTTTTGGCTTGGATTAAGTCATCTTGTAACCTATAACCCACATAGAACACAACTTCTTTTGAAAAGTTACATGCAAATCTCCTTATACTTCCATTCTCTATTTAAAATTGTTTGAAAATCCCTAAGTCTCAACAGAAGTGTCTATAATTTGACTGGCCTGCATCCTTCAGATAAAATACCCGAATAGTAAGGAGGGCACGTATTGCATGGTGCACTGGGTGTTATACGCAAGTAATGAATCATGGAACTTTACATCAAAAACTAGGGATGTACTGTATGGTGACTAACATAATACAATAAAAAATATTATTAATAAAAAAGTACCCAAATAGTAAACCAAATGTCTTGTCCACCTGGCCTCCCTCCCTCCCTGGTCCAGGGACATCTGATTCACCCTGCTTCTGCTTTCCTTTTAGACAAATCACCTGGTCAGATGTCAGCACTGATCCCTGTTTAAACGAATTTTTTTTTTTCATAGAATGAGAATCAGAGCTAGGAGAGTACTTAGAATTCATGCAGGTTTATGGTGAGGAAACTGAGGTCTACACAAGTGATGTTATTAATCCAGATATCTACAATTAGTATGTGGCATAGCAGAGAGTAGAAACCATGTTTCCAGACACCATCTGCTCTCTGCTACATGTCTTCACCAACTTCCCAAAAGGATCCTGGAATTCATATTGAAGAGTATCAACTGATAAAGCCTTTTGGAAAGCACTTTAGCAATATGTACTGTGAGGCTTAAAAGGGTTTGCCCAATAATTCCACTCCTGGGACTCTATCTTAGGATAAATTGTCAGATAAGCTTTATATACAAATAATCATGTCAGGTATTTATAATAAGAACATTTAAGAAAATATATCTCCAATAATAAGAGGAGACGGTATATCCACTAAAAGAACTATAATGGATCAATTTGAAATGTTTATTAAAATTTTATAGTACTGTTAGAAAAGGCACTTCCCCATGGTAAGTGGTGCTGTGTGTTTGGGGAGGGGGACAACTTACAAAACTTATGAATGTATGCAAAACAAACATTCTTAATCAAATCCTTATGGGGCGCCAGGTGGCTCAATCCGTTAAGCAGCTACCTTCAGCTCAGGTCATGATCCCAGGGCCCTAAGATTGAGCCCCGAGTCCAGCACCCTGCTCAGCAGGGAGTCTTGTCCCTGTCCATCTGCCCCCTCCCCCCACTCGTGTTCTGTCTCTCTCTCTCAAATAAATAAAATCTTTTAAAAAAATCCTTAGCTCTTCATTGAATGACATTCATTCTATTACATTAAGATGGACAGAAATAAGAAAGGAATCTTATTTTAAATAAGAAGAGGTTATAAAGGGAGAGAAAATGATCTTTCTTTATAAAATACATTTGCTTTATTTTAATTGGCAGTGCACAATTCATTTTCTTTCTCTAGTGCTTTAATAGGGAACAAAAACCTACACTGATAATCACTTTAAACTGGAAAGAAAATGAATTTCCTAAACCCCAAGTAAAACTTGAAGATTCTCCTTCTCTAAAGCTGAACTGCGTTTTACTTAGAAAAATTAGAATAAATATCTTCCAAGTGATTTGAGAAATTTTTTTAAGTTATTAAAGCACTATTAGCTATTAAAGCCGTAAATACCAAATCTTCTAATGATCCTTAATAGAGGCCTTTCAAAAATCTCACTCTAAAAAACCTGTAAATCTTTTGTAATCTAACCCCAAGTTTAGGGGCTGAACTAGCAGAGGCACAGTCTGAGGATAGAAAAATATTTTGTGTAGCTATCACCAACCAGGCAGTGCTGAAAAAAAAGTGCAAAGGATATTCATATTTAAGACTCAAAGGTCTGATAACACATTTATTTACTCTGTAACCTATAGTGAAAGAAGACCTGATAATTAACATTATTGAACATGCATGATATGTGGCAGAAATAGGACACAAATGGGACTTATGTGAAAGTTGACAAGATTCATAAAGCGTATAAAAGCTTCTTTTTATAACCAGATAAAAAGACAGTGGAAAATGTTTATTTTTTTCCTAAGAGGATTTTTTCTTTTAGTTACTATTTCATTACTTTCTTCAATAAGTGGTTTGTTCTCGACTTATCAAGACATACTAGATTAAAAACATTCAAATGTCTTATCTACCTCAAAAATAGAAAAGAAAATGGATACACGAAAGTTCCATTTATGTATTTATTTTTGTCAAAAGAAACAGTATTACTCTCAAACGTATTTAAGATAAATTGTTAAGGACAACTGGTAAAATTCAAATTTTAAGTAATAAATTCCCATCATTCTATCTTTATTTTGGGTCTTAGGTTTCCATACATCAACAACCCTTATACTCTCTTGCTATTAAGTCTCCCTAACCAGGATTCTGAAAAACTGTCTAGTTTCTAAATATAACCCTGAAGTAGCTTAAACACCCAAGTTGCCAAGAAATTTCCAATAATTCCCATTTGTAGGAAGGTCAGAGTCTCTCACACAAGTCACCGAACAGTTTTTCTTCTGAAACAAAGTGGATGGGGTACAGTGAAGAAACTATAAAGCAGTAGTTCTTCTGTCATAGGGTCCCCTGTAGCCTCCTTACATTTTAACAATGACTGTTCGCACTTTTAACCAACTAAACCCGGTGAGGAAATTGTAGCTTCCACCTCAAACTAGCTCTGTGATCTACACCAAATCACGTACCTGTCTGAGCTGCTCAGTTTCTTTCTACAAAATGACTAGACCAAATGGATTTCTTTAAGTCCCTTTCCAATTTAAAAATCTTTATTTCATTTCTCTCAGTCTTTTTCAAACCCTTTTCAAAAGTGATAAGGCACTTAGAGTGAAAGAAAACATTCTCACCTTTCCCAGCATTTCAAAACCCTCCTTAAGTTCTAGAGAAGTTGATCTCCCTGATTACATGATGATTCCTGTGAATGAATGAGGTCTCTGCTAACAGCCTCCTTTTGGTCACTTCCTCTTAGACTACTAGTTCCTACGGTCTTCTGCTTAGTCAAGATGAGTGCCATAACCCATAATGGGGTTTCTCTCTCATAAAAGGTGTTTGGATTTTGTTTTGTTTTGCCTTTATACATTTTTGGGAAACATCAAGGCTTCTGGAAAGTCGCTTTGTACAGCTGGACAACTTAAAGTACACCAGGTCCATATCTACCGTTATCAGCTAAAGAATGGGACAAACTTAGAGAAAAAAAATAATTTTACGTTATCACTCTACTTTGCTATAACTGAAATAATTCTGAAAGGTGAAATAAATGTTTCTAATTAAAAGACCTTTAATGCAATTTATATAAAACAACCCCTAAAATTGTTTTCATTTATCACAATGTATGCTTTAATCTTTAGCTAAATGAATTTATAGATACATGGAGTGACTTCAGAGCTCTGTAAATGAAAAGACCACTCAACAAAAATGCCTAAATGGTTTAGTGAAATGCCTATGGATTTGTATAGTTAGCATGTTAGTGGTTAATCTGGGCTCAACCACCTTCACAACTCACTTCCCCCTCCCTCAAATTATTAAAATCAAAACAAGTTCTGGTAGAAAACATCTTCTCCTAGTCAAATCTAGACAAATCTTTAAATACCTTGATTTTCTATGTTCTAAAATAACAAAATTATTGGATATCACCTCCATGTAATTTAATTACATTTCATTAAGTTTCAACATTTCTTTATTAAATCTGTAAAAAGGCTATAAGCTTTAGTCACTAAACACTCATTCAGCAAAACCACCCAAAAAATGAATTAGCTAAGTTCTCAACCATTTCACAACTCCAGCTCAGTGTGTTCAAAATAACCCTGAACAAGTTGAAATCTCCAATTTAGCAAGAAATTTCCTACAATCCTCATCTAAAAGGAGGTAAGGGTCTTTTCACCCAAGGCACTGAATAGAGCTTTTCTTCTAAACAAAGTGCCTGAGGTGCTGCGAACAAACTGTAAAGGTAACTAGTTCTTTTGTTATATGGTCTCCTACAACCTTCTTATATTTAGAAGATTAATGACTGTTCACAGCTTCTAATCAATTATATCAGTGCAATGTAGTAGTGTCTGCTACAAAAATTCATGTGAGCCTAAGCCTTTTCCTAATTTTCAAACAGATTATCAGAACCTAAATGAGAAAGTTTAGAAGAATAAGATCCAAGAATTTTCAGTTTCATTACTATAAATTAAAATACTAATTTAATACTATTTACTTAAATATATTTAAGTATTTTATACTTTAGAGTTGATAAATTGGCATTTATAAAATTTTTACAGAGAAACATAAAAATAGTATTTTAGCATATACTATACACAGGAACACATGAAAAACCTCGTATGGTATTAATTCCTGTGAGACAATCTACTCTAGTTTATTGATAACAGAAAAGCGAGATACTTCCAAATATAGTGCCTTGATTTAATTTGTCAGTTAGTGTGCCTATAACGAACACTTGGATCAAATGAGAGCCACAAGTACCAACCAGTAACCCACCTAGTCTGCTTTGATTAATGTATGGAATCAACAAGGCCCAGAAAGGCTGCAAGGAAAAGTATGAAGAAGACAGCAGGACCACCTACACTTGCCCTTTCTCCTCAGAAAGAAAGGACTGTCGTCCCATCTCCCAACAAATCTCTATAACAGAAAAAGATAAACGTGGGGATTATGCCAAGTTGACCCCAAGCTTTGTTCTCCTCCTCAAGGCACGTTCAGTAAAATGACCTAAACACACATCTAATTTGACAAGCATTTAGGTTTACAAAGAAGAAGGTGAAAGTGAAATCATACTTGGAGCATTCATGGTTCTGTGTCAAAGGTCATTTAGCAGTATTTCAGTGACTTCTTACTAAAATCTGAAGTGGGCAGGGCATAGAGAACCACAAAATCATAGTATATCTGCTCTAGAAGGCATCTTGGAAATCATCTCTTCCAACCTTTTCGTTATATAAACGTATTTCATAACATTTGATTAACTCTGAATTTCCTAAGAGTTATTCACAGGATGATACTTACTTGTGGGAAAGACACACACACACATACACACACACACAAAAGGATAAGTGGGCATAACTATACAACTGCAAAATGAAAACCTATAACTCAAAGTCTATGCTTTAACTGATATAAATGATTAAATTTTAGGTTTAATATGCTCTTATAATAAATTACTGGATTTTTATATTTTTCTGAAGGAAAATATTCAGGACAGAAATTACAATGCTCTCAAAATATATGAAAAGAAATCAGAACCTTTTAAAGCAAACAAAATATGAGATTGAATGATCTTTTTAAAATGAACCAGAATTAATTGCTTAGGTTATTGAAACATTCTGAAAATGTTCAACTTAAAATGTTAACTATAATTTAGTGCTGAAATAAATTTTACTTTTCTCTGCCAAAAGGGTAATGTAGAAAGAAAGCCCTCAAGAGCTTCTTGAAACAAAAGCATTCAAAAAGAGACCTGGGGGAGGAGGAGGGGGAGGGTAAAGGGTCAGCAAGGGAACTGGGAAGGAATGACAATGAACTGGGCAGTTGCTGAAGATTTAGAAGAGCAAGTGCATTTTATTTTCACCATCCTTGAGACGTGTATTCAACAGCTACCAAACAAAGAGAGGTGAGCCATGCTGCTTAGAACTCAAACAAAATTTTGCTCTACCCCTACATTAAGGAAAGTGTGGAGGTTTTTTTGCAGGGGAGAAATGTAACATTTAGAATTTAGACTTCAATCTTAAGTATGGCTGCAATACCAGGCAAAATTTTAAACATCCATATTTACATTTTGAGTACTGTTAAAGTTTTCCAACAAGATTATCCAAATGACATTCTTCCATTCCATTATCTTTTTCTCATCTACACATCTCCATATAATAACTCTTCATTTGTTGAAGACTGTACCATAATCTTCCACTCTATCCAAACTTCTATCATATTCTTGGAATCTTTCAATGTCTACATATATACCCATAGAGCTTCCGTAATAAACATCTACTCCATTCTGTTCCTAAGACCTGACCATTTGTCATCACCCAGAACTCCTCCTCAACAAACTATAATTTCCAACATGTTACTCTCTGACCATACTTCTCTTCTGTATTTCTCATGCCTTCATTTCTACTGCACCCCACAGAGATCTCATGTTCTAGAATCCCTCAGTTTTTTTTAACAGCTCCCTCTCCTAGGCTCACACCCTTCCCCACTAGCTCTGCCACTAAAACGCATAAATTACTTAACCTCTCCTTACCCAGTTTCCACATCTGTAAAATGGAAATAATAACGTACTTCATCTTCGTTCATTTATTCAACAGGTATTTGAGCTCATTCTGTAAATCAGGCAGTGAGAATACAGACAGACAACAAAATAAACTCCCCTCCTTCATGGAATATACATTCTAGGACTGAGGTTTTACCAGGCTGGTTGTCAAGATAAAGCGGGTTAATATTTATAAAGAATAATGCAGGGCACATAATAATGCAACATTTGTCACAGCTCATCATCTAAACTGCTCTAACTTCAATACCTTAATTTCCCTAGCCTCATAACTTATTACTGTACCACTCTGGTAAAATCTCAGTCCTTGACTAAAGTTACATCTCCCATCACTTACTTGGCTACAGAGGGCATCTGAGTGAATCACAACTGTATCAATTTGTTCCATTAAAAATGGGGAGCTTCTAGTCTCAGCTAGATCCACAGGTTGGCTCACTGATTATTTTGTTTCTGGTTAGCTTCTTCTCTCCCTTATGGGGCTCCTTTCTCTCTGCTGGACCCTGAAACACCAATGCTCCCCAAGATCCTGTCTTCTGCCTTCTTTTATTTTCTTCTCAGCACATATACCCTCCATCTATGGCTCTATGGACCCAGCCTAGGGTCCCCAGTCACATCCCACAGCATCAGATTCAAAAGGTCAATTGCCTTGTTAGACCTCCCACACTGGTTATCTCACTACCATCTCAAACTAAAATATCCAAAACTGATTTCTTTAGCTTCTAAATTGACCCTTACTCATGTATGCTCTCTTTGTTTGGTGTCATCACCAACCATGCAGTCGCCCCAGCTAGAAACTCTGGATTTAAGCTTGTCTGCTTCTCCCCCATTGGCCATTCCCAAGTATCAAGTCCTAATGAATTTATGATTTACTAACAACAAAAGTAAAGAGTTTGAAATCTGTTCCCTCTTCTCCATTTCTATTAACACAGCCCTACTTTAAGCCCCCATCAGATCTTGTCAAGCCGACTACTTCATAAATGCCTTCCCTGCCTTCAATCTTTCCCCCTTAAAATTTATCATTCACAACAGCTACCAGTGTATTCTATTCAAAATCAAACCAGGTCCCTGCTTAAAAGTCTTCCATGGCTTCCCAAAGCCTAGAAAGAGAGACAAGTTCAAGCTCCTAAACATGGCATTAAAAACCCTCCATGATTTGGTTCCATACCCCTCCATCATTCTCTGTCCCTTATTTATACTCCTACAACACACACATGCTTGTACTGCCAGAACACATCATGCTGTTTCTTACCAATGTGCCTTCACTCCTGTTCTCCCTGCCCTCTAATCCCATTCCCGTTTCCCTCACTTTTTCTCTTTTTCCCTCAATTTTCTCTTTCTCTGATCCTTTAATATTCAGTTCAGACATTAACTTTTCCAGCAATGCTTTCTTTGGCCCTTCTTTCCATTTCTCTATATTACAGTGGCTGCATTGTACTACAAATATCTGTTTTCGTGATTCCATCCATCATTTGCAAGCTCTGTAAGTGCAGAACCCCAGTTTTACCCACCATTATATCCCTAGCAATTAGCACAGTGACTACAACACAGCAGGCAATTATTAAATGTTTGTCACATTATATAACCTTATCTCATACCAAGAATAAATATCAAGTACCAAACTGCAAAATTACATAAAACTGAAAATGAAAAGCTAGGTGATTTATTTATCTTTTCTGAATGTTAAGTGCTATGTTATCAGTGGGTCTTCAAGATTAGCTGCAGCTCCATTCAACAAAACCTAGACTTTTAAATTGCTCTAGTTTATCCTCCAAAAGGTTTCAAGTCTGCACTAAAAGAGTAAGTTAATAATTTATAAAATGTATTCCTAAGTGTTTTGACATCTAAAAGAAAGATATCTTGTGCCAAAAGCAGGATGTACTTGGTAGAGGAGGGGAGTAACGACATAGAGGCTTGAAGCCACAGATTAAATAATGTAATCATCCTAGAGAACTCTTTTGACCCAATTTTTAAAGGAAAAAAATTAATACAAATTCCTATAGTCCTTACATTAACACGCACAAATGAATTACGGAGTAACACAGCAGTTTTGCATTAATATAAAAGATATAATCGGGAAATATTTATCACTTTCTGAGAAACAATTTATGAAGGTTATCGCCCAAATTCTTGAAGGCTGTTTCATGTAGTATCACATATAATATACTCTTCCCTGCTGTGTGGAGATGGATTAACCTAAAACAATCGAAAACACCATATATTATATGACCTAGTCTTTCTAATAGAGAAGTGGGCAAAACAAATACAGATGTGGGTGGGACACTGTCATAATCACCCAGAATTCTTTGCTAGCATCTCAAATTACCTAATGGTCAGAGCTATAAATTGCTGTACATTCATGTGTGTTCTTAAAAATAAATGCCTTTATTCAACTGCAAGAGCTTTCCTTCTTATTTAAATGTAAATTACTGCTTAAAATATGCTACATATACGCTTGATCTTACAAAATAAAAACAGGCCACTAAAGTAAATTAAGTAGGAAATACTGTCTCTTTGAAGAATCTCTGAAAGTATATTTAGGCCACATATACAGTTTCAACTCTAAAGGAGAAGTCAGTAACAGTCATGTGCTTTGACTGATAAAACCATGTGTTGCTGAAAGTCATCTGAAGTGGCTGACAAAAGCCACACATAAAAAAGCTGAACTTTTTAGAAACAACATATTATCATGAGCACATAGCTATAGGATGAGTTCTCTCAAGAGCCTCTAAAGTAAAGTCTCCAAGTGGGAATAGTGTTAGGGGTTGACCCATGGAAAGACTTTTGTGTAGTTATAAAACCCTTGAATTTATATAGAAATTTCTGTAAGCTAACATCATATTCTCAATGGTAAAGAACCATTGCTCTAAAGGATTTGTCTGGTTCTTCTCTCTTTACCCCTGGTGTGTCACTTTCTAATATTACTACTAGTGTCACAAATCACGATTGCCTAATTTTCTCTATTCACAGTCCCAACTTTATTTTAAGAATTTTCCAAAAGTACCATGTCAACATCCCTGAAAATTGCTTTCCTAAATGTATACATACTTCTGTTAAACTTTCTGATTTTAAATTATGACTCTATGAATTTACCTTTGGAATAAGAAAGAGAGGTCACTATCACCATTTAAGCATATGGTCATATCTGCAATTAGACTAACAAGTCCTTTTACCTATATACTTCTCTTGTCCCGTTAATCTATGGACATAAATTTCATTTTAGAGCAGTGTCTAAAAATATCAATTGCTGATATATTTTACATTCTTGGATAAAAGAAAGGGAATTGGATAATCTTTTCATCATTGTATGACAATATGCTAACAACCTTTAAAAACAGTACCCTATTTATTAAAGAATATTGAAAAAGATGTCATAATCCCCTTAGAGACCTACTTCCTATGGTTTTCTAGAGCTTAGAGGTTAAAAGCACTATATGGAGCCAGGATGCCTATATTTGAATATAGGCTCCACCTACTAGCTATGTGACCTGAGACAACAACCTCTCTGTGCCTTAGTTTCCTTACCATTAGGATAAGAATAACAATATCTTCCTCATAGGATTTTATTGCAGATGAAATGAGTTAGTATTTTTGAACTGCTTAAAATAGTACCTAACATATAAACACTATAAAGTCTAATAAATAAACAAAATGGTAATATTCTGAAAGTGTTATGCCTACAAATGCAATTATAAGAATAAAAGACATATAAGTTAGAAAAATATAAGGGGCACCTGGCTGGTTCAATTGGTAAAGCATGCAATTCTCGATCTCAAGGTTATGAGTTTATGAGTTCAAGCCCCATGTTGGGTGTAGAGCTTATTAAAAAAAAAATTTACAAAATACTTGAAGGGGCGCCTGGGTGGTTCAGTCGATTAAGCATCCGACTCTTGGGACTCTTGGTTTCAGCTCAGGTCACGAGCTTGCAGTTTTGAGAATGAGCCCCCACCCCCACCCCCCCACCCCCCGTCTTGAAATCGAGCTCCCGTAGGGCTCCCGCACTGAGTGTGGAGTCTGCTTAAGATTCTCCTTCTCCTCTCCCTCTGCCCCCCTAGCCCCACTCACACACACGCACTCCCTCTCTCTCTCTAAAAAAAAAAGAGAGAGAGAGAGAGAAAAGAAAAAGAAAAATATAAGTTAAGGCAATACCCTTCTCAACCGTCTCAAAATGTGGCCAATAAACAGGGAATATATGAGGGGCATCTGGGTGGCTCAGCTGGTTAATAGGCATCTGATTTCAGCTCAGGTCAGAATTTCAGGGTCCTGAGATCTAGCCCAGCTTCTGCTCGTCCCTCTTCTTTTACCCACCGACCCCTCACACCCTCACTCATGCACACTCTCTCTCTTAAATAAGTTTAAAAAATCTTTTAAAAAACGAGGAACTATATGAAGGCAGAAAACATGTAAATTTAGTGCTTAGAAAAATGTAAAAGAATTAAAAACTGTACCTTTGAGATAAATAAATACATTTGAAGTCTCTCACAAGGGATAGAAATTATTATGCTCTATTAAATACAAAAATAGTATTAAAAAACTAAAAAAAGCCAAAAAAATTGACATTTGAGAATTCAGAGACTAAATGTAGATATATAGGAAATACACAGCATTTTCCCCAAAATGATTCACTTTTTTTCTAGTTACTATTATCCATTAATTATTATCAGTAAATATCATTCTCATCAGTAATTATCAATACTAAGTATGAAATAAATAATTCTATAGAATAAGTTTAAGGTAAGAAGAATAGAATAATTATTTGAGTACTTACCATCCAGTTTTTTTTTATTACTTTCAGCTAGCCAGCATATAGTACATCATTAGTTTTTGATGTAGTGTTCAACGATTCATTAGTTGTGTATAACACCCAGTAAAAAAATCATTACTCTTACCCGTTTTATCTACTCTGTGTAGAAACAGAGTATCTTCCCAAACTCATGTTATTCACTCATCCCTAAATTTTATATTTATCATTTCCTTTACAGCTGTACTATATTTGTATTCTTATTACTTCATTTTGCATGTTCTTGAATTTTATATAAATAGAAACATGTTGTTGTATATTCTTCTATGATTTGTTTTTTCCCAACATTATATTCCTAAGATGGCCCAAGCTGCTGGGCATGGCTATAATTCATTCATTTTCAGACTTGTATAAACATTCCGTTGGATGAATACACCACTATTCATCTTACTACTGATAGATATTTGAGTTGTTTTTTGTTGTTTTGTTATTATAAATAAGACTATATTAACAACTATATACATCATCGGATCATCTATATAGAGGTTTCTTTAAGACATACTTAGGAAGAGAAATACTGGATCATAGTGTATGTGCATCTTCAACTTTAATAATGCCATTTTTTTTTCTGGTGGATGTACCAATTAACATTACCATCTGCACTGCCTAAGTGTTCCAGTTGCTCCATATTCACATGAACAGCAATACCATTTGGTCTTGAATTTTTGAGAATCTAGGAGGCATGAAATAACTTTTTCATTGTGTTTTTAATTTGCATTTCTCTGATTACATATGAGGTTGAATATCTTATAATGTGTTTACTGGTCAAATGAGTTTATTCTTTTATGAAGTGTACATTCAACTCCTTTACCCAGTTGTCTATTAAGTTGTTATCTTTAATACAATGTGTGGCAGATCTTTATATATGCTAAATACTAATCCTTAAAACTCTCTTTATGGTATCTATTGGTGAAATTATTAATTTTCATGAAGTCATATTTGCCAATCTTTTGTATTTTGTGTTTTATGTATTTTTATCTTATTCAAAGTCATGAAAACATTCTACTCTATTATCTCTAAAAAGTGTTAGCTTTACCATAACTATACAATTACCTTATAGATCTAGATCTATAATCCAGCCCAACTAATTTCTCTAAATAATATGAGATAATGGCCCAACTCAATTTTTTCCATTTAATTAACCAACTACCTCAGTTATTGAAAGAGCCATCCTATTTCCACTGACTGGCAATACAAGTGCCATTAAAGATCAAGTTTCTTTAATGAGTATCTTGCTATTATCCCTTGAATGTTTTAAAGAACTTGCTCTAACCTGTGTGGATTTGGTATTTTTCTTTGCAAGAATATTTTTCCTTTATGTTTTAAGACTTTTCAATTTTCTATTCCTTTTTGAGCTAATATGAGCTACTTTTTTCTAGGAATTTGTCCATTTGATATAAACTTTCAATATGCTAGCATAAAGATGATTCTTCCTGAAACATCTGTAGTAACATCCTCTTTTTCATTCAAGTTATTGCTTTGTGACTTCTCTTTTCCCTTGATTAATCTTGCTGACAGTTTTCAATTTTGTTAGTCTTTTCAAATAATCTATTTTTACCTGCACTCTT